>NC_071108.1:33837500-34177500 GCF_024256425.1 Clarias gariepinus | reverse complement strand
TTCTGGCATGAGACGGTCCTATATAAAAAACCCAGCCGCACATCTCAGAACGTGTCTTTCACATGTTCTCCGTCCCACGTCTCTCCTATAAAAGGTTTACGTCCAGCTGATGATTTACAGACGCAGGAGCGTCATCTCAGCGTTTCACGACAAGCTCCAGATGCGCTCGAAATGACTTCTGAAAAACAGCGCAGAGACCGATAAAATGGTGTTTGTGTGTGTGTGTGTCTGTGTGTGTGTGTGTGTGTGTGGGAGCCGAGTGGGAGATGAGAGAAACAGCCGAGCCATCAGGAAACACAAACGAGAAAATCACACGCTTCTGAAAGCCAGGGCTGGACCGCACCGGGGCCGAGGTTCTGACCAGCAGCCTTTAATCATCACAGTGAAAGTGCTTTCAGCTCGCCCTGGACCAGCCACATGTACATGTGTGTGTGTGTGTGTGTGTGTGTGTGTGTGTGTGTGTGGTTTAAATAAGCATTTGTGGAAGCACCAGATGGAGTCTCTAAATCTGTGGTTAACCTCAAAGACTGGTTAACTGGATATGAGAGAAAGAGAGAGAGACAGAAAGACAGAAAAAGAGAGAGAGAGAGAGAGAGAGAGAGACATAGAGACATATAGAGGGGAAGCAGAGAGACATGGATTGAGATAAAAAGAAAGCAAAGTAGACAGATAAAGTAAGAGAAATACATAAGAGACAGAAAGAAAAGACAAAGACTGTGCGAGAGAGAGAGAAAGAAGGATAGGGATGGACAAACCGAACTGACAGACAGAGAGTATAGGCAAATGATGGACAAAAAACAAAGAGACATACAGGAAAATGAAAACAGAGAGACAGTCCAGGAGACAGAAACAGAGAGATGGGCAAGGAGGTAGAAACAAGCAAGCGGATATTGAGGCAGAAACAGAGAGACAGACCAAGAGCAAGAAGAGGCAGAGAGACAGGGAGACAGACGAGGAGGCAGTAACAGAGACATGGGGACACAGAACCAGAGCGACTTACGGGGGGCAGAAACAGAGAGACAGGGCAAAAGAATCAGAGAGACAAAGAGGCAGAAAAAGAGACAGGGAGGCAGAAATTTAACGACAGACAGGGTGGCAGAAACAGAGAGACAAGGAGATAGAAACAGAGAGTCAGACACGGAGGCAAAAACAGACACAGGGACACGAAACCAAAAGGGCAGACATGGGGACAAAAACAGAGACTGGGAGACAGAAACATAACGACCGACAAAGAGGTAGAAACAGAGAGACAGGGAGGCAGAAACAGAGAGACAGACAGGAAAACAGAGACAGAGAGACAGAAACATGGAGACAGAGAGGAAGACAGAAACAGATAGACAGACATGAAAGATGTGAGAAAAGTATGGCTAATGAGGCAGAAGAGAGTAAGCGTGTGTCTGTCTGTCTGTCTGTCTGCCTCACTCTCAGCATGACACTAGTGTTTACGTTACATGTGACGGGGACAGTCTCACCGCCCGCCCCCACCCCCCAAAGAGGTTTCCTGGTGTCCCTGCACGGTACGCTGCTCTCACAAACCTGAAATCGGGTCTCGCTCATCACGCTCAATATGCCGAGATTGATGTCTAAGATCAGAGACACACAGGAAGTAAGTACCAAGCATGAGACGGGAAATAGAGACGCGTCTCAGCGCTCCGGCGAACACAGCAGTATGTCTCACGTCGAGGAAACGAAGACACTCGAGTCGGTGTGACAAGCAGCGTGGCGCTACTGAGGGTGTGTGTACGAATCAAGCGCTTCAGGAAGACATTACAAAGCGGCGCTCTCTCCTCCAGATTATTAGATACATGTATATATAAACCCAAACAAACCACAGACACAACTGCAGGCTGATGCATCAACTGGGACAAAACTCTCGCAGGTGGATTTATAGCGTTTTGAAAAAGAAAATAGCCATTTTTTTCTTTTTTAACATTTTTATCAGTTTGAAGCTTATTTTAATGTCAAATTGTACATTTATACAAAACACATAATGTCTTTTGGATTAGAGACAGTGTGTTTATTAACGTGTGACTTAGGGATGAGTGAGTGCTTTTATGTATTAGTGAATAAGGGAGGGACGGAGGGGATAAGTGCATTTACTGTAGAAGTAAGTAAGTTTATGAGTGAGTTTAGAAGTCAGTATGAAAGTGCGTAAGTCAGAGAGAGAGTCAGTCTGAGAGTCAATCGGTCAATGATTGGAGCAGTGATTGAGTGGTCAGTAAGTGAGTGAATGAGTCAGTAAGCCAGTGAGTGAGTGAGTCAATGTGTAGTGAGGCTGAGTGAGTCAGTAAGTGGTTGAGTCAGTAATGGAGTGAGTCAATGAGTTTGTACGTGAATGAGTCAGTGTGTTAGTCAGTGATTGAATGAGTCAGTGAGTTTGTCAGTGAGAGAGTCAGTGGGTGAATCAGTAATTAAATGAGTCACTAAGTGAGTAAGTTATTGAATAAGTCAGTGAGTTAGTCAGTGATTAAATGAGTCAGTGAGTTAGTGAATGTGTCAGTGAGTGAGTTAGTGAGTGAATGAGTCAGTGAGTTAGTAAGTGAATAAGTCAGTGAGTAAGTCAGTGATTGAATGATTCAGTGAGTTAGTCAGTGATTAAATGAGTCAGTGAGTTAGTGAATGTGTCAGTGAGTGAGTTAGTGAGTGAATGAGTCAGTGAGTTAGTAAGTCAATAAGTCAGTGAGTTAGTTAGTGAGTGAATGAGTCAGTAAGTAAGTCAGTGATTGAATGATTCAGTGAGTTAGTCAGTGATTGAATGAGTCAGTGAGTTAGTGAATGTGTCAGTGAGTGAGTTAGTGAGTGAATGAGTCAGTGAGTTAGTTAGTGAGTGAATGAGTCATTAAGTAAGTCAGTGAGTGAATGAGTCAGTGAGTTAGTAGGTGAATAAGTCAGTGAGTTAGTTAGTGAGTGAATGAGTCAGTGAGTTAGTTAGTGAGTGAATGAGTCAATGAGTCACAAGTCAGTAAGTAAGTCAGTGGGTGAGTCAATTATTGAATAAGTCAGTAAAAGAGTCAGGAAATAAGTCAGAGAGTCACTGAGTAAATGAGTCAGGAAGTGAGGAATAAATAAGCAATTGAATGTGTATTTGTGTGTGTATGTGTGTGTGTGTGTGTGTGTGAGATTGTTCCATGACTCGCATCACACTGCTATCTGAGCAGCTCACACTCATACACTCAGCACGGGACGTTATATCGACTATAATTCGAGCGTTATTAGAGATCATGTGGAATTTTATCACGGTTTTTATAAAAAATCATAATGACGGAACATTTAGCAGCAGCGTTCTCTTCACCATTATTTTTAACACCAGGCATAAAAACAAAGGCATGGTGTGGACAGGAATGTCAATAGAGATTTAAATACCAGCGTGTTGTTCAGAATAACTTTATAACTACGAACTCAGGTTATCAGATAATCAGTGAGATAACGACAGAACAAACTGAGCTCTGAGGAGACGCGTGGAGCGAGCACACAGGTGACGAGAAGAGTGTTTCTGGATGATTATCACAACCCAAAGCAGCTGCATGTGAGATCAGACTCACAGCGTGACTCAAACAATCAGACTGAAGGATCAGGTGTTTGTGTTCTGCGCTCTGTAGGAACGTAGAACTCGAAGTGGAGGAAATAATTACCTGATTAGTTTTTTTTTCCAGGGTTACACACTGCGTATGTTCAGACTAAAATGTTTCAGCGTAATTCTGTCTATTATTTTTTAAAGCGATCGAGTTACTTTGTGATTTTTCCTTTAGGCAGAAGAGGCAGGAATGCATGATGGTGAAGGATTGAAAGAAGAAACCATGACTAGAAAAGGGAAAGACACCATTCTCTACTATGATACCCATAATGCATTTCACCTAGACCTAAACTGCAACGTGTCTCCCTCTAACCCTGCTTTATTCACCAGTCAGGAAAACAGAGAAGCACGCTTATCTCCGACGATTGAGCCGAGAAACGCACGTTCTGTCCAGCTCGATACCTGCATCATCAATCCCACTCCGCTTGGTTCCACATGAGACATGTTTTTTTTTTTACAGCAGCAACAGAAATCCATAGCTGAATCCCAGATGCACCATTCAGATCCCCTCAGATGAGTCACTCCAGTTGTTGAACGAGTAACTGTGTTTCTTGGGTTCTTGACTTGGTTCACGATGAGTCGCGGTGGATTCAACATCTTCCAACCAATCAGATTCCCAAAATTGTCATAAACAGCCATTTATACATTTTAAACAAATATCCTGTGTGCAAGGTCACAGGGGGCCTGGAGCCTATCCCAGCATGAGGCGGGGTACACACTGGACTGGGAGCCAATCCATCGCAGGGCACACACACTCACACACAGAATCACTTGCTCATTCACAAACTAAGCGAAAACCAATTCCTAACCTACTCTGCAGTAGGTTATGGCTTTGGACTGTGAGTGAAAACCGGAATATCTGGAGGAAACCCACCAAGCACGGAGAGAACCTGCACACACACACACAGACACTAAGGCAGGAATCGATGATGGTGGATCCTGGATAACCACCAGACCACCGTGCTCGCCATCAGATGCTTCAAGTAAAAAGAAATGACGTCAGTGCCGTCGATCCGAATCGAATAAAAAAATCGTAATGCAAATAAAACAAACTGAATGGAATGGACGGTCTACCTGAGATTTACAGCTCCTGTTTAAGTGTTTAATCAATATTACGTTTTTTCCATATGCCCCGCTGTGAAGTGTTTAACCGACCAAGAAATCTAAATAAACAGAACCATGTTGCTAGATTGGGCTGGTTTCCACCCACCTGAGCTACTATTAATGACCTTGTGCAGAAAATATATACAATTGTTTTTTTTTTTAGTGCGTGAAACCAGTATGTCCCTATACAGTACATAATTAAACTTGTCCAGGAAATCTACTACTGACATAATTTATGTATTTTTAATTAGAGTGGGGGATTTTCACCAAGGCTTAGGTGGGATTCTGTCGGTGTGATCTGGCAACCTTGTTTAAAAGAATTCCAATTAAGTAGAGAAAGAAAAAGAAAAACAGGGCCAAGACAGACCCACATGGTGTCATGGAAGGAAAAAAAAAGTATTAGCCTTTCTTCTGTTCTCTCTAATTAAGCAGTGATCTCAGAAGCACTTACTGTTCCTGCAGTCTTTAAACAGGAGGAGAGAGGCGCGAGAGAAGCTCTAAAGCTCATCAAGGACAATAACTTCTCTCATCACATCACTTAATGTTACCCTTACACAGGGCAGAGAACGAGTATATTCATTTCACCAAGAGAGGAACGATCTGAGCTAATATTTACCTACTGAACGGGTTATTAAAAGTTTAGACTGCAGTTCTCGGGTCAGACTGATCCGTTTCATTCTGCGGTTTTTAATCAGTATGCCTGTTATTAGTGGAATATTAGTGGCCACGTCAGTACATCAATTATAAACTGATGATTTTCCTGCGTTTGACGACAGCATCTTGATCATTTCGAGGCGGTTATTGTGCCGAGCTGATCTAGGTGTGAGTGCCCAAGGGTGCGACAGAGCCCGGCGAACATCTCAGATGTCCTCGATTTTCCATCAAAGCCGAAAAAAATCCCTTGATCCTCAACGCAAATAACATACGCGCTGCTGATCTGGGACGGCGACCCAGCTGTCCGTTTATTAACTATTCAAAAAGGTGTACTTAACACACAGTGTAAATGCCACGCTCAAGATCTCAAACACCTCCGAGCGCTGGAGTTTTTTAATTCACTGGCTACTCTGTTCACTCCGCTCCAGGTTAAGTGGTCACTTGACTCGGAGGTAAACGACAAACTGAAAAAACACACCGACAAATCGGGTTTGCTCAATAACGTGCAGCCAGGGTCATCGATTAGAGCCGGCCCAAGGTCGAATCCTTGTAGAATAAACAGATCTCGATAAACAATGAACCTCGCCACCGTTCACATGGCCCTCATTTACTCCTAACTCTCTGGCATGTTTTAATTATTAGCACAGGTTACGGGGTTAAATGTGGTCACGTTGTGCACCGTGTGCTGCGTTTCACGTCTAAAATCCAGCTGTGGAATAAAGTCAGAGTGTGAAGAAATGGCATCTAATATGGACAATCTCGAGCACGAGATTAGAAATGGGAGGGGAAGTTCATCAAAAATAAATTCTACCAATTATTTACTTTTTTTTTTGAGCTGTCATGGGTTAAAATCGTTCAACTTATTAAATCTCCCTGCTCTGGTTTATAAAGGAGATATTTCAATACACTTTGCGTAGCATAAACGTCATCGCGCACATTTTACGACACTGATTGTGATTCACAATCCTACAGGAAACAATATGTCCAATGCTAGTCTAGCGCTCTCAGAAGAATTGCGAAGGCCTTCATGTGAATGCTCCTCTCTCCCTCATTTAACCCTCAGTGTGCGTGACGTGCTGGTGACAGCGCATTTATCTCTGTTTTCCGCCCAATGCTTCCAGAGAGAGGAGCGTGGAGACAGAGGGGATAGGATACGGAGAGAAAGCTCGGTTGACTCACACGTCGTATCGAACGGGAAGAAGGGAGGAGAGACACACTGAACTCAGTACAGCAGGTCAAGGGAGAGAAAGACACGTGGCAGAGGAGCTCATGGTTAATTTAGATGAAGCCTGGAAGGCATGAAAAGCAGAGTCTCAGCTGTGACGTGGAAGAGAAAAAAGAAAGGACACAATCCGAAAGGGGTGAAAAATACGTATTGTCCAAACAACTTAACTGAGTGTTTAAAGAGACAAAGGATTCAATCATAAACACTCCACACTTTAAAACCAGGGATCCAAGTACAATAGGTCTAATAAAAAAAAAATAAAATAAACAGACCGAAGGCCGTTGAGTGCTGAGGAATTATTCAGCTAACAAAGACACGAAAACAGCCAGAGTCCCGTCCATTAACACACTCTGTGTTCAAATATTGATTTAAACAGCATTTGTAGCCGCCTGAAAATTTCCCAGTTGCACTGAATAGTCGTAGAGAACCAAATGCTGCGTTACACTTCACACCGCGGACATGACACAGCATAATCAAATGAGTGTGAATCCTGCTCACGTCCTGCCTCGCTACGAGAAACCAGGAACCTCGGATTTTTTATTCCGATTCTTGAGAAAGGAATTAGTCAGGAGGTAGGCGTGTGCAGTGTTTTATTATATAACATACTACAGTATAAAGAGAATATCAGCACGGCTTGGACGAAGAAGTTCTAGCTGATTGACAGGTTTATATATTAACACGCCCGTTTAGTGTTTCTATAGTAACGGCTCGTACGCAAAGACGTGTACCGCAGATGATCTGAAGAATCTACTGTAAATCTAAAAATAAACTGATACGAACGATATGTTGTTTGACAGATTAAAACTATTTCGCCCATCAGTGGTGACTGTAGTGTCCATTTTAAAGGAGAGGTTTATTTAGTGTTTGTGGGAGGAGTCATGACTGTAAGGAATCCCAGGAGGGTTATGTAAAAGCGAGAGCGAGAGGGTAGTGAGGGACGACTGCTTATAGCTGCTACTGTACACTATAACATACTGTAGGTAAAGACAGGGACTGACTTGTCTCTTGGAAGGTCCAAAACATCACCTCTAACAACCCAGCAGGAATGCTTCATTGGCAACATGATGTGGAGAAATTATCTTGGAAACTTCGGGACAACGTTGGTTTTAGGTCGTTTTCGAAAGTTACAATGACTTTGATGAAATGACGTTCCAACAACGTTGACTACATGACGATGAGATAACATTGAACGAACACCGCAAACACACTCACTCACTCTTGCTCATCATCTATACCAACTTATCCTTTATACAGGTTCAGGCCTGGACCCTATCCCAGAAGACTTCTCAGGAGACTTAGGTTACGAGGTGGGGTACTATCACAGGGTGGACACACACTCATTCATACCCCCTGGGCAAATCAGGAAGTCTCCCTGTCTTTGGATTGCGGCAGGACCCAGAGTACCCATCCAGCATAAAGAGAGAACATCCAGGGTTAGGGGTAGCTCAGAGGTTAAGGCATTGGACTGCAGTTCGGAAGATCCCAGGTTCAAAGCCACTGTTGGGCCCTTGAGCAAGGCCCTTAACCTTCAACTGCTCAGATGTGTAACGAGATTAAAAAATTTAAGTCGCTCTGGATAAGAGTGTCTGCCAAATGCCTAAATGTAAACATCCACTCGAACCACTAAGCTGAACACTACACTACCCTGTCGCCACCCCAAACACAAATATATCTTTATTTCTCTATATAATCCCCTGCTACTGTAATGGACCTTGTTTCCTCCCAGTATTTCGTATGTCATGTTCCCGGCACTTCAGTCATGAAGCAGGCAGTCCGATCATGGCTCCTGCGTACTGAGACAGTCCCCGTTTGACTTGAACGCCTCTTGTACTTTCAACAGTTGTTGGGGTCGTTCATTCAATTTTCCCTTACCTTACCATTTTAACTTTCGACCACAGTCCCAATTGTCCTATTGTCCCAATGGTGCAATGATGTTGGATGAGGGTTAAAAGCATTGCACCACTGTGGTCGAAAGTTAATTACAACAATCATCCAACTGAAAAAAAACCAACAAAAAATCCCCCCCGAGACATTTAGTTCACTGATAAAATAAAAACTGTAGCCGTTGCCAAACTGCTTTGGTTTTATCTGAATAACACACTCCAGATTATCCAGAAATAATGCAGATGCAGGGGCGTCATACTGCGTACACAACCCCAGGCCAAATCACAGGGTTATATTAATGCACTTGTTCCAATATAGTTTCTATAGTAACAGCTTGTTCACAGGGTGCACGACCTGGTGTTCGCTTTATAGGGTTCGCTCACGGTTCACTGCAGGGGCACGCGCTGAGGTTATAAACTGATTACTGAACTAAAATTACCCATGTGCTAAAGCTCTCTCCATGTTAGTCCCATGTTTCTGGTCGATGCAATCTGACTACGGTAAAAGGCGGAGAGGTAATGTAAGCATGATGTGAATGCGAGTGGATCGTTGATGTGGCTGATGTGTGTAGTGAGGCGTTGTCGGTAAGGTTCAGAAGGAGTGAGGTGAGCTAAACACACAGCGTCAATCATGTTATGTGTAAAGCTTTAACACACACCAGGACGAGGCTGAGTTCTGGAATCTGATTGGTCAAAAAGAGGTGCTATCGAAATATTTTGAGATCTGGGTGCGGTTGCAGGACGTCCTCCGATTAGATGTCTTAAAACCTGGCAGAAGAATTGTTTATAGACGGTCTGGCCCCCGGGGACAAATTCTCGATGGACAAAGCCGCAAATGTCTAAGGAAACACCTCGTCTTTTTCGGTCCTGGAGATGATGTGCTCTTCCGTTGTGAAGACTGTTGCTTCGTCCCAGGGTCGTACCCATACACCCAAGTTTCGTCACCGGTAATGATCCTCGACGTCAAGGACAGGTCATACACACCACAAGTTCACCACAGAATTCTCAGCCGACTTAAACGCGATGTTCCATCTGCTCCTGGGTCAGCAGCTTGGGGACGAACGGCAATGTTGTGGATTGTTCTCAGACGATCATCATGCACAAGTTAACGAAGGTCTTCCTGATCTTGTATCATCTGCCAGTCATGTTCTTTCGCTCTCAAAGCATGAAATCCACTCAAAACAACTAAAAAAAAAAATTGTCTCTGTGGCAGATTTGCCTGCTCTTTGTTCTAACTTGCTGCACCTCATCCAACAGCACTCAGTCTCGACAAGCAGCTTCAAGCGTAACGTCAAAGACAAGTTGTGATGGTGGTTGTGATGTTCTTATGCTGATGTTCTTCATCTAGTGAGGAGATGTTTCTTTAACGTTTAGGAAAGGAGTGTCCAGTATTGGTGTAACAATTATGGTGAAATATTTAGGACAATAATGTGACATTTTTGTTTTCTTGGTCCAATGAGTTTAAACTTTCAAGATGTGTGGGACGTGTCATTTGTTATTTATTTAAACATTGTTATCATTGGCAAATCGCGGTGTTATAAAAACAGCATGGAATATTTTTGTGGGTAACTAGAGTATATTAATCCTTATTTATGCGGCGTATAGCTCTGAACGATAAAAGTGAAATTATTGAAACATAAAATTTTAATAACGGCACGTCCAAGAATATAGACGTCTCGTAGCGCCGATAGAACAAAGGCACTGAGGAAACAAACTACACACTAGTGGAAAAAAAAAAATATATATATATATAAACTGAGGGCGAGAAAAAAAGCGAACGCAAAAGCGAGCAGAACGAGTTCATGATGTTAAAAGAGATGTTGGGTTTTTTTTTAAGAGGAGACAAATGAAGCCGTCGACTTTTTAAGTGAATTTGGTTTGAGTCATCGTCGAGGAACAGATCATTCTGCTTTAGCTGTTAAACCGGAGACGTCTGCTGTGATCCTCGTGTTTGAAGGACTTCATTAAGTCCAGAAAGACTGCAGGGTGAGCTTATGTGAATGGAAAGTGCGCACACACACACACACACACACACACACACACACCAGATCAAATAGCTGTTCATTAGATTTGTACTGATTTCCCTCTCTCTCCCTAACACACACACACACACACACACACACACAGAAAAAAAATACTTTAGCAAGCCTTAGAAAGACATCCTTTCATATAAAAATACCACTCAGAGCAGAGAGCGAGCTGGAATATCGTTGCAGTAGATATTACTTAATAAATAATTAAACGAAGCAATAAAAGAAAATGAACAGGGGAAGTCATAAAGTGAAAATAAACTGATTAATAACACACACTGTTTACATACTCAGCTGCTTCTATATCGGGTTCAGTACAGGGTTCGAGAAATTAATAAAACTTGCCATATTGGATAAACCTTACTGATATTTAATTTTAATAAAATATTTTTTCAACCAAAATGAAGATGGATCGTGTGCCTTCCAGCGTCGAATCCCAGCAAGACTAGCCGCGTGTTCTGGGTGGGCGGGGACTATTCTCCGTCTACTGTGCTCCTGCCAAAAAAATAATCAATCAAATTTCTATAGAAATCTGTAGAAATGTAATATGACTTTTATAGAACTTCTGTTTTAAGATGCACATTCAACAGACTTTCACCAGAACACTAGAGCACTGTTCCTATAACACGGCCTTTTCAGGGGTTTTTTTTATTTTATTTTTTTATTCCTATCTCTTTAGACCCACTGTATGACTTTATATAACTTTGGTTCAATGTGATTGCTTTATAGAGTTTTTACTCAGTTCTGTAAAATGCAATAGAGTTGCAACTGCACTCGATAGAACTTTCACTTCAAGATACATGTTGTATTTTAGACCTGTAATAGAACTCTATCGCACTTT
Source organism: Clarias gariepinus (assembly GCF_024256425.1). NCBI lineage: Eukaryota > Metazoa > Chordata > Actinopteri > Siluriformes > Clariidae > Clarias > Clarias gariepinus. The sequence continues at coordinate 34,166,189 of NC_071108.1, read as the reverse complement.
TGGTTTAAGATGCATGTTCTATAGATCTTATTTACGCAGTTCTTTAAAAATGCTATAAAATTCGATACATGCAATAGAACTGTATAGAACTTCAACATGCATGTGTACAATTTTACTCAGTTTCTAAAGAACCCTAGAGACTTTTGCTTGAAGATGCAGGTTGTATAGAATCCTTTCTCACTTCCATAGAAATTTAGAAACTTGCTCTATGACTCCATATTACTTTTCCTTTGAAATGCAACATATAACTACAGTAGAACTCTAAAGAACTTTCCTCTTTAAGAAAAAGCCCTTTCTACATTTTATTGTACTCCATTCTGTACAATGCTATGGCACTGCAATAAGACTCTATAGAACGTTCAGGTAAAAATACATCTTGTGTCGAATTTTATCTTAGTTGTAAAGAACTCATGTAATAAACATGAATATTACCCTATGTTACTTTCAGGATGCACACTTTATAGAATTGTCACTCAGCTCAATAGAACTCTGTAGAACTGCAGTAGAATGCTACAGGAGACATTTTTTCAAGATGTCTTTTCTATACTGTATTTTTTACTAAGTTCTAAAGACCCCTGTAGACTTGCAACATGACTTTGTTATAAACAGTAGAATTCTTCCTCATGTCCAAAGAACTCTATAGATCTTCAATAGAATTCTATAGAATGTTTGCTTTAAAATGTATGTTCTATAGAACTTTCACTAGAGTCAATAGAATGCTATAGACCTGCAATATGACTCTGTGGGACTTTAAATTCAACAGACATGTTGTGTAGAATTTAAACTCAGTTCTAAAGAACTCTATAAAGCTGGAAAATAAAACCTCTAAATGTATATAACTTTTCCTTCAAGATGCCCTTTCTATAATTCTGTACTCAGTTCTACATAAATCTACAGACCTGAAATAGACCTCTAGCATTTTGCTTCAAGACGCATCTTCCATAGTTTTTTACTCTGTTCTATATAATGCTATTGATCTGCAGTTGCTCACTATACATCTTTCACGTAAAGACTTTAACTGGTTGTATAGAATTCTGTAGACCTGCAGTAATACTGTAGTTTCACTTCAAGGCAGTATGTAGTACAGTATAATGTTTTGACTCAGTTATACAGTAAAGGCACTGTAACAGTACTCTATGTCACTAATGATTCAAAATGTATGTTCCGTAGATTTTTACGTAATTCTATAGAACTCTATACAGTATATCTTTTTTTGTAGAACAAATTCATTCTATAGACTTACCAGCAATAAGACTATAGATTTATTTTATTTTTATTTTTTTTGCTGCAGTTAAAAACACCAACACAAGCCCCTGCGGTGCACAAGCCAGTGCATACATACTGTAGTGCTGGTTTAAAGCCTGAATAAACAGAAATTGTTGTGTCATAAAGTAGCAGTATCAGATGTAGTGCATTTACACTGAACTAATACTAGATATTTTCCTTAGAGAACTTGAGTAATGGGCGGCTTGTCCAGTGGCTGGGGTTAATTACCACCCCTGTTCTCCCTGTGCTTGGTGGGTTTCCTCCGGGTTCTCTGGTTTCCTCCCACAGTCCAAAGACATGCAGATTAGGCTGATTGGTGTTCCCAAATTTTCTGTAGTGTGTGAATGAGTGTGTGTCTATGTGCACTTCCCTCCTAATGCCCTATGTCCCCCTTTATACAGGGTAAAGCATTAAAGATGATGATTAAGTTTTATAATATATTCCTTCGTTTCTCCTACATAAGATCTTTAGGAATTCTATAGCGTTTCTATGAGTTCATGCTGGTTAAAGCACAGCAGTTTAAACTTCCAGACATACATTGACTCTGTTGTCAGGGCAGGCTTTTTTCATCTTTGCCTCCTCGCAAAGGTCAAACCCTTATTGAATCGGAGCGACCTGGAGAAAGCCGTTCATGCTTTTATTAGTTCGCGGCTAGACTACTGCAACGCACTTTATGTTGGAATCACTCAAGCTCGTCTACATCGTCTGCAACTTGTACTCGTCTGCTGACCAATAATCGTAAATATGATCACATCACACTTCAGGTTAAACTTCTGATGTTTGTTTTTTAATGCGATTAATGCTAACCAAAACCTTCTAGTGGTCCCTCGGTCAAGGTGCAAACAATGGGGTGATCGCTCCTAAACTCTGGAACACCATTTCACCTGAGTTACGTAACATTACAAAACTAAAGTCTCACTTATTTAGAATGGCTTTTAATATTTTATAATTTTTTATTTTTTTTATAGTTTTATCATTTTGTTTTTATTTATTATTATTATTATTATTTTATTTTTTATTTATAATTATGTGTTTTATTTTGTTTTTTGTATTTTTATTTCTCTTTTTATTGCTATTTTATTGTCATTTTTAGTGCTGTGAAGCACTTAGGTTGCTGTAAAGTGCTATATAAATAAATTTTGATTGATTGATGAATTCATAAATGTTAAACCATTTCCCTACAAAAAAAAAATGTGACCACATCAATGGCACGTGTGTCCCCTTAGAAGTCCGAGCTGTTACCATAGAAACGCTAACCTATTAGAACGAGGGCATTCATGTAAACCAGAGTCTCCCTGTCAGAGCTGCTGTTATAGAAAACTCATCAACATCTTTTGACCTGTCAGAGTGGAGAATTTGACAGCGCGGCGGTGTGTAAAAGATTAAAGATTGCCTTTCGCACTTTGCACTTCATGTTAGTCTCAGATGCTGCGATGAAGTAGATTCTTCACTATGTGTGTATGTAAAATCTATGTGCAGCACATACTAAACATAATTATTATTAGCCTTATTATTATTGTATAAAACTACAAACCTGTAATCGTCAGAGTTGTAAAGTTTGGGACCGTATAGATTATTTTTATGATCATTATTATTATTTTAAATCAATGAGCAGCTCCTTGAATGAATGTACAGCTTTATTGCAGCAGATATGAAGTACTACATCCAGGAGAAATGGAACAAATGAATGGTTAGAGCTTAATGGACTCGGGATAGAGTTTGTCTGCCAAACCGCGGTGCCTCCTGATCTGTCTGTGATGATAGATATGAGCGGAGATCAGGTGGAGGCAAAAAGGTCAGCCGAGGCACAGATGGAGAGAAGAGAGAGCGATCTGACATGTATTTCTGTTAGCGACGTACTGATATCTTTTTTCTTTTTTCATCAGGTTTGATATGATGGATAGATCACGGCTCTGAGTATCTGATAGTGATGTTCCCACAGTAAATGAACCTGACACATCATCATGGCATGTACAAGGGATCGTGTCCAGTCCTTTAAGCACTGTCTCGTTGCTCATCTCAGCACTCTTATTCCAGATCTGATCCACACACACACACACACACAGTGTACAAGTGTGGGGGAGCAATGATTTATAGTCCCATCATTCATCATTCAAAAGAGCACGGGTTCCATTTTTAAGCTGAAGGTTTCTTACTTGGGTTCCTAGAGAAGGTGTTTCACCATCACTGTCACATCTGGACTGTTCATTACGGATCTAAACCTGATTTCATAATAAATGCTTTGTGATGATCTCCAGAGTAAAAATTCTGGCTTCTAACTTCTTCATGTGCTCCTTGTGTGTGTGTGTGTGTGCATATGTGTGTGTGTGTGTGTGTGTGTGTGTGTGTGCGTTTGACGCCATTAAAGTTTTTCCCAAAAACATGGTCTTGATTAAAAGCAGAATCTGAAACGTTATAACTGTGAATCTTTTATGCACTAGAGCTGTAGGAATTAAGCTTTAGATTACTACGTACTTTGACTTACATTCAGACTTGATCTTGTCCCAGAACTAATTAAGTATGAACTTGGACTTGTCTAAGAGTTATTTAGGTCAGAATTTGGACTGGTTTTGGAAAGGAATTTGTTTTGGTGACAGAAATTCCAAAGCCGACAAAAACAAAAGACCAAAAAGAAAAAAGGAAAAAGTTAACAACAAATGAAGTGGAATGTGGGGTTTTATCAAGGGCTTAGACTTATCGAAGAGCTCTTTGGGTTTTTACGTGAACTTATTTAGGTAAGAAGTTATTTAGATTTAGATGGAACTATTTAGTATAAGACCCGTAACTTGTCTCAGAATTATTAAATCTGGACTTCTAAATTTTTTTTATATTTGGACCTGGAATTGTCTCATAGGTATTTACATTTGGAATTGGACTTCACTAACAAACATTTATATTTGAACTTGTTTCATAGTTCTTGGGATTTTGATGCGGACTTGTCTTAGAGTTATTTGAATTTGTACTTGGACTTGTCTCATGGGTATTTAGGTTTGAAATTGGACTTGTCTTAGAGTTACTCGGATTTGGACTTGTCTCATAGATATTTAGGTTTGGACTTGTCTCATAGGTATGTAGGTTTGGGCTTAGACTTGTCCTACAGGTATTTAGATTTGGACTTAGTCTTGCCTCATAGGTATTAAGGTTTGGACCTGGACTTGTCTCAGAATTATTTAGATTTTGATTTAGACTTGTCTTAGAGTTATTTAAATTTGTACTTGGACTTGTCTTATAGGTATTAAGGTTTGGACTTGGAGTTCTCTCCAACCTAAATACCTATGAGAGAACTCCAAGTCCAAACCTAAATACCTATGAGACAAGTCCAAACCTAAATACCAACCAATTCACAGGTATTTAGGTTTGGACTTGTCTCATAGGTATTTAGGTTTGGACTTGGACTTGTCTCATAGGTATTTAGGTTTTGACACGGACTTGTCTCATAGGTATTTAGGTTTGGACTTGTCTCAAAGGTATTTAGGTTTGGACTTGTCTCAAAGGTATTTAGGTTTAGACTTGAAGTTTTCTCATAGGTATTTAGGTTTGGACTTGTCTCATAGGTATTTAGGTTTGTACTTGGACTTGTCTCATAGGTATTTAGGTTTGTACTTGGACTTGTCTCATAGGTATTTAGGTTTTGACTTGGACTTGTCTCATAGGTATTTAGGTTTGGACTTGTCTCATAGGTATTTAGGTTTGGACTTGTCTCATAGGTATTTAGGTTTGGACTTGGAGTTCTCTCGTAAGTATTTAGGTTTGGACTTGGAGTTCTCTCATAGGTATTTAGGTTTGACTCATAGTTCTTTGGTTTTTGCCCATAACTGTGTTATTATTGCAGCAGAATCTACTGAAGCTCATTGCTGATTGGCTGGAAGCTCAGCTAATGTCTCATGACACAGACATGTAAATCCTACTCTAAATGCACACATGGCTGCTTGGTGAGTACTAACAGTCCTCTTTTGATTCTGCTCACCTGAAGAATCAATGAAGAGATATGTTTATATATACTCGAAAACAGTTATATATCCACAAAGCACAGCGGTTAAGCTACATTACAAGAAAAATTGAGCAGGCTTAGGCTGGCCAAGCATGTTCTTGGCAGTGTGCCCACACACACACACACACACACACACACTTGTTACTCTCTGCACACAGATTATTATCGGCTCACAGCGTCAGATTGTAGCAGTTACTCAGACAAACGAGCCGTGTCACGCTCGGCAGCACTCTGCCGTAATGTGGTTTGTAGGATGTCACTCTAAATGACACTGTAATTCGGCACGCTACCTTTCCACGGTTTCCTTCAATGCTGTTGAGCGACTGAGTGTTCTCTCTTGCAAAATGAATTGCGGAGCACTTTGGAGAACAATTTTGGCTGCAGCTCTGGGAACCGGGCGCGAAACGACAGCCAGGCCGTGAATCATAATTGAGGCGAAAAATCACGTTTCTGCCGTTAAAATGAGCACGCGCGCTTAAGCGATAACATCTGGCATTTCCATCACATTCGGAGCGAGGAAAGCGGAAAGCCGCTCGGCTCATTGCCATGCGGGGCGTAAACAATGACAGATGCGCCGGTGCTTTAACAATGCGCCCGGGGGTGATGCACGCTGTGTGTGTGTAATTAAAGCACACATAATTATGCCGCATAAACGCCGAAACGCAGCAAGAACGTCGAAGAACTTTCCAGAGGGACGGCTGACCTGCGATATTCCCGTCTGACGGATCCGTTCGCATTTGATTAAGCCGTCACTCAGATGTCCGCCTCTTCGTTTTCTTTTTCCCTGCCATCCATCACATTTTAATGCCGTGCGTAGTGAGATATAAAACAAGCCACGGTTATAATTCAGCTCGGTTGTTTTCTTCTCACACAATGAGCAAACATAACCTCGGGGTCCGGCGGCAGCCTACATATTCATATTTCTGTGTCAGGCTCAGGGAATTAACCTTTTCTCATAAGCAAATCAAAGCAGACTCCGAGCTCGTGTGCTTCTTCAGAACTTTATTAGCTCACGGAGAGCTCGTGGAATTCGTCCTGCTGAAATGGAGAGAGCGACCCTGAGTTATTCTTGTTGGATTGCTGAACTTCAGTTAAATTAGTGTATGTGGTTAAAAAAAAAGAGTCGCGTGGGCTTGTGAACTTCCTGCACTGACTCTGGGAACCATGATCATTAGGACTTTTACAACCAGTACACTGGCATCAAAAGAACACAAACAGCAACGATCCATAAAACCTTTACAGTAGAATGAAATCGCTGTGAAAAGTGTAAAGCATGCTTCAACCCTGTTGAACTGGTCTTAGAGACATCTCCAAAGAGAGCTCTAGAAGGTGCTCATGTACGATATGTTGGTGAACAACCGGCTCGCTTCCACACACCGGGACGAGGAGAACATCTGAGCCAGGATCCACTTGTGAAGTCTTCCCAGAGATTCGTATTCCAAAGAGAGAAGGTTTTTGAGATGCACTGTAGGCATGGAATTTGTGACACAACAGGCAGCTGTAGCAACATAGTGAAACATCTGGATCTACACTACATGGCCAAAGGTCCATGAACACACGACCATTACATTCATATGTACTTGTTCTTGTTGAGTGTGGCACATTTCCCAGCATTTCACTGGTGCCTGGATACCATCAAGGTAGAATGTCTTCTCCGTACTCTGGAGCCATGAGTGGACTCTAGACGCTGGCCTCCTGGGCACCTGTTTGATTCCCCTTAGATGTGGAAATGGCTTGGCACCTGGTCAGGACCGCATGGTGGATGTGGTAAATGATTACAACAGACAGATGCATCTCTCACAAAAGTTAACAACGTCACTTTTCAAGGGTCAGATGTTCCTTTCGCTAAATGTTCACGAGAACAGCTGCAGTTGGCTCTAAACTACCTCATCGGGATCATCATCCACAATCAAATGTTTTACTTTGATCAAGAGTCCCATGTACTGCAACTGGTAAAATGAGATCGGTGGAAAGTCGTCATCTATCATACCAAGATGGGTCTAAAACAAGAAAAAACTGCTAAGTGGTATGTTTGAGCTACAAATATCTGGATACAACATGCTAAGTGGCTGAACAATCCCCGCTTCGCTAAGTACAACTAGTCTGGTTTATACAGGGCTTCAAATTCTTTCCTGCATTCACGATGTACAGCCTGAATCATACCGAGTGTTCGCCATGACGTCGAGGGTAATTTGGGCAAACTAACAGACACGTGGTCTCCGTTTTCCTCTGCATGAATGAGACACTGGTTAATTATATTTTTAATCCTGCGCCTGCTTGTTGCTTAAGGATGCCTCGGCGCACTTTTGTGTAGTTCGGTTCAGTTGTTCTGCTTCGGAAAAAAAAAACAAATCAAATTCACTCAGACTAACAGTCATTAGGACGCTTTCATAACCTCACTACGTGACACCTTTTGGGTATTTTTGACTCGATTTCATGTTTTTTTTCTGTTCTGTTTACTTCTATGTGTTGTGAGGCTGGATTTCTGCGCACAACGCGGACAAAGTGTTAAAAAGAAAACATGACGCATCTGGTGTGCAAATAACTACAATAAAGGCATGTCAGGATACCAACCCTGTCACAGACTGAGTGCTACCGTTCCACACAGAGCTGCACAACATTCACACATAAAGACTTTCTTAAAGTGAGAGGAGAATTACAGAGTAAATGTGTGTGTGTGTGTGTGCATGTGAGAGAGAGAGTGTACCTGGTGGTGATAACAGTAGTGCGAGGACAAGTTCAGGGGTTTGACAGTCCTCTCTGTGGCTGATGTATGAACAATGATAAGAACGACTCGAACGCTGAACTAGAGAGCGAAAACACGCACGTCATGGCTGCCAGCACCGTCGTTTAAAAAGCTCTTAACTTAATGCATCATTTGTCGTGGAATTAGCGGCGAGCACAAACGGCGGAAAATATAATGACGTTTTTAACAATCCCCGAACACTGGAAACAAATTCTCACTTCTAAAAGGCTGATAAAAATCTACTCGCTCATTCTGTGGACACAAAAGTAATTATTTAATAAGGGTTTAACGAGGGACAGAAGATAAAATTATACACCGCTATAAAACCAACCAGCTATTTGTTTAAAAAAAACAACAACATAGCACTCAAAGCTCTAGTTCATTTACAGTGTAGTTAAAGACCAATGTGAAATGAGGATCAGATGCGTATAGGGCTGTATTGCCAAATACGGTTAATACAGTGAGTATTCATGTCTACTGTGTAATTGTAACTCGTAAAAATCTGACACATGTTGGTTGCAAGCCTTCTGCAACATCTGGATCCTCTTATTTTGGTTCACTGTTCTTGGCTCCAGTGGCTCTAGCTTTGACAGAGTGGATGAAGAATGTGTTTTTGGTGAACACCAGTCTTTTTCTGTGGCGTCTTGCTACTGACGCTTAACTAGACAGAGGTAAAGGGTTTCGTCTGGCCTACCAGATCGGTGTCTATACCTGATCTGCGTCACTACCAAATCTGTGTCAATACCTGATCTGGGTCACTACCAAATCTGTGTTAATACCTGATCTGGGTCACTACCAGATCTGTGTCAATACCTGATCTGGGTCACTACCAGATCTGTATCATGCGTGTGAAACTTGACACTACGCAGTATTGCTAAAATATTATTTAATGAATAGTGTATATAGTTGTGGTCTACATAGACATAGACAGATATCAATACAACTAATAGTTACTTTGACATATGTGACACTGAACAATAACATGAGTTATCATGGTGTTTTAGACCTGTCCTACTCCTGACAAAAATCATTAATTTTTTGCAAAATTCATCTAAGTTAAACATTATAACATTAATTAGTATTACATGTAGTTTGCATTTCATTTTATTGATAATTCAATTAAATTCCCTGACATAATATTATGCACAACTTTCATTTAATTTCGACAGTCAACTGCACATGCATTAGATAAATTGGGTAGTGACGCAGATCAGGTAACAATAGTCCTTGGTTTTAAACCAGCAGCATTGTTAGCATTGTTGTTAACTTTCCCAGTCCCTGATTATAAAATGTATCCTGAAAACCTGATGCTACTACCACCATGCTTCTATAGTGTTTTCAGGTGAAATAGATTAACCACAGAGCTGGGTGAAGTTCCTTTTCACATTGACATTGTTCTTTGATGTCTCTATTATTACAAACATCTCTGTGTGATAAGAATAGCATCAGTCTTAGAGAGGGTTGTTTGGTTACCAATGCAATGGAATGTGGTTTAGAAACAATTTTTTTTTTTTTTTCAATGATAGCAATATAGTTTAAAACTGTGTGGCTTAGAGCTGAGTGCTTATGACTATTTGTATATCCCGGTATGATCGTGCTGTTGAGCAGCATTCCTAACCTAGTACACACTTGAACAACATTTTTGGTACCCTTCAGTCAATGGAAGAAAAACACACAATGATCGCAGAAATAACTTTAATCTGACAAAAGTAAAAATAAATAAAAATTCTATGAATGTTAACCAATAAAAGTCAGACATTGCTTTTCAACCATGCTTCAACAGAATTATTAAAAAAAAATAAACTCATGGAACAGGCCTAGACACAAAATGATGGAACCCCGTCATTTTGAAGGGCGCCTTTTCCAGACGGCATAATTCAGCTCATTTTTTAAAGATGCTCAATAGGATTGAGGTCAGGGCTCATAGACGGCCAGTTTGGAACAGTCCAATGTTTTCCTCTTAGACATTTTAGTGTTTTTAGCTGTGTGTTTTGGGTTATTGTCCTGTTGCAGGACTCATGACCTGCGACTGAGACTAAGCTTTCTGACACTGGCCAGGACATTTCTCTCTAGAATCTCTTGATAGTCTTGAGATTTACCCTGCACAGATTCAAGACACTCTGCGCCAGATGCAGCAAAGCAGCCACAGAACATAACAGAGCCGCCTCCATGTTTCACAGTAGAGACAGTGCTCTTTTCTTGATATGCTTCATTTTTCCATCTGTGAACATAGAGTTCCATTTCTGTCTCTGATCTGTCCATAGGACATTTTCTCAGAAGCTTTGTGGCTTGTCAACATGTAGTTTGGCATATTCCAGTCTGGCTTTTTTATGATTTGTTTTCAACCGTGGTGTTCTCCTTGGTCATCTCCCATGTAGTCCACTTTGGCTTAAACAATGACAGATGGTACGATCTGACACTGATGATCCTTGAGCATGAAGTTCACCTTGGATCTCTTTAGAAGTCTTTCCAGGCTTTTTTGTAACCATTCGGATTATCCGTCTCTTTGATTTGTCATCAATTTTCCTCCTGCGGCCACGTCCAGGGAGGTTGGCCTCAGTCCCATGGATCTTAAATTTCTGAATAATATGTGCAACTGTAGTCACAGGAACATCTAGCTGCTTGGAGATGGTTTTATAGCCTTTACCTTTAACATGCTTGTCTATAATTTTCTTTCGAATCTCCTGGAACAACTCTTTCCTTCTCTTCCTCTGGTCCATGTTGAGTTTGGTACACACCATGTCACCAAACAACACAGTGACTGTACCTGGAGCCCCATATTTAGGCTCACTGACTGATTACGAGATTGTAGACGCCTGTGATGCTAATTAGTGGATACAACTTGAATTAACATGTCCCTTTGGTCACATTATTTTCTCAGTCTTTTCTAGGGGTACCATCATTTTTGTCTAGGCCTGTTCCATAAGTTTATTTTTAAAATAATTCCGTTGAAGCATGGTTAAAAAGCAATGTCTGACTTTTATTGGTTAACATTCATGGATTTTTATTTATTATTACTTTTGTCAAATAAAAGTTATTTCTGTGACTATTGTGAGTTTTTCTTTCATTAACTGAAGGGTACCGACAATTTTGTCCATGTGTGTACATCAGCCTGTTTGCGAGTCACTGTCAGGACAATCAAATGTAAATGTAAGCGCTGTAATAAAACAACATCCGGTTTAAGCATAAAAAAAATTAACCACTTCCGCACGCAGCTATTTCTTTGTCCCTGATGCCACTGTGTCAAAGCTAAACCATCCAGACTCTTCTTTCAGAGCCACCTGTGCATAAGTTTTACCCCGGAATCAAAGGTAAAAAAAAAAATTACTTAACGTTCACCGAGCGTCAATAAACTGGCTTTGTGATGGAGACGTTTTTTCCCCTGACTGGGGTATACATTCACATTTTAATCACCGAGACACACAGCTGTGAAGATTAAAAGCCTCGCAGCCATTGCGTGCTTTATCGATATTTAATATTACGTTGTGCTGGCGAGCCACTTCCCCAACCTCTCCATCCCCAACTATAATACAGGCTATATTGATATGGCTTTAGTGGTTAGTCTGTGATATTTCAATAGCCACTTAAACACATCAGTCGGTTTTATTTCGTTCATAATTCTGCCGTGATGGAAGTAGCTTGTATCGACTCATGTAACTTATAGTGACTCAAGTGTGCCAGGATCCAGACGGACATGCGACATTTTAAAACGAGATCTCTGTTATTCTGGTACAGCAGGTTCTCATTGTTGCTGATGTGACATCACAGCCATTTTCACAAAGTTCATGCTTTAAAGATCTTTGAATGGGATTTAACTATCCATGTGAAAGGATTAAATTAATATAAATGGTATAGTTATGAAAAAAATTGGAACTGACTGTAAAAATTAACTTAAATAGGGACTGAATTTGAAGGGACTGAAGATTTGCATGTTTTTCCTTGCCCTATATTATGGTGAAAAAGTCTACAGTAGATGTTAAACCTTGTTCCTGCTGTTCTCTCCTCCTCCTGAAGGCTCCCGAGGCGTCCTCCCAGTCGGGGTCGAACTTAACAACCATTTGGAGAGCACTTTTATAAAGCTGGTGATTTGTAGCACAATCACTGACACTTAGGTGAACATGAACAACTAGAGCAATTTATTAACGGTCCAAGTCATAAAAGCGTTTCCCCACCGTGCCGCCCCTTTTAATTTACGAGCTACGGTTTACGACATGAAACTCTACATTTAAAAGCTTGTATACCGGAGCAGGCCTTTAATTCAACTCATTCGTTCCATTCCGATTCGTACCAAGACTTGAGTTATAGAAAGTATTCACGCCAGCCTGTTGCTTCTCACTCCATGAGCTGCTCCTTTCTGAAAACATTTCTATTAGACGCCTTTAATATTAATGCGCTCCAATTCTTTCCGACAAAATAGCTGCCATGATGAAGAGATCTGCAGACCTGAACCTGAACCCGAACCCGAGCTGCTGAGCGGAGGGATGTTTTTTTTTTCTCTCTCTATTTCTTTAAAGTTGTTAGGCTGTAGAAAAACTGCCTTTAAAAGAGACAGACAGAATAATAAATACGATAAATAATAAATTAAACAGTGGTGCTCTTTTGTAAACCTCCCCACCGCCTCTCGTGTCCTCGTTCCCCAGCCCAAGTGACCAAGGTTGTCACATTACCATTAACAAACTGCCAAAAAGAATCCTTTCTTGCAGTTCATTCCAGGTCAGTTTAAAAAATATATGAATAATAACTGAGCCCATTGGGTCTCTCGTGAATCATGCATAAGGCATAAACACGCTGTCGATCCGGGGCTCTGACCCCAACCTGTGACCTGATTAAATTAGCCCAGGCCGACACGGTTTGCTAAATAATTCATGCTGCGCTACTCGCCGCTGTTGCTCTCCAGCAAAGTGCGTGTAATGAGTCCGGAGAGACCTGTTTACAGCTTTGCACAGTTTATGAGCGAAAGCTGCTTTATCGCATACCGCTCGGCGAACACGTACATAACGATTAGTTGACGCGGCGGAGCCCGGTGCTGAAATCTGATTTATTTCTCTTCGCGATGAGATCCTGGATTTAGATGCAATCATTGCGAGATGGCTTGCTTAGAATCGTGACCTCGGGCAGCGAATTAGATGTCAGCAACTGCGATTTTGACTGACATGAAACTTACTTTAGATGTGGAAATAAGGCATAAACTGTTTTAGAGCCTCTGGCAACATATTTCCATGGAGTTTATGATAGAAAACAAACACTGGCCAGCAAAAAAAAAAAAACAGTCATACACTTCAATATTTCATTGAATCACCTTTTGCTTTTACTACGGTTATAGTATCGTTTTGTCAAGCTTATGCAACGTCACAATATTTATCATTAAATTCTGTCCAAGATCGGATATTTTTCATGGGAGAGTCGGACCGCTCCACACAGGCTTGTACAGTACGCACTTACTACGATGGTTACATCACTACAGCCACCTCTCTTCTTACCCTGGTGCACCATCACCCTGGAACAGAGTCACGTCTGGACTCATCAGACCACATGACCTTTTTCCATCGCTCCACAGTCCATTCTTTACGCTCCCTAGCAAAATGAAGCCTTCTTAACCCAAGTTATCAGTTTTTTACCCAATTTTGGTAGTTTCAGCAATCTCCTTAGTTGTTTTCTTTGCTTGATTCTGGACAATAGTAGGCTTTATAGGATTTGTTTAGTTAAATCCAGATGGTGACTTTCTTTGGCCAGGTCTTGATGTAAATTAATGTCATAATTTGCCTTTCCCAAGTGTCGATTCAAGAAATGTAACATTTTTCATAATCTATTTTATCATAATCTGGTTTAAAGATACTTAACACCCCTTATCTGATTAAACTAATGTGATTTGTAATGAAACCACGTAATTGCTGACAGTACTGTTTCCATGGCGATGTAAATAAGCTCCTGGTCATTTTGCTGAACTATATACAGTATATTGGTGTGAAAGTCTTAAGTATCCTGTGTTAACTTTTGTACAAACTTTGTTATGCATGTTTTTTTTTTTTTTAACTTCATTACTGAGTCAGTACAAAAACATTTCTGATTTGCAAATATTAGTATTCCAGCGGAAAAAAAAAATCTTGCAGGAAAATATCTGTGGGCCAAAAAAGAAAGCAGCATATCATGTAAAAGACCAATTTTCGGACAAAAAAAGAAAGAAAAAAAAAAGCTTCTGGGTTTTGTATGAGAAAAGAAGCTGGTTCTGCTGCATGTTCAGTAAAAGTGAACTACACATTCCCTTATAATACTGCACATTGTTCAGACCCTTTTAAGTTTTCTATATTTTGTTATCTTTTACACTTATCCAGTCATCTCATCATAATTTTTTCCCCTCATCATGCTATGTGATACACCAGAACGACAAAGGTAAAACAGGTCTTTGGAGCATTAAGGTCATTTATATAGACAAAAATAATAAATAAGGACTGAATGTCCCACAAGATGGTGGCGTAGTGGTTACTCAGGGTTGTGTTGCAGCTCTGGGGAGTCCCTCCTCAAGGTCTGTGTACATCCAAAGTCCGAAGACATGCGGATGCGGATTAAACTAACTGGCGTTTTCAAATTGCCTGTCGTGTGTGAATGAATGTGTGAGTGAGTGTGTGCTGGGATAGGCTTCAGGCCCCTGTATACAGGATTAAGCAGCATAAATGATGACTAGATATTACCCAATCCCCTCAGACACTAACCAACTGCCTAAGGCACTGAGGGCAGGGGTAACTCAGGGTTTAATGTGTTGGCCTACTGATCAGAAGGTCGTGTGTTCAAACCCCAGCTCCACCAAGTTGCCCCTGTTGAGCCCTCCATTAAACTGGTCAGATGTCTAATGAGCTAAAAATGTAAGTCACTCTAGATAAGGGTGTATGCTATAAATTGTACCAATTGACCTAGACATCTTAAACTTGGACACCTGTCCATTCAAACTCGAATCAAGTAAATGTTCAAGTTATATATATATATATTCCAAAACACTTGTAAACCAAGCGTTGTGTGTGTGTTTGTGTATGTGTGTGAATCTAAAGTGGAGAGGAGGAATCAGACTCTCCCCTCTCCCTCTTCTCATCTAACACAGTAAACCTTTCTCCTCTCTTATTTCAATTGCTAATAACAATCGACAAACACAAACAAAAGAACCTGCAATTTACCTTTGAAAAGAATCATGCCAGAGCAGAGTTTTTGTGTAGAGCGGAGAGAAAGAGTGTTATACACGCAAATATACCCTCACCTAAGGGATTATTAGGAACACCTGTTCAATTTCCCATTAATGCAATTATCTATTTAACCAATCACATGGCAGTTGCTCCAATGCATTTAGGGGTGTGGTCCTGGTCAAGACAATCTCCTGAACTGAATGTCAGAATGGGAAAGAAAGATGATTTAAGCGATTTTGAGCGTGGCATGGTTGTTGGTGCCAGGTGGGCCAGTCTGAGTATTTCACAATCTGCTCAGTTACTGGGATTTTCACGCACAACCATTTCTAGGGTTTACAAAGAATGGTGTGAAAAGGGAAAAACATCCAATATGCGGCATGTTGATGCTAGAGGTCAGAGGAGAATGGGCCGACTGATTCAAACTGATAGACTTTGACTGAAATAACCACTCGTTACAACCGAGGTATGCAGCAAAGCATTTGTGAAGCCACAACACGCACAACCTTGAGGCGGATGGGCTACAACAGCAGAAGACCCCACCGGGTACCACTCATCTCCACTACAAATAAGAAAAAAGAGGCTACAATTTGCACGAGCTCACCAAAATTGGACAGTTGAAGACTGGAAAAATGTTGCCTGGTCTGATGAGTCTCGATATTTGTTGAGACACTCAAATGGTAGAGTCAGAATTTGGCGTAAACAGAATGAGAACATGGATCCATCATGTCTTGTTGCCACTGTGCAGGCTGGTGGTGGTGGTGTAATGGTGTGGGGGATGTTTTCTTGGCACACTTTAGGCCCCTTAGTGCCAATTGGGCATCGTTTAAATGCCACGGGCTACCTGAGCATTGTTTCTGACCATGTCCATTTCTTTATGACCTCCATGTACCCATCCTCTGATGGCTGCTTCCAGCAGGATAATGCACCATGTCATAAAGCTCCAATCATTTCAAATTGGTTTCTTGAACATGACAATAAGTTCACTGTACTAAAATGGCCCCCACAGTCACCAGATCTCAACCCAATAGAGCATCTTTGGGAGGTGGTGGAACGGGAGCTTCGTGCCCTGGATGTGCATCCCACAAATCTCCATCAACTGCAAGATGCTATATATATATTTTTTTTTTTAGAAAATCAGAATTGGCTCTTTTAAATGTATTATATATATTTAAATGTATATCTTTAAGCATTTGCCAGACACATTGTTAATGCTGATTATCGAATCAGTCCGACCAGGTGCACATTTTTCAGCAGTCCTAATGAATTCCTTCCCGCTGAAGATTCCCCATGTAGTGTTTACATCTAATCTAATCTGTAAAGTCTGTAAAGAGTCTCTGATCCAAAGTTCTGAGCATCTGAAAATACATGCTCGTGTTTTAGGCACTTAAATGATTTATGTCCTGGCAGAACATCGTCTGAGTTTGATTAATGAACAGAAAAACGTCTCATTTCAGACAAGTTGCCCAGCATTTCAAGCTCATTGCTGAAAACAACATAAAGTGCAAAGTAAAGTATTAAATGGCTTAAGTCAATGTAACTAGTCGAATGACAGATCTCGATTGATCCATGACCCACACAGGTCGTCTGCCATGATGCGGCATGCAGGTGACTCATGGATGGGTTATAAAATTTAAATTCCATCTTATTGTAAAATACAGGTTCACTCCCAATTATATTTGGGACCCATTCCTGAAAACTCACTTTTTACTCTATCAGAGTATACAGTACACAAATGATATGTTTAATTGCTTAGACTTTCCCCTCTTGTGCTTTACTCTGTTTTTCTTAGGGTTGCCAGCTCACACTGAGAAAATCCTGCCGAAACAGGGTTGAAACCCTCATTTATATATGCATTTACATTGTTTAACCAAAAATGCCAAATTGGTAATTATTGTGCAAGATTATTAATTATTGTTTTAAAAAAAAAGTGAAAAAAAAAAAAACGTGTCAAAGTTTTTTTTAATCATGTTTAAATGGGAAAATAAATAAATGAATAAGTCAGACATCATACTGCACTTTAACTTAACAACTGTGTTGAATATTTTAAGATTTTATTAAGATGATTCTGGACATCTTCATTTTTTTTTTTTTTTCATTTAAAATCATGGGGAAAAAGTCTCCAAGCAAAATGTTTTTTACGTTCTGTTAGTAATAAAAGAAGAGCAAACCTACAGTATGTCTTCCTTTCTTGTTAACCCCAAACTGATAACCCACGATACCATCCAAACCGTGAGCAAATTAACATCAAAGGCCTGTCTGGGAATAACTGTACAGAAAATATAGGCCATGGTCTCGCATATTTGTCCCTACTATTATTCATCTTACTGTCTGACTAATACAGTCCATCAAATACTGAGACAACTTCCTGAGGACAATTTACATCTGCTTCATATTCATCAACTTTATTTATTGGAGTCCTACTGTATCTGTCCTGTTTGGTGCCGACCAACATCTGCAGACGTGGGTGAGAAGAACAAGAATACAGTAAATGCAGGTAAATTAATTGGTGATAAATGACATAAAAAAATTATTAAGATAAGTGATTTTTTTTAGCTGAATACCATTAGAGAGTCAGCGAGATTAAGACTCGTTAACTAAAAAGGTCGTGATAACATAAACTGCCCGGAAAAAAAAAAAGTTACTATTTAGATTAGAATTTCGCAAAGAGTCTTTAATAGGATCGTTACTTCAGTGATTAATGTGTTCCAGCCTCAACAGTTCTTCCAACCCTGACTGATGCAGTGAGGAGCTTCTCACGTCCTGTGAGCAAACCGTATCCTGTGGTCACGGAAAAGATCTTAATGTGTTTCAGAAGAGTCGTATTATTGTCCTGCCTCAAGCAAAGACAACAACTAAGGAGATGAAGCTGAAACGACTGGAATTGGGTTGAGAACCGTCCGACACATTATTAAAACCTGGAAGGGTAGTTCTGAACCATCATCAATGAGCATGATCAGAGATCACTTAAACACTTTGTAAAGTTAAGAAATCAAAGATATGTTTAATAGTGTCAGTAAGAGCATTGCCATAAACACACACTCACAGGATTGGGACTGAACAGCTGTGTGTCCATAGAAAAAAGGCTTCAGTTTGTTAAAGAGCATCAAGATTGGACTTTGAAGCGATGGAAAATCCTGATGTATGTCCATGAATCCAGATTGACCCTAGTCCAGAGGGTAAAAAGGGAAGTGATGCACCCATCATGCATAGTGTCCACTGTACAAGGCTCTGGAGACAGTGTTATGATCTGGGGTTACTTCAGTTGCTCAGGTCAAGACTCAGCAACGTTATGTGACAATAAAATGAAGTCCGCTGACGACATGAATGTACTGAATGATCAGATTATCACACAGGCATGTTCCAGGAATCATAAAAGACGCTGCAGAGTCCTGGGACGTGCTGGTGAAGACCATACCAGGCGGTTCGATTCTTCCGTCAACAAGACAAATCCTTGGCTACGAATTAATGCACCAAATGCAAGAGAATCGTATATTTCACAGGAAGTTCCTAGAATATTTACCTTTGACGCACATTCAGAGAAACAATGAGAACAACAACATTAGATACGGTAAGACTATTTTATAATTGATTAAATTGTTACTGTCTCTTTGCTATTCTTGTCTAATAGGCTGTAACTTGGTTTTTTATTATTATTTGCTGTAATGGCTCAAACTAAACTCACTGATGGGCAAAACAAAAAAAAAATCATTGTTACGATACCAGCGTACATCTCGTTATAATATTCATTTTAATGAGCCTATTCCTGCACTGCAGCTGTGATACAAATGAATGAAAAGAATTGAAAGCCTGTGTCTTATTGGTATTGTGGCTGAGTGTATCTGCACAATGAACATGTGGAGGAGAGAGGGGAATATTGATAAGCGGGTCTTTTGGGCTTCCTTATCCAGGAGGTTTAGGGACTCATTATCAGTCTGGAAATGAGACGAAAATGTGTAAAACGGTGTCGTTCTTCTTTTTAACAGATTGGATTTAACAAGTCGTGTAACAAATGGGTAAAAAAAAAAATGCCATTCTGGAACAATGAGGTTAAGGTTGGAGCCGCACGTGCAGTAATAAAGCCACCAGCGTCACTTTAGCTACTAGTAAGTGGTTATTTATAATTAGTCTTAAAGGTGATTAATGCTGCATTGGACTAAAAGAAAATAAACAGAGAATTTTACCATCTCAGTGGCTCTCCCCAAGTCTCCAGGTCAGCATGTGATGATTTAACATGGCCGTGAGGAGTAACCACTGGAGCATTAGCTGTGGGTATAATACTGTATATGGCTTTAGAGCAATCAACATGCAGATATATTCATGTGTTAAGTCTATAACACTGACCTCACAGCTCAATGTTTCTAATGGGTTAGCACAGCTAGGTTTGCTACGTAGCTTGGCGTGGCTTCATACTATCTTGAAAGCATAGAGTTTAAGATGGACTCAAGTTCCCTCTACCAATGTTAAATGTGGTGTAAGTTTAGGGTGGTTGCTGGAATGGATGTGGGGAACACATTTATCCTGTATTCAGGGTCGCGGGGGTCCTAGAGCCCACCCGAGGACACAAGGCACGGTACACCCTGGACATGGTGTCAATCCATCGCAGTCACATCACATACGCATTATGGGCAATTAGCGCCAATTAGTCTAATATGCAAGTCTTTGGACTGTAGGAGGAAACCAAACTACCCAGAGGAAACCCACTAAAGTCAATTTCTTTAACAAGTGGACTCTGTGTTTTAGCACATTAGTGTACAATTACTGTGCCACGCCCCTTTAGGAAACAGCAGAACAGGGAAGGGGTTGCTACTTTTTGAGGTCACAATAGGGGGGAAATTTAATTGATTCATTTAAACCCTAGCCAATACAAAAATGCGAAAAGTATTGCAAAAAATGAGAGTAATGTTTATTTTTCTGAATGTCTAACAATGACTAAAATGTGATTATTATTTTTTGGAGAAAAACCAGTGTTCCAAAAATTGTGTGATGAAAGTCATGTCCGTGAGATCAGAACCGTAACCGAGGTTGATAAACCTGATCTCGCAGTGTTGTTGCTTTCACGATGTCTTGTCCTATACTCCGTCAACGTGTACCCGATACATCCAACCCGAGACTCACCTACTTTCCACCTTTGTTTCCTTCAGGCAGAACAAACAAAATCATGACTTGCATCTTCCAGGATCTAAGTGACACTTTTGCCGTTAACCACTCCTAACTCTTCCCAGCTTCTCATCAGTGTGACGCCTTGCATGTATAAATTATATAAGGTTAGCTGTTAGCGTAAGGAGTAGGCGCATTCTAGTTTAAAAGTTTTAATTAGCTGTCATGGGTGAGATTTCACATTTGCACGCAGTAATTTGCTGAATCAAATGTGACAGGGTGTCTCTGTAGAGCCCTGACAAACGCACTCGCAAATGCAAAGGGTGACATCTGATGTTCTGGGGGAAAAAAAAGAAAAAAAGAAATTGCTTGTTAGTGAGATTTTTTTCGACACCTGATGTCTTAGGAAAAAAAAATAAAATAAAAAAAATATATAATATTAAGAAACTCAGAATTGTGCTGCTTGAGCACATTTAGTGTTGCAGCTCATTCCTAAAACTGAAACTAATGTCATTTATTACAACTTGTAATATATATATATATATATATATATATATATATATATAAACACACATAAGTTTCCGCCATCATGTGCATATGACCTTGCATAACATCTAATTCTTAATCCATAGGGTTTAATATTTTGAAGGTATTCTATCAGGTTGAGGTCAGGACTCTGTTCAGGCCAGTTAAGTTCTTCAACACCAAACTCTCTCATCCATGTCTTGATGGACCTTGGCTTTGTGCACTGGTGCGCAGTCATATTGGGCACCCCTTACTTTAAGTGAAAGGAACTCTTAATGCTTCAGCATACCAAGACATTTTGGACAATTTCATGCTCCCAACTTTGTGGAAACAGTTTGGGAACGGCCCCTTCCTGTTCCAACATGACTGTGCAGAAGAACTTGACCATCCTGCACAGAGTCCTGACCTTAACCTGATTAGAGTGGAGACTGCGAGCAGGGCCTTCTGGTCCAACATCAGTGTCTGACTTCACAAATGGCCAAAAATTTGTATAAATTTAAGAATAAAGAATTGGATGTTACTCGAGTTCATATGTGTGTGAAGGCAGGAGAGCAAATACTTTTGGCAATATAGTGTATGTTTACATAATCTATTTATATAACATGGACTTTAAAGGTAAACAGAAAGTCCTAGACATCTCCTTTTCTATTTTCTTGTATTTTTAAATAAAGTTGTTGTGACCTTTCGAGCAGGTAAAGTGTAGATGATGTACAGTCAGGACCAGAGTCATGTAGTGTTCGTTAAAGTTCACAGTGTGGGATAAAGGCTTCAGGAGGTTGAGCCCGAGTGCACTATGCAATCAATATCTATAGAACGCATGCTGAAAACAAAACAAGCCAAGCCATGTTGTTATATTTAATCCCAATCAGAAATTCTGATGTAAAACATCAAAATCTAGCATAAGAAGGTCACTGCACAAAGACTCAGTGGCAGAGTTATTACCAAAACCCTGCTTGGAGCTCATTTTAAATACTGAGTACTGGAGAGTCACGATCTGTAATCTAAAAATCAGAGATATAAAAACAGCACAAAGTTGGTTCGGTGTATTAGCATAATCAGCAGTGTCATATTAGATTAGCACCACTTTCAATGGAGTTTCAAAAAGTGAATCTTTCATCTGTAATTAAAATAATTAGTATCATTTCCATCATACACTTTCTTCTTACTTTAAATGCCACTCATCCATTCTACCGGGCTGAATTACTTGCTTGGTTGGTCTGAAGTCGTTGCGGTTGGTACATATTCAGTTAATTTTTCAAGCGTAGTGACCCCACATCAAGCTGTTAATGACCTAAACAGATTCACAAGTACATGAAAACGAGTCCTAAAGAATTGATAACAAAAACGTAACGTTGCGACCGAAACCGACATAAATGATGCTGCTGACTATTACACACTATTACCGAGGTGTCTACTTCAATGTCAACTACAAATTTATTATATACCGTAGCACGAAAACAACAACTGTCAGTTTGACCTAAGTGCTTCACAATGTAAACAAACATTAAAAGGAAATTATTACACAAATTAGAAAAAAAAAAACCAGTCAAATTGAAACCAGTAAAACTGCGCTAACCTGTTTATAAAGCCACGGAGAAAAGTCTTTAAAAGTGGAGAGATCTGAAACGGATCGGAGCTCATTAGGCAGATTCTTGCACAGTTTGGGGGCAGACACAGAGAATGCCCCGATCCCCCCTGGCGCTGGCGTTTTGACCGAGGCAGCTTCAGCACCAACTGATTCGACGACCTAAGTGGGCGACTGTGGCTGCGTACACAAACCAGTTTAGTTCAATATTCTGGAGCTAAGCCGCTAAGAGACTTAAAAACAAATAAAACTCACTACAAGCCAATGAAGAGCTTGAAGGTCAGGAGTAATAAGTGAGCTAAATAAGTTGAAGGCGATGGAGGGAAGACTGACTGACTGACGCCATAATACAAAGCATTACAGTAGTCCAGGCTTGAGGTTATAACAGCTCGTTGATGATAACGACTTCATACGGTCCTGTTAGTCCTTATTCATTTATTTTCCTATAACGCTTATCCTGTCCAGGGTTGCAGGAGGCCTGGCGTCTATCCCAGGAGACTTCGGGTATCCCCTGGACAGGGTGCCAATCCTTCGTGGGACTCACATCCATTTACTCAATGGAAATTTCATATTGGACAAATTAGTCTACTCTGCATGTCTTCGGACCAGGTGAGGACCCCGAAGAAACCCACCAAGCAGGGGGAGAACATGCAACCTCCATGCACACAGACCCAGAGGGGGGAATCGAACCCGCAGGTGCAAGGTCACAACACTGACCAGTTTGCCACCCTGCTGCTATACTGAATCATTTAATGTATATAAATATAAAAAGCTTTTAATTCTCTACATCGCCAGTAGAGGGTGCTAAGGTGGCCCTAAAAGTCCAGAGTACTCAATGCTGCCTCAGGAAGCTACAGTACACATAGCTACACGTGTTCTTTTTAGTCTAATAACACCGATATCACTTATCCATCCATCAATTTATCCATCAAGGATCCTCTGTTCCTTGGCGGCCAGTGGTAATCATTGTATTTATTCCAATTTATACGACCGCGGAAGGACATCTAGTCAACACTCGTATGCTCATTCACACACCACAGGCATTTTGGAAACGCCATTTAGCGTAATCTGCATGTCTTTGGACTGTGGAAGGAAGCCGGAGAGCCTGGAGGAAACCCACCAAGCACGGGGAGAACATGCAAACTCCATGCACACAGACCCAACAAGGGAATCGATCCCAGGACCTGAAGTATACATACTGTATATAGTGTCATTTATCTATTTATATCAAGGAATAAAGCTTTTTTATTTGTATTTACTACCTAGAGTATATTACATCACACTCTGTTTAGTCTACTACATAAAAATGTTGTAGAAACTCTCCAGCAAGAGTAAAATGTACGCTCACAAATTATTAAAAAGTTACCGCTTGTGATATAAAATAGCCAATAATGCTTGACATGTTTTACACAAACTTCAAAACAAGACTGCTTTTGATTTAGTTTTTTTCCCTTTCGATCTTTTTCGAATCCACCCTCACTTTCAGCCTCGCTGCTAGTTTTTGTTTTTTTTTTCTTTCAGCACTGACCTCTCGTGTCTCATCCCTTTTCACTCTAATACCTAATAATAGTGTGTTTGGCTGCCCAGGTGTGCCAGAGAGTGTGTGAGCGATTTTCGCTCTGCAGTTCTGACCTGATCTGCGCGTGTATACACACACACCCAAGTCTAGAGCACAAAGAAACACTCAGCTACGAAGCGGGTAATAGTGTTCAAGCGGTGCTATTATTTCTGACTTTAATGCCGTTCGTTTATCGGAGCCACCCGTGACTCGCGTGTTGTGAAAACCCGTGTAGCGATAATGAATGAAAAAAAAAAAAAAGTCATTCAGCACTGTATGTTTACAAAATTTATAAAAGCTCCATAGAAATACAAATGGATTAGTGTGAACTCCTCCCCCCTCCCCCCACACCCCCTACCCCCGCGACTTCATGCGTACGCAAATTTTCCATTAGATAAGGCTTGGAGTCATGCTAGTATCACTACTTAGGGTGAAATAAAGTTCTAATATCAGCACACACTTTCTCCGTGTAGGTGTAACAAACGCCTTTGGAGACTTCTCTTTTCCATTTAAAGTCATTTCTGCACGTTTCAGCTTTTTTAATAAATTTAGCGCGCTTCCTTCGTTATCACTCGAGGTGCATTAGATATGTTATTTTCAGACTCATTCGCTACAGGAGGGCTCAGGCTTTAGTAATTATGGGAGTAATTTTATTTAAGGTAGCATGAAGTTAAAAAAAGGGGCTGTGAAGAATGGGTAAGATGGGATGTTATTATGGGAATGACTGTTCAAGTGATGGAAGAGGACCAATTTATGCTTTAATATTCCCAGAACAACTGATTACGATCCTCACGCTCAAATCAAACTTAAGTGGCCATGGAATAAGTCATTAAATATTCCCTTGTGGTGGTCCCTTGTGGTATGGTGTACAGATCCAGCATGTGCACACAAACACACACACACACACACACACACACACAATCTCATTATTTCTGCATCGTTACTCACCAAGTGTTATAGCGGTCTAATCAGGTCAATTCCTTATCTTGTTACACCACAACATAGCTTACAGTAACTACAGGACAAGATAAAGCGAGCACATACACACATCATTTCCGTGTCTCACTTAGCTTTTGTTCAGGTTGTATTGAACCTGCTCGGATCGGCCTGAAATGAGCTTACTTGGATTGATTGCAGCGAATTTGCTTATACTTGCTGTATTAAAACTGATCTGATTGATTGTATTAGACAGTCTCAGATTGGCTTATTGAATTTGCTTGCATTATTTGTTTGCTTCTTTTAGATTTGCTTAGGTTGGCTATATCTGACTTGCCAGAATATCTATGCTTGGATTGACTGTAATAAACTTGCACAGATTGGCTGCAATCTGTGTGGTCAGATTGATCGTATTGGACTTGCTCAAATTGACTGCATTGGACTTACTCGGATTGGCTCTATTGGATTTGCTTAGATTGACGCTATTGGACCTACTCAAATCGACAGGATTGGATTTGCTTCGATTGTCCTTATTGAATTTGATCAGATTGGCTATAATAGACTTTTTTAAATTAGTTGTATTACACCTGCTTGGATTGGCTATATTGGACTTGCTCGGATTGGCTGCATTGGCCTAGTTTGTATTGGATTTACTAGGATTGGCTATATTGGATTTGCTTGGACTGGCAGTATTGGACGGGTTTCAGATTGGCAGTATTAGACTTGCTTGGATTGTTTTGTATTGGATGTACTCGGATTGGCTGTATTGGATTTGCTTAGACTGGCACTATTGGACAAGTTTAGATTGACTGTATTAAACTTGTTTAAATTGGTTTGTATTGGATGTACTCGGATTGGCTGTATTGGATTTGCCTGGATTAGCAAATAGACTTTCTTAAATTAGCTGTATTGGATTTGCTTAGATTAACTGTATTGAACCTGCTTATATAGCCTGTATTAGATTTGCTTAGATTAGCAGCATTGAATTTACTTTGATTGACTGTATTGGATTTTCTTGTATTGGATTTTCTTGTATTGGATTTGCTTAGATTGATGGTATTGGACCTACTCAAACTGACTGCGTTGGATTTGCTTGGATTGTCTGTATTGGATTTGATCAGATTGGCTATAATGGGCTTTTTTTTAAATGAGTTAATTACAGTATTACACCTCTTTAGATTGCCTGTATTGGACCTGCTCAGATTGGCCATATTAGTTTTTCTTAGATTAGCTGTATTGGACTTGGCTTGGATTGGCTACATCAGATTTGCTTAGGTGGCTTGTATTGGACATGTTTGGATTGGATGTATTATACTCACTGGTGTGTAACACTGGTTTGTCCTGTTTACCTCTTCATCATGGTAACATACTGTAGCTGCAGGCCAGTCTTAGATTCTGAACAGAGCTGATCAGATATCAATCAGACAACACTACATCACTTGGTTTTATTAACCAACATGACTTTTATTGTTTAACATATTAAATACACTTGATCCAGCCCATCATATTATTGTATTATTTGTTACTGTTCTACGTTTGTGTTGCACTGTATAATATTTCACAGCATTTTCATGTCCATATATCTGCTACTGTATTTGAGCCGTGCTCTTCAGGATTGAGTCAGAATGCCACCGCACTTGTTGCACACAGACAATCAACTTATCACGATCTTGACACATCACACTTGGCATTTCCTCTGAGCCTGACTTTCCCTGACAGAGATCACCTCCTGCCTGACTGTCACCCACTCTCTCTCTCTCTCTCTCTCTGTCACTAAATAAACTCATTCTGTAGAAAACATATGAGAAAGGTGACAAGTTTATATGAGGATCCAAGAGCACTGTTTATTAATTTAATAGAAGTCTGACCCTGTGTATATGTGTATGGGTGTGTGTGTGTGCATGTTTGTATTGCCAAATGATCAGTGCAGATGGCATGCATGTTTTCTTTTTTATTATTTGTGCTATTCATGAGATCTGCTAGACCTATTAGATCTCACACAGAGCAAAATAAGTGCACGAGGATGAGCCACATGAGTTTACGGTAGTGTAAAAGACTTTACTGCATGCACCAAAAAGCAGAAACAGCAGGCACATTCATCATTGTCCTAATCACATTGTTAGTGTGAACCCTACACCAGGTTGCCTTTTTATTAGTTGCTAAATCTAATAGACTGGCGATGCAGTGTGAGTGTAGAGAAGGCCACATTCTCAGCATGTACGTAGATTAAACTATTTAGATAATAAACTTATGGAATAAGTATATTCCTAAATCATAACCAATTTAGCGGCATTATAGATAAAACTTGAACTTGGAATAAAATCACTGTGAAAGAACATTATATAGAATCAGCATTGGTAAAAAATTAATAAAAGACCTTAGAAATAATATATACTGTACCACATTACTTTTTCATGCTATAAGTGAGGAATATAACATTACTTTCATGTAACAACATCACATGCAATTACCGACAGTGTTACATTAGTGTTACCTCCAGGGTGGCAAACTTCACATGCTTATTATTTGAACAATGCAATAATTGACCAATTAATAAAATTATTTTTTGCAACTTACTTATATAATACAAATTAATGAAGCCCAAATAGTTTGAAACGCAATAAACAGTGTAGAAAATCCTGATTGGTCTCTTTGACACGAGAACTCCACCCTCTGGTGATGTACAAGTTAATAGCTATGCAAGGTACGAAGAAATATTCTGCAAAACAATTTTAAGAATCAATTGAACCCCTAACACCAATTAATCAACTAACGATTTATAATTATTATCCATAGCTACCACTCCGAAGTCCTTTATTTAAGTAATTAATTTATTTATTACAAAAATACACACCTGCTACAGAACATTTGTAATTGTTTTCAGTTTAGTTTTTGTCAAACATCAAAGCTTTTGTTCTTATGTATGTTATAGCAGCTTAATGATTATGGCATTACGAGATTCGTTCTTCCTCTCTCTCTTAAAGCTCACTAACTCACTCATCTTCTATACCGCTTTATCCTGTATTCAGGGTCACGGGGACCTGAAGCCTATCCCAAACACCTTTTGACCAATCAGAATGGAGAATTCAGTAGCACTGCATTTTTTTTCCATTTAACCCAAAATTAATGAATAAATAAATTCAATAAAAAGTCATTTTGCTTGCGGCTATTTAAAGGAGCACTTTGGAGTAATTGTGTTTACAACATTACTGATGTTGCAGGCTACAGTTATTGTATTTGGACGGCATCCGAGGAACCGAAGTCGGAAACAAGGAGCAATAAGTCGGCCTGGAGTTCACCAAATTTTACTTGGCACAACTGAATAATGCAAGTCATTATATTAATGAAATACTCATTAAAAATACTTACATCCAGCATCAGGTTCTGATAATAGAGAAGTGCACACGGACTGTGTGGAGAATTGTAAAGAGAAAAAGAGTAATTAAAGAAATAAAAAGGATCCACAGACAATATAGACATGATTTTAATTGCTTGGAGCTCGTTTGCTTTGTTGTTTCGTTTAGAGCTGTGAAGCCGATGTGAACTGGACGGCTGATTCAATTGGTTGTTTTTACATTTTGAGATTTAAAGTTTGATTCACTTCCACTGAATAGCAGTAATGTTTATTAGACAACAGTTATACAAAATGTTTATATTCAATAACATAATGTTTATTATACAACAAGAGGTCCAACCGAGTAATCTGATTAGAGTCGTAAATCACTCTAGAAATAGCTTCGAAGACGATCCGAATCATCTTCGATTCGTTTGTGTTACGTATGTTTCTACTTTAAACCCGCGCTAACCTTACTTGCCATGCTTGATATTCAGCACAACAGCACTCCCTCTCATATAATATTCCTTAATTCTCTGATTTGTCTGATGACATGCCAAGTAACCTGTGTTATTTGTCACATCTCATAATCAATAATCTTTTTCCTGCCAAACTTCTGCTCCACATTCCAATCCAGTAGGTGGCGGTATTGCACCAAATGCCCAGAAACTTTCAAGAAGAAGAAAAGATGATACCTTGGAATCCGGGGAAAACGAGGGTATTTTGGGAGAAGTATCTGAAAGAAAGAAGAGAACTATATTTTCTGCAAAAGATGTGACATAGTTTTAGGAATAGTTTCCCGCGGCGGCAACTGGAGTTTATTCGATGTTAGTTTGTTCGACACTACATGTTGTCGTCTAGTCACCGCTTTTCATCAAAGTCGTTCTAACTTCCAAAAACACTCATACCAAACTCATACCAATGAGTATGTTCAAATCATCTATAAAAAGGATATATACTGTAGCAAGTTGCAAAATTAGGTTTTGGTTTTACACAAGCTTGTGTGCCTGAGGAAATTAATTTGGTCAGAAAGTCTGAAAATGTTTTGCAGTAAAACCACATCACACACACATTGAGTGCTTTTAACCTTTAAAGACTTTCATTCTGCATCTTAAAAAGGACGATCTACTTATGCTTTAATTTAAGTGTGAATTTATGTCCTAGTGATGTGTGAGTGGAGGACACAACTCTCCAGATGGACTTTTTTTTTTTTTGAATGAAAAGCATCTCGCTCCTGAGTGCAGCCCAATTATCCAGGCTTTAATGAAGAAATATGGAGAGGGCAGAATTTAATAGAGACAGAGCATGAGATAAGACGACAGGTGTAAAAACTCTAATCAACTCCTTTTCTGCTTCAGAAGATTGAAACATTAGTGATTGGACGAAGGAATGTGGCACAGCTGGATACGTGAACTTTAAATCGAAAAAAAGGACAAAAGGTCTCGCTCTCTCTCTCTCGGAATAAAAGTAAGTTTATTAGCTTGACACGTTCCGTTAGACGAGATAAAATCCATGTGGAAAATATAAAAGCTTCACTCAGTGAATAATGCGGAGAATAAATTAGTTTAAATAAATTGGTAAAAGCAGACGTGTGGTTAAACTATGCACAACATTCACAATCTCATGGACCAGAGTTCAGGAACATGATCGTACTTTGTATTTTATATACATTAAATAAGGAATGACACACCAGGCGTGTTTATGTTATTTGTTGTCGTGTTAGCATTTTTAACTCCAGCAATTGTGTCCTGTGCTGAAAAAATGCTATCATTTAGCATACACACACACACACACACACAACTGAAAATCTCAGCTGAGCGTAACTCAAATAGAGAAAAACACATTTAGTGTTCTGGGGACTTTGTTGCGACCTCCTAATCCGGTTTGCTCAAACCATATTTCTTTCCTCGAGGGCCGGTTTCTACAATTACTTCATTTTTTTTTTCCTTCCCTCTTCGCCGACACGTCTTCCTGTCGGAAAAGATCTCTTGCCGGAAAGACCACGGCGGGGATGACAGAGCGGCAAATGAAAAGAAGACTGGCGCTGCATTACTGTAATGGGATTGGATCCAGCAGGGACTTGGAGCCGTGGACATTACACACTCGCGAATCCGGCAGAGGAACTCCCACAGATACGCTCTAAATTGGCTCGGCGCGGTACGGCCGGGATCGTTATCTCCGAGGCGTTTTTAACAATCTGAAATACTGAGGAGCGAGATGTAATGATGTTCTGCTAATGGTAATGGAAGTGTAGTATTGAAATCAGCGCTGAGGCGTATGATTAGGGACGAGTTGAGGACGTCTCGCTTGATTCCTGGTTTCTCTTTAACCGCTATATCGAGCTTAATTTAAACCGGACCTTTAAACCTAGCATGGTTTGTTTTCATGTCTAAATGCATTTAGAATCAATAACGTTAGCATATTACTGAGATTAAAATCTAGGACGCAATGAAACAGGTTTATTCGCCGGCCAATGCTGAGGCTGAGGAGGAAACCTCAGAACACACAGTGAGAGGAAATGCGTGACATGAGCCAGCTCAGGACAATTCCACTGCTCTCGTTATGAGGCGAGATACATCACCTTAGGTGGATATCGATTTCATTTCACCTCCACACTTGTAAATATACAGCACTATCCTATCAGTATTAGCATATTTTTCATTAGCCACCAAGCGCTTCACTGTTGGCGAAAACAAAAACATGTTCCACAGTGTGTGTGATCCAGGTTTAAGGTCAGGATCGGTTCATTTCGACTCAGTTACAATAGGTACACTTTAGAGTAGAGTCCTAAAAACAAGTCAGGGAGAAAAAAAATGGTAAGAGATCTTATCTTAAAATAACTCAAAGATATTGTTTTAAACCAACGTTCAGCAGAAAAAAAACATCTGGACCACATCGTCCTCGAGAGAGGATGAGAACACGGGCCGTTTATCCGCCTGAGTCATTGCAAAACACTGAAATCAGCCTGACTCAGAAATGTGCTGCTTCTTGTTTTCCAAGCTCAAATAATCAAATGTTCTCTACGTCTGATCATGACACTCGTATCTGACTGTGATCTGGTTCCAAAGGTGAAACATCTGGCTCTAACATCTGGAAAGTAGTATGCTCAGGACATACTGTATCCAAACGGTTACACCTCCTTATAAAGTGTTTCCTCTCTGCTACAGTAGATGGCTGTAATATATGTAGAGCTGGCGGCCAGTCCATCATCCGTCTAGGAACCTCTCAGGTCCAACTCGGAACCATGGAGGCCAATGGTGACCATTGTATTTATTCCCATTTTATGACCGTGATAGGACATCCGGTCAACACTCACACAAATTTGGAAATGCCAGTTAGCCCAATCTGCATGTCTTTGGGGGGGGAAACCAGAGTACCCGGAGGAGTCCCACCAAGCACGGGGGCAGAACATAGAAACTTCATGTACACAGTCCCTGAGGCGGAAATTGAACCCGCAACCCTGGAGGTGCAAGGCACCAGCGCTAAGCACCAAGTCACAGTGCCGCTGCCAGTAAAGTAGCGTCCATGTGTCGAAGATTACTGAGAGTGGAATTTTACTGTTTCAACATCATTTTTTTTTTCTTCCAAGATGTATTAAAAAATATAATGTTGCCACAAATTTATGTAGTTTGAAGATGTTTTAAGGGAACTTATACAATAAGTATAATAAGGATATGACGATAAGAAATAAATATGACATTGCATAAACCCGGATAAATTGCTAAACGTTGTTATAATTAATGCAAATGTAAACAAAGTGTGCGAAAATAACAAAAATGCAAACTCTGGTTTTGATTAAAACGTCTTTGTTGCCGCTTTATGTCACTTCTCTAATCCGCTCCTGCTCTTATGATCAGCCCTGGTCACATGGTTAAGTACACCTCAGTACATTAGAGATGATTTGCATAGTAAAAAGACTTCCACGTTTTTGTCTTACTTTTAAAAAAACTATTATTTTGGGAAAATTTCTCTTGATACACAGATAGTGGAGCAAGACACGTCCCTTGTGATGTAGGGAAGAGAACTGTAAAAATAATTGTTTTATTGCAGGTATAAAATTAAAAGTTTAATATTCTCAAGATTAAAGTCCCTATCTCTATAGGACAGATATTGTTGTTTTTTGTTTTTTTTGTTTTTTCATCTAAAAGCCCATTTACGAATATAATCACGTCGAGCGTTACTGCCACAATGATAAATGTGTAGCGCGCTCTCAGTCCACGTCCGTAAAATAACTTTCAGGAGTTTGTTTGCCTTTTTATATCCTACAGCAAGCAGAAGGAGCAGGGGGTTAATGCTGCTGTTTCTCCCACTCTAATAAATAAATAAAAATGAAGAAATGAAAGGATTTAAGTGATTTTCTTTGACCTGCTGATTTGTTTGTCTTCTGCACTCGTTTTTTATTATTATTATTATTCTTAAAAGCGATACATTGTTTCAGTTCAGTTCTGTCACTTGTGCTGTTAACATTTTATAGTTCATGCTGACACGTGTTACGATTCTCTCTCTCTCTCTCTCTCTCTTTCTCACACACACACACACACAGACACACACACAAAAGGTAAAATCACTATCATTTTGTGTGCAGGCTGGACTGAGAGAAAATGAAACAAAATGACATCCTTTTATTACACCAACTGAAACCCTGTGTTGATCAAGACACTATGACACACACGTACACACACACACACACAAGCAGGAGGTTGTGTCACGGGTTTGCACCGCTGACAAGCACAAAGGACATTAACTGATGACTTTAATGATCTTTAATGATGGACATGGAGAGGACGTTTCTCTCGCTTTGACACGTTTTACACGGAGACAAGAACATTTCGACATCAATGATGTATAATCAAATCCAATTATATGACGTATGACAAAAAGTACACAAAATTACTTTTGTACAGTATGTGGAAATTAAAAAAAAAAAAAAAACATTATTCATTTACAGTGTCTGTTTAGAAATTGTTTAAATAAGATCTGTGTCTAAAAGCAGATCACTGCCAATTGATGCGCAGGATTACATTTCCCATCAGCCACCTGACAACAATACTCACGTCACATGACTGCTGTGCACCTGATTCACGATTACGTATCAGTCTAGTCGCCCCGCATTTCTTGTTGTATCATGTTTCTTGTTCAGTCCTTTATGTTTGTTTACTTTCTATTGCAAGTAAACAAACCAAATTTCTTTTTTTTTTTTTTCAAATTTAGAAAATGTAGTTAATGAACAAATAAGGGTTTTATGGTTGCTCTTTTCAAATAGTGACAATTCAACAGGAATACTAAACATATGTAGCTGTTCGGGTAACATTTAACTAGCTATGCGGAGCTGATGTTGGGATTGAAGTTCATAAAAAATAAAAAATAAATATGTTGACAAAACATAAGATGATAAATCTCGTTTAAACGTGAAATGGTGGGAGAAAGTTAGGTATACGGTTAGAGGGTCTACTGGCAGATTTTATAGTATTTGGCAGCCTTTCTTAACATTTGCTGAGGGCATGAACGCAGATAATATCGTACCATAAAGGAAGTGTGTGTGAAGATTACTTATTATTATTATTATTTTAAGTTTTTTATGGACATCTGATTGTTATGTATTTTGTCTGGTGTTGGGGGGATGGGGGGGGGGTTGGTTTTGTGTTCTCTTTTGTTGGATTTTGTTGTGTTTTTTTCTGTAAAGTTTGAAAATAAATAAAAAAACTTTGATAAAAAAAAGGAACGTGCAATGGTAAATGTATATACCGAAGTTAAATAATATATGTCTGAGATTTGATATTAATGTGATTTTCTATTTTATTCTGTATTATTTTGCGAAACATTATAACTCACACAGGTTTGTCACAGTGAATAATCATGCCTTGTGTTTATGATTATTTAAGTAGATAATTTAGTATCTATTATATGTGGCTTAAGTTTAAATAAAAATATATCCCACATTCACACGTTGATTGCGATTGTGTAGTGAGTCAGACAAAAAGTTAGCAAATTAGACCAAGGAAAAAAGTGTTGGGATTTATAGCAATGCAAAGCCTTTTTGCAACAAGGATTCTTGAAGGTCATGTGAAACATACACAATAAACTAAGAAAAAAAAAGTTTACAGCATCATCTGCCTCATGTTCAGTATCGTAAAAACACTACAGTTTTTACTTATTGTAGAAGTCCATGACTGCCGGGGAAAACGGCATTAAATTGTAAACCTCCTTTTTCCTGCCTTTAACATTCTCCCGAACACCATTTAGTTCTTTTAGTCACTATTTTATTATTCTTTTGCTTCGGACTCGTCACATTTTGCCATAAATTGCAGTCGTTCTGCCAAAACAAGCTTAAAGTAGTCTGAAAGAATTGAAAGGAATAACGACCTCGATTTGCAGACAGAAATAATTTGATTAAAGGACTATTGCGTGTGTCTGGGGGAAAAGATTTTAAACCAAAGATTAAGTCTGAAGGTGGTGTTTACCTCGTTTTGCAGTCAAACCAAGCATACAGTATCTACAGTATACAATTTAAATACAGTTAATTTACAAGTAACCTGGATAAATAGCTCGCCAACATTAATATAACAGATGTGTGATCCAAAGCTATGATTTTGTGAATGAAATGTCTGTTTGCATCCCTCATGGATTTTGTTTTTTAAGCTTTAAAATGTTCTTCTGTGTGTTTTTTTCTCTACGATTTCTAACCCGCAATCACAAACTGCATACGATAAACTCGTTTTTGTCCATGTTCATGTTTTTTTCCGGTCATTTTTCTATTCAAGAGCCACTCTTTTCTCTCTTTTTTTTCTCTCTCTGTCTATCCTTTGGATGCACTCCTGAACATTATTTCTTTTTAATTCTTTATGCATTATCAGCTAAAACTAGCCTTTACAAAAAGTGACAGTTTATCAAATAAGTTCAGGGTGTAATTTTGCAAACTTTTATTACAAATATGTAGATTAGTTTTGGTGCACAAAAAAAAAAAAAGAAAGAATCCTGAATCTGTTTGATGATGGCTAATCTCAGCGCACACGCTTGACGCCTGTTCTACTTCGACAGCGTTTTCCGGAGCGGCGCTGTACATGAATGGAACGGAGGTTTTTACTGCGCGTGAGGGCGGGCGGCGGCTTTTTTTTTTTTTTTTTTTTTTTTTAGTTATCGCCGACGCTGAAAGGAGGCGAGCTGAGAGATAGGCGTGCAGTCTGGATAACGCGTGGAGGGGGAAAGAAATAAACATTCGGCGCTGCTGAAAGCGAAGTGCGTGGCTCCGGTGTTTACACGCTGATGGACCTTCACTGAGTTTCTCTTCAACAACAATACACAATTAAATAGAAAAATTATACTAAACGTGTTTTCGATCACTGCCTCGGTTCGCTGTTATGATGTTTATGTATTCATTATTCATCACGGTCCAAGCTGGAGCAGTCTGATAACCATGTAACTGAGGAACACAAATGCTTTTGGCATCGTCAGTACCTTCGCGTCACCTTCAGAGGCGGGGAGTGATAATGGGTCTGATAGGTATCCCTTATTTCGGGAACTGAAGCGGGAAGCGTACGCAAATTATATTTACAATACGTGTAAGTCATAATCACAGAGAACACTCAGGAGATTAAAAAGACTGTTGCTATCTTTATAAGGCGTGACTTTAACCGGAATGCTTCAGCAGGGCACGAGTGTCTGTGATTAAGGACAGGTGAGGTGCAAGGCCTGATGGGTAACGTAGTCCAATGCAAGCGTCATACAGTCTCCATAACACAAAAGCTATTTACTTTTTTTTTCTTGTCCCATTGTTGTCTCTCTCTCTCTCTCTTTCTTGCTCACAGGGAAAGAGACGAGTCTCACCCGGGCTGCGTTCCAGCCAGAAATCAGCGTTCACTGTCAGGGAGAATATGATCGTCTGAAGCATTTCACAAATCTCCGCTAATTAAATGAATGGAACGCAAAGCGTGAGTGTGTGTGTGTGAGTGTTTAAGTGAGTGAGCGTGTTAGTGTGTGGATGGAAATTCATTAAAAACTATGTAGAGTGAATTGGCTCGAAAGGGAATAACGCAACTCCGCCGACATTCTGAATACAGACGACGCTGGAATGAAATGAGCGATAGAGAGAGAGAGAGAGAGAGAGAGAAAGAGAGAGTGAGAGTAAAACTTGTTAAGCCAGTGAAATTTTCTGGATCGTTATCAATTTTGAATGAAAAGAAAAAGAAAGTCTTTAGGACGAGTGAGTTTCGCAAATTTTCCCTCTTAGGGCTCGGCTCTCACGCACACACTGGAGGGAAAGGGGGAGTGACAGCGGCGAGCGAGAGATGTAATAAGGTCCGTTCTGGCAGAGGCCCGGTAAGCAAAAATTCATTTTCCCTGCCAGTCTTTGGAAAGGAGAGTGAAAGAAAGCTGAAGTGAAATCAGTGAAGAGAGAGAGAGAGAGCGAGAGAGAGAGAGCGAGAGAGGGAGATGCGGTGCTTTCCTTGAGACCGTCTCTAACGCCGTTTTCATACTTGACCCAAATACACGAGTGCTCACTCAGGAGCGATTCAGGGTCTGAGGGTCACAATCGCAGCTTTGCTTTCACATCGATTTCCTTCTCGACCTCTGGAGTGATTGCAAAGTTCTTTTGTGCGCGCGGTTGATGGCAGTTTGGGTATTTCTTTTTCACTTTTGGTACGAACACTCAAGCGGTGACCTCTCAAATGGAGGGTTCATGCTCTCTCATGCTTTCGTTGAATAAATTACAAGGGCGCATTCCGTTATCGATAAGCCCTTTCGTTTCCTCTGGTGCCCATCACAACCCTCATCTACAGTAACTGTACGAGGTGGACCAATCATGTAGCTCGGTGGGGAAGTATTCAAAAGGATCGGGGAGAGCATGAAGCATTTGGCTTCATCAAACGTTGTTCCAAACACCATAACAGTAGCATTTCCACCAAGATAATGAAGAACATTAACCTACACCAAATCAGCAACCATTACAGCCTAACACAATTTAACTCATGGTCACATGACCATGGCCCTGTCGCTCACACTGAAGGACTGAACGTCTGCACACTTCCTGATGACCCTACTTGAGAACGACCACACCTGAAGCTCCATCTCCATCCTGGTCCATCTTCCTATGCTCAAACACCCACTCTGCTTATTATTCAGAGCTCCTACCTTGAATTTGACATGAACTCCAGCTCGAGTTCCCCATGACATGTCACAGTTCCAAAACTCTTCCTCATGTCATGTAGTCGACACGCTCCACTCTTCTCACTCGGCACTTCTATTCGGAATAAATCTAACTGTGACCCGTTACGCTGCAAAAGCACACTACACCAGATAGGACTCTTATCTGTGTACACTGTACCTTCTTCCCTCTTCACTCCATTGTGTCTTAAATGCAACAAACACATACTGTACACTACTGTATATCACTTGTCTCGATCCAATCTACAGTAGGAACATATTTATTTTCCACAGCCTTTAAGATCTGTACTACCAGGTGTTCGGCTTTTGTTCAAACGTTTATTTGATTTGAATTCTCTTTCTGTAGCACTTAATGAAGATGGTGTTTAAATAAACGTGATATGGTTTGACGTGCTAAAGTATGAGGGGCGTTCAAGTCAAACTGGAACTGAAATTTCTGGTGGATGAAGGTGTAAAAGCGATCGACATTGACAGAGGTCTTCAAGCAAAGTATGGTGGTGAGACTCTCAGCCCCAATAAAACATTTGAAGGTTGCGAATGTTCGAAAGTGGCCTGTACGTCCGTTAATGACGATCCCAGGTGGCCGAGCTGGCTCGGAGTTCACTGCGGTCATTCCTGCTAGTGGAACGTCTGATCAATTAAAAATCGACAAATAACTTGTCGATAACTTGCGTAAGAGACGCATCTGTCCATGTAAACTGTGCTCATAATCATTCATAAACACCACTTGCATGTTTTAGGAACTTGGCTGGGAGTTATTGCCACGTCCCCCGTACAGTCCTGACCTCGCTCCAATACATTTCCACATGTTTGGGCCATTACAGGAGTTCCTGGGAGGCCGGGGTTTCAGACATAAATCAGACAGGCAGTCCTGATTGTGCTAAAAAAACTTTCTACCTTGATGCACTAGTGACACACTGGGATGAGTGCATTAGTGTAGCAGGAGATTATATAGAGAAATAAAATACTAAAATATATTTAAAAAAAGATAATAAAATAGACAGTTTAACTCTCCTATTCCGCACAATCAAAAGTCTCGGTTTGATTTGAACTTGAAAAATGTGTCGCTGCATAGAGTAAGTAGAATAAAGAACCAACTACGATCATATCAACAATGTTTGTTTGTTTGTTTTTTGGACATGACTACTATGACTAGACTTAATTGGATTAGCAGACGAACTCAAAGATCTTTTCGGCTTATCTTGTCAAATGTTTTGACCCTCTTCTTTTCCCTGTGTACACGAAATAAGACACATAAAGATCTTTTAAGACATAAATATGACACACACACACACACACACACAGACATCCAAAAGCTAAATCCCTGCTTTAGGAGAGTTGCTGGAAATTAATTCATGCAGATTTATGCAAAGTCTTTCAAACTGCTGTTCTATGAGAACTCTGATTAAAGAGTCGTCGGTGTCACTTTACGTCTTTTCTCTTTAATGTTCCAGTTCGCTTGCGTCTCTTTTGTTTCAGCTCTGCGTCAGACACGTTTCTAACCCTGGTATTATAATCAGCCTCAGTCATGTGACACTACGCATGGCTTTCAGAAACGTTCGTGAAAAAAATCTGCATGGTAAAAAGACCTTCAGGTCTGTTTGTGTTTTTTTTTTTTTTTATGCATTTAAGAACATTTATTCTGGATGGGTTTGTATAAAGATGTTTATTAAACTGAGTAAACAGTTTAATTACGTTAAATCGAAACATTCAGCTGTTAAAGTGATTCTATATTCACCTATAAGTGATTCTCCTTCTGAGTTTATAAATTCTAAACTAAATACATCGTTGAGATCTTACTTTCTGCTTATATTTAGCACATACTCACATAAATGTTTTCACACTCGTACAGACGTTTTCATGTAAAGCCTTACAGTTGAATTAAATAACACGTTTCCCAGAATCCTGAGAACGATTCGCTCAGTTTGACTTGGAGCCCAGAGGAAAGAGGAAAAAATGGCCAGAAAGCGCTCAGCATGGGAAACCTTGTTCCAGAAAGGGATCCTGTGAGGCTCGGTGTGAAACGCCTGAGAGATGCCAGAGCGCTCGGAGCTGTCAGCAAGGCCACTGTGGCTGGACCACTGCTTTCCGTGAGCTGCTTGATATTTATATAAAATGCTTTGGGGGTTATATCAATTTTTATAATATATTTTTTTCCTGGTCGCTGATTTATTTTTTTGATTTCTCTCTCAGGACTAAGAGTGAATTATATTAAAACATGAAGTTTTTTATGAAAGAAAAAAAAAAAAGAGTAAGGGGCTAAATTCAATAGCGCTGGACTTTTTTCCGGATCGTTTAAATGAAAATCTTTAATAGAGTCCAATCTGGTCATATTTAAATGCTAATTTACACCTTGTCTTGTGTGCTACAGTATAGCTTTTCATCACACTGAATCTGTTCTGACTTCTGAATAATCATGAGCAATAATCATTGTTCCAAAAATCTTTAAATCATTAACGAATAATGTTTTGCATAATATTTCTCTGTAGTTCACAAATCTATTATCTTGAACACCACAAGAGGGCGCACCTGAACCCTTAATGAATCGATTGTTTACTGTTAACGTGTTCAAATACTGGTTAGAAAAAATTCTATATTGTTCTAATGTTTATTTCTCAATACACAATATAATGCTTAAGATACGATACAATCTCAATATGAGACAAATAAATTGTTTTCTCGTTTTTGGCAATGATTTATTGGAAATGTAGAGAACACGCATATAATCAGCAAAGGGTGAATAATATTTCCTAAAAACATGAATTACGATAACAAAAATAAATTAAAAAAGTTATCTCAGTGTGTATCTCTCCGTAGTTTTAGATGTGTTTTTAAATCTTGCATTCTCCACTAAGGACCATAAAATCCAATTGTAATGAACCTCCCCCAGCCCCTGATTGGCTGGTTTTGTCAGGTGCGTCTTGCTGTGCTGATCAAAGTGATGACAGGGTGAACTAGTTTAAAAGAGTTTTCAGATGATTGACATTTTGTCCCATCCTCACCTCTGTGCTCTTCGGTCTTCTTCTCTCGGGGTCTTGCATTAGCTAGCGCTGCTACAGTTACTTTCTGTCATCTCTGTGATTTGACTTCGCCTGTGATAATGTCCTCCCTGGACAGCCTCAAGAGACAGATGCTTATGTCCTCACGGGACCGCGCGGAGCTTAATAGCGTGTATCGGTGTAACGTCACGGATATGCGATACGGAGGTGATCTGCTGAATCAGCTTCCTGTTCCGTGTGTGTGTTGTTGCTGAATAAAGAGTTTCTGATTCCAATAAACTCTATAAAGTAATAAAATCTAAATCGAGCAAACTACTGCATCGCCCTTATTTCCCTCTGTTTAATTCCCATGTGTTCCAGATAAGCGTTTATTTCCCAGATAGCATTGCTCAGCATTTGCTGAAGAGAGAGAGAGAGAGAGAGAGAGAGAGAGAGAGATTTGGAACACAGGCCGTGTGTGTGTGTGTGTGTGTGTGTGTGTGTCAGAGAATATGCAGCTGAGTATTAGGATTCACAGCAGATATCTGCTATTCTACAGACAGGGAAGAATGTCACTCACTCTCTCTCTTTCACACACACACACACACACACACACACACACACTCTAAGAGAGAGCAACATGTTCTGCAAATCAGGTACCTGTCCAGATCACATCCGGCTTACAGGCTACCTCTGGAACATCGTTCCTGTTTATCCCCTTAACCCCACTTCCTGTTCACTACAAGGTCTAGAGGTCTAGTGCAGGACACACACACACACACACACACACTCATTTTTTTTAAAGATAGAAAGAGGTACAAATGGGAGGTGAAAATTATGAGTTGATGTGTGTGAGAAAAAAAGAAAAAGACTGGGAAATCCAAGATTGAGAAAGACTGGGCACACACACACACACACACACACACACACACACACATAAACACTTACACACACAGAGGGAAGAGGGTGAAAAAAGAGGGATGCTGACAAAATAATATGGAGAGAAAGAGCAAGAAAATGAGGGAATGGAGAGATAGAATTATAGAGAAAGGGAGAGTGAGAGCAAGAGAGACAAATTATAGAGCGAGCAACTGCGGAGAGGGAAATGAGACACAGAGCACGAGAAGGAGACGTGAACACACAGATAGAGAAGAGAAGAGAAGAGAAGAGAGAGAGAGAAATTAAAATGCTGGAGATGTAGTGAGTGGCTGAGAGATGAAAGAGAAAGGAAAATGAGACAGACAGATTTTGAGAGAGAGATGAAGCAGGGGAAGAGGAGAGAGAGAGAGAGATGCCGAGCTCTGGAGAAAGACACACAGAGGGAGGGAGGAATAGAGACATATACAAGGTGGAGACGGAGGGAGAAATATGGGACAGACAGAACAGGAGAGACAGCGAGACATGCATATTAAGGAAAGAGAGAGGTGTCAAGAAATATACTAATGAAAAGATAAGAGACGCTTACACTGTACTTCCTTTAACTTATGACCTACACCCTACTCCATACACCCTACTCCCTTCAGCTTATCCCTATTTCCTAAACCCTACTTCCTTTAGCCTAACCCTACTTTTTACATCCTTACCCCTGGCTCCCTACACTAGACTTTACCCCTACACCGTATTTCCTTTAACTTATAACCTACACCCTACTGCCTACACTCTTCACCTTACCCCTACTCCCTACACATCATTCCCTACACCCTACTCCCTTCAACTTATGACCTACACCCTACTGCCTCCACTCTTCACCTTACCCCTACTCCCTACACATCATTCCCTACACCCTACTCCCTTCACCCTTCAATGTACCCTTACACCCTACTCCCTTCAGCTAATTCCTCCCCCCACTCCCTTCAACTTACCCCTACACCCTTCATCAGCTTACCTACCCCTACTCACTACACCCTATCCCTTTCACCCTAATATCTATACCCTACTTTCTATACCCTACCATTCACGCAACCTACAGTGCCTCCTACCTCCCGCTCCCTCCAACTTCAGGTCTGTACCTCCTACACCCTACACCCTACACCTTTCAGCTTACCCCTACTCCCTTCACCCTTTTCTTTTGATACTGTACTTTCTACACCCTACCATCCACACAGCCTACCCCCTTCACCCTCCCTCCTGCCTCGCACGTTCTTGCTCATTCTTCCCCCGACATCATTCCTCTACTCCCTTCACCCCTCACTCCCTACACCCTATTTCCTACTCCCTACTTTCTACACCCTAGTCCGTACACCACACTCTGCTCTCTACACACTACTCCCTCCTCTCCTTACTCCCTAATTTCTACCCCCACTATTCTCTCTACACCGTACACAATACCCATCTCCCTACACTCCTTTCACCCCACACCGTATACCCATCACGTTACCTTTACCACCCTTCACCTTAATTCCTAATCCCTACACCACATGTTCTATATAGTACACCCTACAATACATCGTATAAAGTGCAGAA
Source organism: Clarias gariepinus (assembly GCF_024256425.1). Taxonomy (NCBI): domain Eukaryota; kingdom Metazoa; phylum Chordata; class Actinopteri; order Siluriformes; family Clariidae; genus Clarias; species Clarias gariepinus. Next base: position 34,123,376 of record NC_071108.1, on the reverse strand, counting down.
ACCACAACATCAAGCTGAATGCAAAACAGGAAACACACAGCGAGCGATAGAGCGAGAGCGACATAGATAGGTAGATAGATAAATAGATAGATAGATAGATAGATAGATAGATAGATAGATAGATATAGAGAGAGAGGTTGGAGCAGCATGTCTGTATAGCGTCCTGTTACCGTAATTACAGTAACCACAGCGGATTGAATGCTCTTTAATGACTGACACATGATCCTGAGGAATGTCCTCAGGCTTTTTCCTTCTGTTTCATTCACGTTCACTATTAAACACGTACACACACAAACACACACACACACACACACACAGACGCAACCTGGTCGCAGTACAGAAGACTGTAATGATACAGATTCTGCAGTGGTATTAGATCTGTAAGTGCAAATTAACCTTTGAGAACACACACACACACACACACATGCATGCACACACACATGTGTGACAGACACATTTAAAAAACGAACAGCATGAGATGGGAGATCTGTGGAGCAACATCTCACCTCCTAGCAGCGTGAACCCGGAGAGCAAACCCCAGAGCCACAGCATGGTGAGCAAAACTTCCATCCAGGTGCAAAAAAAAAAATAAGAACAAAAAAAAATACCAAAAATAAAAATAAAAAATAAAATGACCCCCCAAAAATAGCAGAAAAACAAAATGATCAGGCTTTAGGGCTGAAGCTGTTGGGCTGTCACATCCTCCTTGTCCTCCTCCACAGAGCTGAACTCTACTCTCACAATCATCAACTTGCCATCGCTCAGTCTGAGGGAATAAAGAGCCTCCGCAGTGTCGGAGCAGAGGATCAGTCCCACTACACACCTGGAACACGTCTAGTAAACACTGCACACTCCTGTCGCACACAGCGGGAGCGCTCTAGAAAACCCCGCGAAATCCCAGCCCCATCGCGCGCTCATCAACTTTCAGTTATTTCAAATTTGAAGAAAAAAAGAAAAGAAAACCGTTAAAGCCGTTAATTCTGCTCCGCGCGTGAGGTCCACTTTAAACATCTACTGTAATTAGTGAGAAATTCCAGAAACATCGCTGCCGATCAGAGCGTGAGTCCATCCCGGCTTATTTTGCCCTTCAGTTTTCTTATGTTTATTATTTTTATTATTATGGATTTAATGATAATAATAATAATAATTATTATTATTATTATAACTGCATGGTATAATCCGTCGCTTCTCCGTTCCGTGGACCGCACGCGGCGGCGCGCGCATCTCTCTCTCTCACCTCCTCCTCCGCTCGAGCGCCTCGCTCGCGAAGGAATCGCTTCAGTCTTTTTTTTTTCTTTTTTTTTCTTTTTGAATGACTCCTTTAAAGTGAGTCGATTCATCAGCAAGTTCAATTCATTTCTACCTAATCAAACACACTTTTTCAGCATATAACCGACTTTTATGGAAAAGAAATAGATAGATAGATAGATAGATAGATAGATAGATAGATAGATAGATAGATATGGTTAAAAATGGTATAATAATAATAATAATAATAATAATTGCAGGTAACGGTGATTGGGCCCAAGCACCTGCGCCATCGTTGGGCGATTCTATAAAATCTTATAGCACTCAGGATTTGGTAAGGAGGGGGGGTTGAAACTTAGACTAAAGCAAAACACATACAAAAAAAAAAAAAAAAGACATTTTAGGATTTAGAGTTTTTAGTTTCTTCCAAAGAGTCGACTCAGTGAATTGAATCATAATCATTGCAATAGCATTACAGCCAAGGATGAACCAGTTAAATGAACCAGTCAACCATAATTATCTCCTAGCATGTTATATGAAGCTATTAAGAGATAATATCCCTGATACAGAGCTGCCTTTTGACTTTGGCAAGAACATGACAATCTTCTGCCAAGCATTGGACTTAGTATTTAGACTTCTCCTTCAAAATCATTTGGTTTATATAAAATAATGTATATCTATTATAGTTTGCTAATTTTATGCAGCTACATAAGGTACATAAAAACACATGCAATGAGAATGATGAATCTGAATACATAATACTACTCAAAAGAGTTCCCAGAACACCATGCAGCATTTTTGCGATGACTTGCAAACACTAGAGTGAATAGCTAGCGACATTACATTCTTTCTGTCACTAATTTCTTACCCCTAGGTACTGAAGTGCAATGTGAGTTTGGAGACATTTATGTTCCCAGATCACCTATAGGTTTTTTAGTATGATGATCGATTACTTAAAAAGATGCAAGTTTATTAAATATGCAGTAACTAGCAATAATTTTGTTAATTATGATCTTTCTTATTCATTTTCTACAGCACTTATTTAGTAAAGAATTGCGTGAGGCCTGAAGCCTATCCCAGGGGACGAGGCTGGGTAAACCCTGGACAGGATGCCAATCTATTGCCGGATTTGGAAATCGGTAAAAATCAATTAGTCTAATCTGCATGTCTTTGCACTGTAGGCAGAAACCAAACCTGGAATACCTGGAGGAAACCCACGAAGTATAGAGAGAACATGCACATTTGCTTTACTGTTCTTTAAATTAAATCTGTGCCATAATCCATAAGGGAGTCTTTTAAACATCTTTTAATCAAAAGCAGTCTCTGGCCGCAAAAACTTTGACAACCCATACTTTCAGCTTAGACGCTTCAGGTAAAAATTTATTTTGCCATTGGGAATTTGCATTTGTTTATGTAAATAAGTCTTTGTTTAATTAAATGCTCTTTACAAAACCAAAAGATCTAGTCCTTGTATGTCTGATGTATGGATATCTGTTCATAGTTCATATCACAGTGAAGATGCTTGTTTGGACAGTTAGAACATATTGCTAGAACATAATTAATGTATTATTTATGCTATTGTTATTATAAAAAAAAATTTAAAGGGACTATTTTGTGTATAATCTATTATAAATCCAGCAAGTATAAATATTTTGGAAAATTAGTTTCAAGTACGGATTGCCTTAAGGATTGGAATAAAAATAAACGTGATTTATTTAGAAATAGTTTCTGACTTTAAAGGAGAAAAGTTTCTACTCTTCTACTTCTACTTTTCTACTAACTATTACACAGCCGAAAAAAATTTGCCAATTTTTTTATGCCATAATAATAACACCATAATTCATAAATCATAAAAATCATAAATCATAATAATGATTATTTGGCGAACACCAATCACAGCGAAATCTCCACAATAGTCGCTGTTGTGTTATACTCCCAATGAAACGCAGTATCATGAATTGTCAGATTGATGACTTTCTTCCCAACTGATTCGATTTTATAACCTTTTTCTGATAACAGTTTGATATTATTCATAATCCCTATAGTTTTTATAGTTCGAGTGGGTTATAATGAATTGGACAGGAATCGGGTTGTAAAGCCGTGTTTGGGCCGGAGACGGTCAATCCAATCAGGCAACCCTGCCAACTTTCCTGCACTCATACAAAAATAATCAAGTATGTTGACCGCTCTGCTAAAAGCTGCAATAACTCAGGCTTCTCCCGGTCAGGCCCTCCTAACAAATCACTCTGCACCCCTTCGCTTTCTGTTTGTGCAGCGGTGGAAGCCATCTTGTTTTGTATTTTCACCACTTACAGTACAGTACGTGTCTGACACCTCATGAACTGACATCCTGTGTGTGTGTGTTTGTGTGTTTATTACCAGATCTCAAAGAAGAAAACAATATAATGCATTTCTAAGCCATGTTGTAGGCTTGTTATGTTTATAATGCGCTACACTGTACATCTCTATGTTTGATGAACAATGGATCCAATCGTATCCTGTTAGAATCTGCTCTTATAACATCTTATTATCAATCTGTAATTGTATTATTTAATTTATAATGCAGTTATACGATGAATGCATTCAAATTATGTTATATTGCATCCATATGGCTTTAAGGACACATAGTCTCTTATGAAAAGTCCTTGCAGTCAAAAAGAGAAGCAATTTTCAAAAAAAGCATACATACTGTACATTTTTGCGCATTCATTATATGCATTCTTACAACCGCTTATGAAAGTGTTTGATGATCAATTTATAGCACTGGTCATGCCCTATGTATACATAAGACATATGCATAATACTGTAAATGCCATGAAAGCATTTATACCATGTTCATGTGATGCATTCATAACACATATAATAGAATAACTTTTGGAAAGTCTGTACAGTTTATAGCCAATGCTTATGATGCATTTCCAGGTTTAAAAGCCAAAACCCAACTATATAAGACACTTAAACACTATACATTCATACTGATAATGCACATAATGCATTATCCATATGGCATTATGACAAGACTTTACAGTTTAGAGCAAAGTTTATAATGCATTTTATAATGCTATATGTATATTGACGTATGCATATGACATTAACTACTATTTTTTATCATGTAGAGGCATTACAGTTTATAGCGATGTTTAGAATGTACACACAGTATAAAAGCCATAGCATTAAATATATTCATATTATACAGTATTATACTGTATTCATAAGGCATTATTTAATACACCTGCTTATACATTACAGTATCTGCATAAAGTTTTATGAAGCAATGGTCATAATGAAGGGCATATAAATATATATATATACCATGCTAAGACATTTTCGTAACTGTTTATGAAAAGGTGTTAAATGTCATAGCACAATGTTTATAATGTGTGTGTAAATGACTCTATGTATAACGGCCAATGAATGTTACAGATATAAGATGTGATGTCATTCTATATGCTAAATAAAACACTACCTACTGTACAGCATAATATTTCATCATAATGTTTCATTAAGCCCAACTCACAAAGATAAAGACAGCCATAAAATGTAACGCCGTTCCGTAATGCGTAAATGACACACCTTCAATGGTGCATAAAATAAACACACTGTAGAGTTTTATTTATGGACCTAAGCAGCTTACAGACTTATGAGTTGTCTAATACGGTTGGAACGCACTCACAATGAAACAACAATGACCCCCTGTGGTTCTTTTAGAGCTCTTCTGTGTGTAGTCCGTTAGTATTTGTGGTGTGTTAGAGCGTGTGTGAGGAAGAGAAGCAGAGAGTCAAAATCTATCCAGCTCTTACAAGGTTGCAGGTTCAAGCTCAAGCTTCTACTCCACCATGAAGGAGGAAAACCAATCCATCTTCCTTTGAAGCAGCTATAAGCCTGGTTTGATCTATAAACACTCGTGCAGAATGCTTGCACTGATCTGATCGGGTCCATCCATTATTAAAACGACACAGTTTTGCAAAAAAAATTTTAAGTCTACAACTTCCCTACGCTTCACGCCCAGATTTGGAGCTACGAGGCGGAGAGATTCGCTGTATCGTGAAACTGGAGAAGAAAAAGCACTTGGTGTTGCGCTGTTAAAGGGAAATGATCAACAAAAGAACGACAGGTACACACAACTGTAGCCAACCAATAAGACAAACACAGTACTGTGCAAAAATCTTGACACCCCCCTCTCCCCCACCACCACCAAATCATATTATGATTAATATTTTGCTTCCAAAGCTGCAGATTTTCTTGTATAGTTAACGCAGTCTTGAGAAATACAGTAGTTCTCCAGGCTCCAACTGTGTGTGTGTATAATGTGAGCATGAGCACATTAATATTAACCTGTGTTAGAGTATGTTAGGGAACATTAACGAATCCCTTAATGATAAATGTAAAAGGGATAAAACACCTGGGGACGTGCGGTTATTGGAAAATAATTACCTTCTGAGTGCTAAGAGTGACTCTGCTTTTATTGATTATTTCCCTATAACAGCACCGCAGGGAGAGTTTATATTGCTTAGTCATGTACTGTGACTGTGTTTAAACGCTTATTGAATCCCTGCTGCTGTTTTTAAACTCCACATGTGAATAAATGCTTCTGTGTCTGTTTATGACTTTCGCATTACCTCATGCCCTGAATCCCATAATCATATGTCTAAATGAAGAGCGAGAGGGCTTCTGAAGTGGAAATTCAGACCAGCCATTAGACGGCTTTAATGAGATTCACACATATGTTAAAAAAGAAAACCCCCCCTGGCTCTCCTAATCATATGCTTATCCTTGTTCCTTGGTCATGTCCTCGTCGCGGACCTCAAGTACCTCTGAACACCAGCTTCCCAAAGGCTCTCTGTCTCTCTCTCTCACACACACACACACACTCACAATCACACTGCACTCTCATTTATCTTATGCTTAATTAAGTTTGCGAGAGTGCTGTTTAAATCCATAATGGGAATCCCACCCCATTGGCTCTGACTGAAGCGACTGGGGGCTGGCGGCCGTCCCGATTACCAATAAGAACACTAAACGCAATTATAATCAGCAGGTTGGTCTAAAGCCTGTCTTTCATGTAGATCTTTTGCGCCTCCATTTTGTTGATGAAAGCCTTTGATGTCTTGCGGCTCAAAGCGCAACAGATGAGAGATGAGGAAAGGGGAGCGCGTGGGCGAGGAGGCCTGTGAATCAATAAGGTGAGCCGATCTGATGTCTCCTTTATTGCGGAATTAGCATGAAGCCTGACGTGGGCTTTAGGTGCATTGCATTTCGCAGCCCCGCTCCATGGATACCGGGCCGAACATCTGACCTGACGTGATAGGATTCCTGCAGGATTATCCTTCTGCATGCGTGAATGGCTTGTCAGGGTTAAAGAGGTCACAGCAGGTCAGATGTATTAAAATGTATTGAGCTTCATTGGGGGCTTTATCAGAAATCTGTAAAAACGAAGCAATGTGAACACAGCATGTTGGAATTAAAGCTTAGGAACATACAGCATAAGATGTTCAGACCTGTGTACATGTAAACGATATTCCAAAGACACAGCACACTTCTCCAGGGTTCGAGCCAAAGCCTAAGCTGGCCAGGGTTTACCTGTTTCTTCCAACCTTCCATAATAAATGTTGTGCATTCCCAGCTTGGGTATAAAAAAAATAAAATCCTAGGATAAGCTTCAGATTCCCTTCGACCCTACAGTATATGACCACAGGATACACTGTCTACTACAGTACACTCCAGGATTTTTGGAATAGTAGCATGCAATAGTGTGTATTTCTGCATGATTTGTATACAGTACAATCCCCAGAAAATAATCTATAAAATAGTGGTATAGTGGTTTGTTTTTATTCAGAGCATTGGCACAGTTTCTGTGACCCATAAAGTGCTGAAAACCTGATTAACCCAAAAACTCGAAAAAAAACAACAACAACAATAAAGCAATAAGAAGGCAGATATTATAAGCACTATAATAGTATTTATTTATAGTATTAGCAGCACAACTTTAGCGGTAGTAGTACTGGCACTTGTCGACTATGAGGGGCGTTCAAGTCAAACCGAGACTGTTTGTGGTGAATTAACTCGTTTTAAAGAATGGCGACCCCAGGCCGGGGTGGCTGGATCCCCGCTGCAGTCTTTAGTGTGAACATACAGCGGGTGAAATTTTTAGTTGTTGAAACGTTGTGACAATGTTAATGACAATAAACACTGTCCATATTGTTGTTGCTTTTTTTTTTTTCAAGTTGGAATTACTTTCATAAAATTAACAATTTTTACTACATGACATTGGGGTAACATTGAACAAATGACATTCTGGAAATGGGTGGGGCCAAACTGGGTGTGTCATTATTTCCTAGCACACTAACACAAGCAGGGTGTGTAGTGACGTTGATAAGTTAATAATCCCGACTTGGATATATTGTACTGTCATGCCATGTTTAATTCAGATCTTCAATCATAAACCATTAAAATGCTGCTCTTCAAAGGTCCCGTATTTTACTATTTATTTATTTATTTTTTTTACTATTTTACCATCGATCTCAGAGCTTCAACAAAGTGTGTGTGTTAAAGTTTTAGCTAAAGTCTCCCACATACCAGGAGTATTATATGCCTTAAACCATCTGGTTAACTAACCCCCCCCCCCCCCCAATTTGAGCATCACTTAATCTTTTCATGCTTTTTTTTTTTTTAACTGTTACGTATAAGATTCAGATAAACCAACATTCAGGATATTAGTGAAGGAAGAAAAAACAACTCTCTCTGAGCAACAGTTTCGAAGCTAAGCATCATCTGGTGGCACAGCATGCGGTGTCGATGCCTCGCAGCTTCTTCATGGGGACGCTTCCATTCTCTTCCCACCTCCAAAAACATGCAGTTTAATGCTGTAAGTTCCCCCAAAGCTGGTGGACTAATAGCTTGTGTTCATAATTACTCTTCAACATGACTCAGAGCAGGATAAAGACTTTCCTAGAGATGAACGAACCAACATGAATGATGAGTAGTGCAATCAGGGCATCGCTGAATAGGTAAGCATGAGTGTGTAGCGCGTTCCCCGAACTGTTCTCGGCTCAAGGAGGACATCAGGGCTTAGATCATCTGATCACAGCAAGAAATAGAAATACATAAGAAATCACTCACAGGACCCTTAGTTTAGCCTGTAAAAAAGAAAAGCAGGACGTTTCAGGATGTTGAGCAACAATACGGAGGAGAGTGTGCACGACTTCACTGCACGTACGGCAAAGGAAAAAAAAGGAAGACAGCAGGTTATTGGATATTAAATTTTATTTCATATATGTACATGGCTGAGAAACCCATCCCGTAGATTTCCCATTACAGGAACCCTTATTGCGTTATTGCTCTTCGCTTCTGATTTCCCAATCCCCCGAACACTACAGCGCTTCTACACAGCGTGATTCTGTCTCACACAACTGATCAGCAACTGGGATGAGAGCTTGTACCTGACAATAACTTAAAAAACGAAAAGAATAACAAATACAATTTAGACAAAACTTATCAGCATGGTTTAGACACACATAGTTCAGGTTTGTATTAACGCGCTGGATTTAATATACAGTAGTTTCTATGGTTACAGCTCGTTGGACAGCGGATGCTCTGAGCAGGAGTAGCTGTCACTGTGCTTCTGTAAGGAGATGCTTGGTCTTAATTCTCAAATAGTTCCAGTGTTTTCTGACATCTTCAGGACAGATTTATCCACAGTTTGTTTTTTTTTCTGTAGCTTGATTAGCCAAAATGGCTAATGTTTTTGTTTGTTTGTTTGATTTATAAATCTTAAAATAAATAAAAAAACTGAAACTACAGTATAAAGCGTATATACAGTAGCTGCTTTAACATAAGCAAGAACAAGAACCAAAATGCTTCAAAAACAATAAAAATACTAATCATACAAAACAATACATTAAAATTAATTATTTGATTTGATAAATGTAAATTATAAAAAAAACGAAGAACATCCTGCTCCTTAAGGGTGGTTACCTTCAGTATAAGTTACTACTTTACCAAATAAACAGCACTGTGTTTAATTATTCATGTAGCTTAATATAAAGGATAACTTTAAAAAAATGCAAAACATTTATTTTTTCAATTTTTTTTTATTACTTTAATAATGAGTCAGTACAAAAACATTTTAGATTTTTTTCAAACATCAGCATACTGGCACATAATTAAAAATGACAGAAAAATATTTGCATGCCAGAAAAGAAAGCAGCACACGATGACCGCTTTTTAACAAAAAAAATAAATAAAAAATGAAAGCCCCTAGCTGATTTTTTTTGTACCAAGAAAAATGAACTCTAACAAATTTAAAAAGTTGACAAAATTGATCACTTATTTACTTTGTTTATATGCAGTACCGAGAACGTAAGAATGTGTCTTAACCACATGCAAATAAATACTGTAAAGAAAAGTTGGCGTTAAAAACAAAATGAACAAATTCCACTAAAAAGTAATTAATGAAACAATGTAGTATTTGGTGTGACGACACTTTGAGAACGCTTCAGTCTCAGGTACAATTTGTGCAGTTTATAAGTAAATAAGCTACTACAGTAAGTTTTACTCAGCATCCTGCAGAGCCGCCCACAGTTCCTCTGAAGATCGTTTAACCTGCCTCTTTAAAAATCCTGGCAGGGTTCCTTTTTTATATTTGGTAATATAATCACGGATTAAAAAAAAAAACCAATAACAAAGTTTGGACTAAAAAGCATGGATGCATAAGACTTTTGCACAGTACTGTATTTTTTCTTTTCTTTACTTTAAATAAGCCAAAGTCCCATTTATTGTACTAAAGCTGTTTTATTGTACATTTCTAATTAGACATTGAACATTTTTAGTAACATGCACAGATGTATGTGCAGTGGATGCATGTAGCTACCTGATGCATGATGGGAAGATCCAGCTGTGTGAAATTAAATAAAATGATTGAAAGCAAAACAAGAGAAAAAAAATGGATCTACTTAAAATTCTAAATGTTTCATTGTGGTGTTTTTGCCACATTATTATAAAGACAATGTTTATTGTGCATCTGTGATCTGCAGCACAATAACGCAAAGCCCGACCCGCACCGTGCAGCTGACGGGATTCGGTTATAGAGTCAGGCTACAAAGGGATCGCGGGTTTCTCTTTGAAACCATGCCAGTGACATTATTTTAGATGTTTATTATAATATTTTAATATTTTAATTCTACTGACACACAATGCAAGTTGTTACAACGGCATCGGGACGCCGAGGAGAAACGTTCGGCCGCGGCGTTGTGGAACAGACTAGCGTGCTGAAACAGCAAAGCAAACACTACAACAGTGAAAAGAAAAACACTGCATAATAAGCAGGACAAATTAGTAAAAGATCTATAGCGCTAATAAGGCTGTAAATTTGCATTTGTGTTCTTGGGAGAGTGCTTTCATATTTAATTACTCTACAAGGCATTAATTGAGCTTCTCAGGGGTCGGAGTGTGTGGGCGCGCCAGGAAGCGCTGGTGTAATTTTTTTGGGGGGGAGGGATGTAAATCATCGCTAGGCATACAGTAATCATGGTTTTCAGACGAGACGGCTGTATTTATAAAGCAGAATGTGTTGTTTTCTCTAGTGGGAGTTTATCTGTCTATCTGCCAGGAGAAAAACTAAATCATTCTGTTTTAAATAGATAATAATAAAATAATAATAAAAACTTTGTAATTCAATTAGTCACTACCAGATCTAGTATTTAATTTTCATTCTTGCAGTTTTACACAGAGATGGCGCTATTACACCACTAAGGAAAAAATGCCTTAGTTCGCCTTTGGAAATCCCGACTCAACACGTGAATACGGTGTTAATCCGCATCAGCGTAAGCTCTCACGAGGCGATCTGCACTCAACAGGCGTGACGTTTATTGCAAAAGCGTCAACTGGTATGACGTGCAACACCAAAATATAACTCTGTTTATTCTCCTTCCCTAAGTGGCGACCTCTGCTCTTGGTGTAAAGACACAACGATAAGAACGACAACGATGACCTGTGTTCCAACTCGTTACCTTTGTGGCTTGTACACACAATAGCTCAGTACGGTGTTGAACAGACTTTGTTTAGGGGTTTCCATCACGTTAGTACATCATTTTATGCAGTGCTCACACGCCCTCGATTCTGCTTTGACATATGTGTGAGGGGTTGATTAGTTTTCTATAACAGCAGTTCTGACCGGAGCGCAGGCTTGTTCTAATATATTATAGTTTCCATAGTAACCACTCGTGACATATATGATATGCTTCACCTAAGCACTCTCTCTCTCTTTCTTTTTCTCTCTCTTTCTCTCACTTATTCTCACTTATTCTCTATAGCGTTTATCCTGTACAGGGTCAAAGGAGACCTGAAGCCTGTCCAAGGGGACTCGGGTACGAGACGGGGTACACCCTGGATGGGATGGCAATGACAAAAATTCCAAAATGTAGCAATAAAACCGTAAAAAAAAATATGCTTTATCACAGCGTTATCAAGTCTTCTTCATTACACCAGCCCATGATCGATTATTTTCCTCTAACACCACACCACAAAGTGTTTTTTTTCTTTATGCACAATATTTCATGTTTATTCCCCCCCCCTTCTTCCTTAGCATTAATATTCACACAACGTCTTTGACACCAGCCCTAGAAAACCTCCTCTATCCTCATGTGTTCATCTCAGTCGATAGCTGTAACAATGATCGACGTCCCTCTGTCACTCCGAAACCCATTCATCAGGCCAAATCTCCCGAAGGGCTCTCAGAGACTTTACCCTCATTGTGTGCATAATGATTATTGAAGTCGGGTGGCCTTAACGAACACAGGTCGAACCCTTTCCCAAAGCATTCAGTCTATTTGGGTGAGGACAGAATAACGGAGTGCTGCTGGAGAAATACCTAAACATTATGAAAAGTATTCGCTTTCTATAAAGGATGGGGGAAAAAAAAAGCTGTGGATTCTGTTGCACTCTGAGCCCGCTCTGTCTTTGGTTCAAACCTCCAGAGGTCTCATACGGACTCGATTGTGTTTATACGGGACGTTATGGATGAAAGCCCGGGGGGCTTTAGCCCGCTAACAGAATGGCTGTTAAAGTCATCAGGCTCATAACGGTGCAGGAACGGCTCATTTCCTCCTCGCACATTGATGGACGAAGCTGTCAGTCAGAGCCAAGGCAGCTTCAGGCCACTGGCTCCTGCAGCCACAGTTTCTCTCCAGCCAAGATATATAGGAAGGCACTTTAAAGGACATGTGGCTTAATAATGATTGCTGAGGCATGTAAGCAAGCAGGAGTTAAGTAGCACTAGATAATGAGAAGGTCAGCCAGGTGTCGAGTGTTGATGCATTTCAGTCTCCTGCACTGTCAGAGCCTAACACTGCTAACCAGAAGTGTGTGACAAGCTGATTTAGAAAAGCCCCAAGCAAAAATTCCAGATCGTGACCATTTCAGGCTCATGAATATACAGTAAACAAACACACACACATCAGCACTACAGCCTCAGCACCTAGTGTTCCTCAAACCGCTGGCGGTGATCTTAACCAGGCCGAAATGTGTGCGATGTGAACAGCTGCTGAAGTGCTTACCCATGACCACAATGCTCTTTTTGTTCTCAGAACGGTTTGGGCGTTGACATCTGGAAACTCGTCTTCTGTCTCCGTCCAGAGCAGGGTGAGGAAAGACAGGGGGACCTATAAGGAGTGTGTTCTCATGCATGAAATCGACAGGAAACATGAGATCTGTTAGTCATGCAGGACTGTTCTCCTTCATGTTTGAAGTCTTGGCCACAAGGTATCGTGAAAGCTGGCCCTGATTAGCTGTCGCAGCCAGACATGTGCTTTCTACGTTATATTTGTAGCTCGATTCTGGCCAGGACCAATTTATCACAGAGTTTTCCATATCGTGTAGTGTTACTAACTGGAACTGAAATTTACTTCATTGGGGTTTTATTCTCCTGAAGATGTCCAGAGCAAACAGTGTTACTGAGAGAAAGCATGGTGGTGTTAGCATCAGGTTAGGGATAGAACTAACAGTAGAATATTTTTCTTATGTTAATTTTGTGAAAGTGTGTGTTAAGGCACACTTTCCATCAGTGTGCTGCTTAGAGCAGTGTGATTTAATCAATTATGCAATTTATTCTGTCTTTAATTGATTCTGTAAATTGAATCAATCAGGCAGTTATTGAATTGAATCAAGAATCGTGTTTGGGGAACTATTTAGATACATGTTTAAACGTTAAATTCTCTAAAATAAAAAAAAAAAATGCCACAGTGTCCGTAGAAATGCAAAAAAAAAAAATTAAAAAATTAAAAAATCCTGTTTTTTATATTTTGCAAGAATATGGCATCTTCTTCTTTTAAGTTTAAATGCAGTTGGTGCAATACTGCCACCTACTGGACTGGAGTGTGGAGCAGAATTTCAAGTTCAACAAAGATTGATTGCTTTCATGAAACATGTAATTTCATAGAATTTCAGTGTTTATAAGCTACTTTTAGTTAAGTTCTTTAAAACATAATAAATAAAGCTGTTTGATACGAATCATGCAGTAAACCTTATTGATGTCAGATTGATGTGAATGGAAAATCGCAGTGTCCAAAAATCTAATTGTTATTAGAATTAAATAATGATGTCCAATTTAAAGCTTTTTTGTTTAATAAATTTAATTAAAATTTGGGAATACGTTACATCAATTGTTGTAATGGTGTTTACTGATATTATAGTTGAAGTATTATAGAATAGTTATACTTGTAATATTTTATTATAGTTGAACCTTTCTTTAATACAACATACCAAAACAGGTGACCTGATTGTGAAACGTAGCTAAAGTCTTGTTCTAATGTAGCTTAGGTTACCAGATCATTTTATTTATTTATTTAAATTATTATATATTAAATAATTTTTGATTAGACTTACTTTAATTACTTTTGCTAGTAGCGTTACTAACAACCGCTCTAACTGTGCCGTGGGAAAGGTCACAATTGGATGAGTGGACATGAGCCAACTCGTCTATTTTTTAGGAAACTATTTAAATGTAATTGGAAAAGGCAGAGCTCTTGATTAAGCTAATGAGGCAGGAGCAGCACAACAAAGAACATCTTTCTGCCTCTGTGTCTTCTATTTAACAGCTTTCCTGCTTTAACCTCCTGGTGTAGAGTCGAAGTGCACCTGGTTTTAATAAAGCATCATTTAGAGTCGCATTAGGAGCTGCGAGCTCGGAGCCAGTCCCTTAACAAGTCTTAATAAACACGAGGATTATGTCTCTAGTGGGAGAAGACAATTCATATTTATCTTTATTTCATTGCCATTGTATGTGTTTGTGGTTTGGCTCTGGCTCTAATAGTAATTCAACTCTATTCTACCACAGAGCTGTGACATCCTGCATCGTGATTGGCCAGGAGACGTTACCTCAGCTGTGCAGCTACAGAACAAATCACAGGATTATATTAATACACTTGTTTTCAGTTCTGTAGTGATATTGTCATAGTTTTTGTCTTCGCTTTAACAAATAAGATAAGATAAGATAAAAATAAGATAAGATAAAATAAAATAAAACTTTCTTAATCCTGAGGGAAATTCTTGTGCCAGAGAAAAAGTGAAGAAATAAAAAAAATATATACATGAAGTAATATATACAATCAAGTAATATAATAATAATAATAATAATAATAATAATAGGAGGCTGGTAAGGGAATAAATGTTATGATGATAGTAAGAACATGGTGCTTTTGTTGTTTTGAAAAAGTTAAATTAAATTAAATTTCAATTTACCTTAATATCCATTACCATTCAATATGCATTCACCAGTCCATTAAGAATTTTTCAAAATAAAAATGGTATTATTTATTATTATTATTATTATTATTATTATTATTATTATTAATAATAATAATAATAATAATAGATTCTACAGATTTGATGATTTAAGGTAAAATATTAACACATTAATGCTTGCAATAAATAGGAACTGTTTAATAGGTAAAATTATAAATATTATAGAAATATAAAATAAATACCCCTTATTTCTCTTTGAATGCTTTTTTCTTTCCCGAGGCTTTGCTGTTAAGGTTATAACAGTGATCGTCACAGTCCTGCTCATCTGCTTATGGAAATTTCCGCTAAACTTTAATTTTCTTTTAAAGTGTTAACATTTTACTTTTTTATAATATGCTGATTTCAGTTTTTATTTTAGGGCATTGAAAAAAAAAGGTTTGGACTGCCTAAGTGGTACTTTTGCAGAAGTGAACGATTCTAGTTGAAGTTGGAAATGAGAAGGCAGTAAACTAAGATTGTAATTAGTTAATTTTTTAGCACTCTTTTCAAGTGACATGACACATTGGTATTCACGAAATGCTCAAAAATGAATTTATTACAAAACAGCGGGATGCAAAAAAGCGTTTACTTCTACACTAGTTGAAGGTAGGACAGTGGTTATCCAATACAAAGGTTTTTACATGGATACTGTAACGACCGACGACACGGCACTTTCTAATCGCGTGCACGCATGCACTATAATTTGATAGATACAGGTGGACGGGAGGACGCAAGTGAAGGTAAAACAAAGCATTTACTCAAAATACGGAAAAAAACAAACACAGGTAATTTAAAGGTAAGGTCAGGTCACACAGTATGGTGAGAGGATCGGCAAACAGGCTAGACGAGAGCTAAGTTCATAGTCGAGGAGAGAACTCGAGAGAGCTATACTTTGCAACATCTCGTTGGTTCCGGGCATCCTTTATACTCGTCAGGGGAATGTGTATGTTGCGGTATCAGTATTCAGGTGACCTGGAGAGAGCATGCTGGGAAGCGTAGTTTGTCCCCGGAGTATGTGACATACTGTAAATTAGATATTTACAGTGACTGTGCATATTTTATAGTTTTCAGTTCTATGCAGAAATGTATGTGCCTGCATGTGATAAAGCACTAAGTGATCAGAAACTGGTGTGTTGTTTGGCTTTATGATACTGTAGGTGTGTCACTGTCGTCTATGGGAAGCCAAACAGATCAAAAGTGGGACAAAACCGCGCCACCTGATTGAGCCGCCCAGGGCGGACCAAATATCTGCGCGGCCCAATGGATAGCGCAGCGCGACAATCTGGATAGCGCAGAGATGATCTGGTTTGTTTGTGCAGCGCGGACCAACTTGAGGTTTGTGATTCGAGTAGTGCTGCTCAAGTTGGTCCGTGCTGCGCGAATTAAACTGGTTCGCGCTGCGCGATCCACCGGGACGTGCAAATATAGCCGTCGTCTGTCCATCTGTATGCATGTGATGTCAGTAAGAAAAATGTTTGCCCCGCCCCTTCCCCAGGGGCAAAACTGTCAAACACCGCCTATGTGTTCATGTTGCAACCCCAGCAGCGACCTCATTTCCCCTCTCGTCTGTTCCGACCCCTCGGTATACTAATCACCGCCTGATCATCTGTCATCATCTGCACCTGTTTCAAAACTGCATTAAAAAAAATACAAAAAAATCCGTCTCTCTGGACGCAAATTACTGTATGAAGACATGGGAGATACTGTATATATAACTGGATTAGGCTAGTGTGATAATATTGATTTTTTTTATGTATGTAATATTAGTATTATGATTAACAGTGATTATTATGGCTGCAGGTCTGGAGCATTATAGCTACTGTATATACAGTACAATAATCTTCGGTAGAAACACACATTATATTCATTATACACAATTAAATTTTGTTCAGCAGCCTCTCCCTCCCTCCCTCTCCCTCTCTCTCTCTCTCTCTCTCTCTTTTCCTCTCTATATATCTTCCATTTGCTACTAAACTGAGGATCCTCTTCTCATTCTGCAGTTTCTTGCTTGTATTTAATCTATTACAGCTCTAATAATAACCTGCATAAGCCTTACTCAAACGACCACACACACACACACACACACACACACACATACAGGAACGATGACAGATAGCCGTGTCCTATCCAGAGGCCCATTAAAACTATATTTTCTTATCATTTTCAACAGAGCCATCGCACTGTTTGTCCACAGGGGAGGAATAAAGAGAATGACCTTCATGAGGAGTGGAGTGGAAACTCGATCATAGGAGTCACCTCATATTCAAGTGACTTTCGCGCACACACACACACACACACACACACACACACACACACACAGAGGTAAACTGATATCAACACGAATGCAAAGCAGGTAATGTCATTTCTAATGAGTTGATCCACTTAACATTAATCCGAGCTCTAAAAGGTTAACCAATACACAGGTGAGTCAAAAATTATCCTCACTCTGGCTGTACAAATAGTTTGAATTACCCTTTAAAAAAGACAAATCAATATTTTTTTTTCGATACACTTTCATCTGTCCACAAGCGTTCGTATTCCCTCATTAAAAAAATTTATATTTCAGTCTGAGCTGTGAGTCACGAATGCACCACTGTCTTCACTTCTTCATCAGAAGTGAGTTTTCATCCTCGTTGGGCTGCTTTCGGGGAAACAAACAGGTGAAAGACCGATGGAACGAGATCAGGACTATAGTGAGGGCGCTTTAACACCTCAGAGTGTCGACACTGTGTGCAGAAGTGCATCATCATGTGAGATCACGAGGTCTTCGGATGGCGCTCCTCTGCGTCTAATCTGAAGTTTAGTCCACAGCTCTTCAGTAAGCGTCTCACTGTAACGAGCACTGGTGATGGTTGAACCTTTTTCCTGGAACTGTTCCAATACTTCTGGCCCTTGAGATTCCAAAAAACTGTGAGCGTTGATGAATTTTTCAGCTGACGGTCGACTTTTGAACTTCTTCTCGGTCGGTGATTGAGGACGTTTCCGTTCCAGACTCTGCCGTTCGCTCTCAGGCTCGGAGTGATGAATCCGTGTCTCGTCTCCAGCAATGATTCTCTTTAGGAAATGTTCAACTTCCCTAAAGTGTCGAAAATCCAAATTTTGTTTGCAGACATCCAAAAACACACCTGCACAGCAGTGACTGGCGAGACAGGAGCTTTGAATGGAAAGCTCTGATAAGACAGTGCGGCCAACAGGAGTTATAACTAGAGTGCGGATCATTTTTGACTCATTCTTGTAAAATAACTTGCAGAAATAAATGCGAAATGTCCAGGGGAAGTCGATGATGGAATGTTTTTCAAGAAGCTAAAAAATGAGAAGTGAGACTTCCTTCTCGGCCAAACTGCTGTAGATTCAAGCAGCCAATCAGGGACAGGCACGGTAATCATGTGAGTCAGAGATGTAATGAAGATGAATGATGAATGAAGGTTGATTGCTTATTACATAGTGAGAAGAAACAAACCACCGAATTACAGTAGAATTACACAAAATAACAGCGCACTCTACATAAAGGAGAGTGTTAAAGCTTGTTCTTTCTGGTTTGTTATCCAGAGGAAACAAAGCCAGGTGAACATTTTCAGACTTTTCAAAGAATCAGAAACGATGAGAGTCTGTATTTAGGTGTGTATGCGATGGTTCATCTGTGATGTAACACGTTGCTTAAATGCAAAAGTCAGGACGTTCACAAACATCAGATTTTAGCTTCTGGTTTTAGCCGTCGTCAGAGACAGCCCTTGTTAATGTCGGATCGATAGGAAAGCTAAGCGATGCTGAAGTATTTTGTAAACTTAGCCGAAAGACAGCTCACACGTCTATAGCAGCTGGAAAGAAAAAAGAAAAAAAAAAACTCCATCAAGCAGCAGGTCTCTTGCCTTGAGCTGGAAAATAGCCTCGTCCAAAAATAACTTCATCCGAAAGGATTCTAATCTCTGGCTCAGCAGTCTATTACGCAGACTGACAGGTGGGTCGTTTTGACACTGATAATGAAAGATAGTCACTACTTTTCTTCCTCTCTCTCTCTCTCTCGCTCTTTCTCTCTCTCTTACCATATTGTGTCTTTCTGAGGCTTTTTGTAGCGGCTGATAAATTCCCTCTTTCCTAAATATTCTAGAGTCTAGAGGACATCGAGCAGAATCCTACCAGGTGATAAATTCATTGCTCTCTCTCTCTCTCTCTCTCTCTCTCTCTGCTCCTTGTACCTCAGTATTTTCTTTCATTCCCAAACTTTCGCAATCCTGCCGCATGTCCTGAATATATTACAGATAATTCTCCCGGACTGCGACTTTGATAAAACCGACTCGCAGCACAATCTGTTCTGAAGCCGTATTTAGGATGGTCGCTCCACAGATCGAGCGCGCCAGTGGATTTCCATCGTGTCCACAACCTGCTCAGGAAATCCATTAATCTATCCATCCCTTCACTGCTTCTTCTTTCTCGCTCATAACTCTCGCTATCTATCATCCACCTTGCTTCCATCCGTCATCTATCATCCATTCCGCCATGCTTTCTAAGCACTTTTTGTTGTCGAGTGCTAAATACGAAACGGCAAGTGAGGTCGGACAATTTATACAGCCTAACCATCCGTGGACGTCTATCTATCTTTTCTCTTATCTTTTTCCATCATTGAATAATTTTCCCCAATATTATTTGAACTTCTTTTGTTGTTTAATCATCTTCTTTAATACATCCTGTTGGCTGAGTCAGCTTTACTACACTATCTTTTCTGGCACTTTTTCCACACTTAATTTATGTATGTGGTGTAATCCACCCATCTACAGTATGCATTCATTCATGCATCCTTCTTGTATTTGACCAGACATACATCTCAATTTATCATCCATCCATCCCTCCATCCATCCATTCATCCATCCATCAACTTGTTTGTGCAGGCATTCATTTCTGTCCAGTCACCATGTCTATCACTAACTATAATTTGTTGTATAACCCATCCTTTTATTTTCCATATGTTTGGGCAGATGAACATTTCCATCCATCCATCCATCCATCAGTTTGTGCAAACATTTGTTCATGTCCAGTTACAATTTCTCCACTTAATTATTGTGTGTGGTATCATCCATCCATCCATCCATCCATCCATCCATCCATCCACCATACCGTATATTTGGGCAGATATGCATCTTTATTTATTATCCACCCATCCAGCCATTCATCCATCAATTTTTGTAGACTTCTCTGCCCATGTATATCCAGCCATTTTCCATGTATTTGGGTAGATAAACATCTCCATTCCTAATTTATCTACTGTATCATTTAATCTATCCATCCATCTATTAATCCATGCATGTCATCTTTATCTATTATCAATCCTTTCATCCCTCCATCAGTTTGTGATGGAGGGATGAAATAATCTTTGTCCAGTCATGTCTATCACTAATTGTTATGTATATGTGGTATAATCCATATCCATACATCTATTTTCCATTTATTTGGGCAGATAGAAATTTCTATTTATTATCCATCCATTTACCATCCATCCATCCATCCATCCATCTATTTATTCATTCATCCACTATCCATCCATCCATTATCCATCCATCCATCCATCTATTATCCATCTATTTATCCATTCATCCACCATCCATCCATCTATTATCCATCCATCCATCCATCCATCCATCCATCTATAATCCATCTATTTATCCATTCATCCATCATCCATCCATTCATCTATCCATCCATCCATCCATCCATCCATCCATCCATCCATAAACCATCTATCTATCTATCTATCTATCTATCTATCTATCTATCTATCTATCTATCTATCTATCTATCTATCTATCTATCTATTTATCCATTAGCTTGTGCAGTCATTAATTTCCATCCAGTCACCTTTTCCACACTCTAATGCTATATGTGGAATCAGTCAACCTGTCCGTTGTCCATCTTATATTTGTTTATCTCGGTCCAGTTGCTATTTCTAAACCTACTTGCTGTATGTGGTATAATCCTTCCATCCATATTTCATGTGTTTGAGCAAATATACATCTCTATTATCCATCCATCTATTTGTCCATTCATCCGTCCATCCATCACTTTGTGCAGGCATTTATCTCTGTCTATTTACCATGTCTATTGCTAATTGCTAAACATGAGATATCCTATTCACTCATCCCTTTATTCATGTGTGCAAACATTCATTTTTGTCCAGTCACCATTTCTCCTGATTTTTGTTGTATGTGGAATAATCTATCGCTATCTTTATCTTATTTATCATTCATCCATCCACTCATCTCCTATTGTATTAGGATCATTCATTACTGTCACCTTAGCACAAGTACAGTTGAATTGCATTTCTTTGTGCTATAGTTCTGTCCATCATGAATTGCAATACGTTAAATTATTGGTTCATCCATCCATCCATCCATACAACAATTGCATCATGTAGATTTTTTTTTTGTCCAAGTAGGATGAATTGCTAATGTTCCTATATTGTATTTCTGGCTGTCACCCAGCAATCATCTGATTCATCCATCCATCCATCCATTTATCCATCCATCCATCCATCCATCCATCCATCCATCCATCCATTCACCATTTAATGCACCAATCCATTAGTTAGCCATCTTTTTTCAGTTAGAATTTTTTCTATATTTAATAATTACTATCCACACATTAATCCATTTATGTATTTTTTTCTATTCATTCTTCCGTGCATTAGTTTGTAAAAATATTCACCTCAGTCTAGTCAGCATTTCTACCACTGCTTTAATTTCTAACTGTCATCCATCTATTCATCCAGCCACATATTTATCAATTCACTTATCTCTAGCCATTCAGCTTTTGTGAATTTTTCTCATTTCATCCATCCATCCATCCATCCATCCATCCATCCATCTATGAAATATTAATCTATATTTTTATTGCATAATACATAACTGCTAATGATGCAGCTATTCATCCATCCATCACCCAACCTTCCACCAATCTGTGGAGTTATTCATCTTTGCCCGGTCATCACTGCTTGCACATAACATCCTATAAGAGAGCAGGGGTAGCTCGATGGTTAAAGATTTGGCCTACAGATCAGAAGGTCCTCATTTACAGCCCCGCCACCGCTGAGCTGTCACTGTCGGGCCCTTGAGCAAGGTCCTTCACCCTCAACTGCTCAGATACAATCGGGTGTCAAGCTGGCAACTCGACCCTGTAAGAAACTGCCGCTGAAGTGATGGATGTCTCTCATGCACTGATGGCATGTGTCCGGACCCTTACCCCCTAATGACCTCTAATCCATCCGTCCATCCATTCATACATCCTTCCATCTGTTCATTTACCCCATGTTAGGAGAACTTTGATTCCATCCTACTGTACATATACAGTATATGGCTAAACCTATAGGTGCAACATCATTCTTTAGGATTACTCTGTGAAAGAAAAGAAAAGGAAAGAAAAAAAAACAGGAAAGAAACACTAAATCTTGTCTATCAGCATGAAAAATAATCTCCTCAATCTTAAAACAAAAAAGGGAAGCAGAACCGTTACCATGGATACATCAAGAAACAGGAGAACACTGCTTCTCTCTCTCTCTCTCTCTCTCTCTCTCTCTCTCACACACACACACACACACACAGATGGAGGCTGTGTCTCGGCAGGTCTAAACCTCGATCTAATGGATGTGTGTGTATGGCCCTGGGACCCCGGTAATCACTGCCTCTACATGGCCGCATCTATCACTGCAGCCGCAAATAAAAGTCTTCATACATCCTGCTCTCTCTCTCCCTCTCTCTCTCTCTCTCTCTCTTTCACTCTTTCACTTTCTCACTTTTTCATTCTCTCACTCAGCATATGATTGTGTGTGTGTGTGTGTGTGTGTGTGTGTGTGTGTGTTTGAAAGAGAGAGAGAAAGAGAACATGTCTGATTAATAGAGAGTGGGAACTGGTGTGTGTGTGTGTGTGGGGGGGGGGGGGGGGGTTGGTCTTTTTCAGTGCATACTGAATCTTTTGCCAGCAATTCTCGCCAAAAAAAGTAATTTGGATAGCAATCTCGTGTATTGATAGATGGCACCTGCATCTGAAAAGGAGCCAATTTAGTGTTGGGGGAATAGAATGGAATTGCAGTGTTTTGTTTCTCCTGCTGATGCCCCGGTAGATTTAACTAGAAGGTGAATGGAAAGAGAAAATCCTTTTAATATTTCCAATATACACACGCACGAGATGGCATTTGTGAGACTTCTGAGAGTGCTACGGGTGTGAGGTGTTGCCGAAGTCTTGGGGCATTAAAAAAACAACAACAAAAGAACAAATTGCCCTCAACTGTTATGTTCGTGTTATCGTATCAGCGGAGACGTTTACTGTTCCTGCGTGAACGTTAACACCCGAGTGTGTTTATTTCATACGGCCTTTCATTCAGGTGTACCAGGTGTGCTTCAGCCTTCTTCTTCAGCCAGACTTAATACAGTATATCCACACACACACACACACACACACACACACAACACAAGCGCAGCTGTCAGAAAGAAAATCAATTTTTATATTTATCCATCCTTCTATCTTTTTATCCATCCATCATTCAGGCATCTGTCATTTTAAACAGCTTTTGGGGCAATTTTGGTTATTGCTATAATGTTTCAATACTAGAAATGTTGGATATTCCTTCATCATTCTTATCTTTCTTTTTCATCTACTGTATTCATCCCAACAGCTATCCATCCAACTATGCCCCATCTTATCATTTCTTTTACCCATCCATCCATCCATCCATCCATCCATCCATCACTTTGACTTTTTTTTTTTTTTCAACCACTAATCCATCCATCTACTGTATGCATGCATTCATCAATTTGCCCATCCATCCATCAATCCATTCATTTAGTAACTTATTCTTTCTTTACTTATTTTCTGGATCAATCCATTCATCCATCCACCCATTTACTTTCTTTTTTTAATCTGTTCTTTATTCCTTCTGTAAATCCATCTAATTCTTTAACCAAACTACTCATCCGTCTATTCCAGATGTGCCTTATTATTGATGGTGTTGTTATCTATCTATCTATCTATCTATCTATCTATCTATCTATCTATCTATCTATCTATCTATCTATCTATCTATCAATTTTCCTTTACTTTCATCTATCTGTCCATCTAGGAATATTTCCTTATTTTCATTCATTATGCTATCAATCTATCCATCCAATAATCCTGGTCTCATTTCTTCCATTATCCCATCTTCCTTTCTATCCATCCATCTATACATCCATCCAGTTGATTTTTTTATCCGTCCATCCATTTATCCATTCACACTTTCATTCTTCCTTTCATCTATTCATCAATCTGTCCTTTATTGTTTCTGTTAATCCATAAATTCATACATCCCTCCAAATATCATTTTCCATTACCTGGCTATCACCTTCCATTCACATTTTCCACTATTGTGTTTTATCCATCAATCCATCCATCTAGCAACGTCTCCTTTTTATCAATGCATTAATTCATTCATCTAACCCCTCCATTTGTCCATCAATTTATCTTTTATCTCTTTTAACCATCTCTCCACCATTTGTCTATTCCAGCTGTGCCTCTGTGCTCACCATAGTCTCAGATTTATTTATCTGTTTTGATTGATCCCGATTGTGCTTTATTATTAACTGTCTGGATCCAATCCGCTCATTCATCCATCAATCCACCCGTTCATCCATCTATTTATAATCCATGCATTTGTTCCCCTTTCCCAGTCAGTTCTTCAGCTCTCTCTATGTTCTGTTATCTATGTGTGAAATGTCTCACTATTTGTTTCTCCATCATGAAGAGCTCTCCAGTTTTCAGCAGTATGGTGTTGTTGCTGTTTTTTTTTATATATTCGCTCTGAAAAGAGAGCTCTTTGGATCTGAAACAAGTTGGACATGAAGAGGTCTGACTTTGAAAAAAAAAAAAAAAAGTACAATACCAGCAGCAGAAGCAGCAGCGATAGCAACAGCAACAACATCAAAGAAGTTCAAAACACTACAACGCGGAAAAGCGGGCTAGTGCGCGGGCTAGTGCGCGGGCTTGACGTTTCTGACTTTATCAACAGCACATCCATCCGACATGGAATTTTGAACCTCATTAGGTTTTATATCAATAATTTTACTATTTTTTCTCGTCCGGCGTTGCGTGTATTCCGGTATCTTATTTGCAGCTCAGACTTTAGAGTAAGAGTGATGCCAGTTTATGTGCACGAGGATAGAAACTGTCACTTTTACTATTTCACATGTTTATACTCGAACAGCAATCCTAATTTACTCTGCCTGAGTGTGTATATCAAATAAAGATGCTGATTCTGGATAGAAGCACCATCCAGGTTTATTATGTGCATATAACCTGTCACTTTTATTGATTCCGGTTAGCATATACTGTTAGTGTCGTTAAATGTTTGCAGAATAGGGGAGAGCGGGATTCGCCGTAGTTTTGTTCCAGGTTCACTAAATCAAAAACAAAAAATTAAACGTGTGTTTGGGAGGAATACAAATTTCACATTTTTTTATGCCACTTCATATTTTATATCTAAAAAGTGAATAAATAAAATGTATTGCACTGCAATTCATCACAACAGTGAAAAGTATGATGTTGTTAAATTTACACACCTTAAAACGTGCTATGGTTCAATGCAGTGATGGCGCAGTGGCTTCGCACCTCCAGTCCTACGTTCAAAGAAATGCACATTTACGTTAATGGATTTTCTTTTATCTTATCACACATCTGAGCAGTTGAGGGTTAAGGGCCTTGATCAAGGGCCCAACAGTGGCAACTTGGTGGTTGTGGGGTTTGAACCTGGGATCTTCCAAACCGTAGTCCAATGCCTTAACCACTGAGCTACCCCTGGCCAATGTACTAGTTCACATTCTTACATTTTTTTAGAATCTATCAGTAGAATAGACTTAAGTAGAACTTCAGTAGAATTCCAGTAGAATTAGATCCCCAGCCTACTCACACCGGGTATAATTCTTACTCACTCATCGTCTATACCGCTTTATTCTGGATACAGGGTCTCAGGGGGGTCTATCCGAGAACACTTAGGGCACGAGGTGGGGTACACCCTGGACGGGGTGCCAATCCATCACAGGGCACACACACACACTCGTTCATACACTGAGGGCAATTTGGGAATGCCAATCAGTCTAATCTGCATGTTTTTGGACTGTGGGAGTAAACCCCACCAAGCAAACTCCAAGCACACAGACCCTGAGGTGGGAATCGAACCTGGACCCTGGAGGCGTAAAGCGGAGCGGCGGTGCTAACCACTACGCCCATCGCCATGTGATAATATAAATAATAAATAATAAATAATAAATATAATTTATTACAGCCAACAGTAAGAACAATATAACACGTAAAGTAGTATAATTAAATTTTTGAATAACACTTTTGAATTTTAAGCTATGTTCAAAGTCCCAAAAAGTAAACGATTGAGCTATTTTTCTTTTTCTTTAACAAGGATCTCTGACAAGAATAACTCTTCTATTTATTTTTTAAATCAGTGGAATAGACTTTGGAGTGGATTAGAATTGCGGTAGAATTCCAGCAGAATCAGATCCATCCATCCCCAGATCCTTGAAGTCTTTTCCATAAACGGTGCACCTCTTTCATGTTCCCGCCAAAACTCCAGTGACAATAAACCCCATTCTCTGCCCTATTTCCAAAACCCGGATGGTCTGATGGTCTTTCCTCTATCAGTAGTATGTAATGGAGAATCTCAGATCGTCTGATACTCCATTCAGTATCACACTTATTTATCTCTGAAGCTTTGAGAAGATATATATATATATATATATATATATATATATATATATATATATATATATATATATAAAGAGAGATGGCAAACTTGAAGCAGCGGGAGGGAAGGAAAGAAATGGAGAAAGATGATGAAACCGAGGGACAGAAAAGAGGAGGGCAGATAGATGACAATGTTACTGAGGGTGGATTCTGAAGAGATCTCACCTCCAGGTGTCTGTGTGTGTGTGTGTGTGTGTGTGTGTGTGTGTGTGTGTGTGTGTGTGTGTGTGTGTGTGTGTGTGTGTGTCTGTGCGTGTGTGTGTGTGTGTGTGTGTGTGTGTCTGTGTGTGTGTGTGTGTGTGTGTGTGTTTGGTGAGCTGAGGTGAAATAATTAAACACACACCCACCCACACACACACACAGTGTGTGAGCTGATAACGCGGTGCTGTAGCGCTCCCATCAGAGGGATTTGAAAACTGGAACTTGATCAGTCAAAACAGCAGGATGGGACGTTACCTCCTGAATGTGATCTAATCATGATTAACTACCAAGTTTATGATTACAGTGTGATGTTTCTGCCTATTGACACACACACACACACACACACACACACACACACACACACACACACAGACACACACACCATCTTAAACATGAGTATCAGGAGGATAATACATACTGTTACCCAAGGCCTGTTTTGTGGCCATTGTTAATGTGTGTGTGTGTGTGTGTGTGTGTGTGTGTGTGTGTGTGTGTGTGTGTATATATATATCATTGAACACCAGTCAGAGCATCCTGAAAAGTCCTCTGTTGTGGGAATTGCACACTCAGCAGCAGATGCTGTGTTTATATGGTCTCAGAGCCGCGAGCAGAGTTACCGCCACTCCAGCATCGCGTGTCACATCTCATCAGATCACTCTGTCATAACAAGGCCAGAGGGAGGGAGAGATGACTAGCGACAGGAAAACCCCCAGCAGCTCGGATAGCCAGGAAAAAACCGGGAAAGACTAATGAGCGGGCGGGTGATTATAGCGAGCTAACTCGTTTCACGGCCCGTAACCGTGATCGATAATCCATAATGTAGCTATCAATTAAAAAATAAATCAATAAATTAATTATGGTTTGTGTTAAAAGAAAAAAAAAATTAATAGCGCTCACAAATACTGCAAGGTGATAATCCACTGCTAATGAGCTGTTTTTTTGTTTTTTTTGTCTTGTTATTTAGCAAAATAACTAATTTTATATATATATATATATATATATATATATATATATATATATATATATATATATAATAAACTTATTTATTTTAAAAAAGTGCAGCGATATACTGTAACCTTATACGAAATCCTAAACAGATTACCATTGCATGCATTTTTCTTACAGTCTTTTATGGACACCCTCTTCCACCCCCCCCCCACACACACCTCCCATTCTCTCTCTCTCTCTCTTTCATTTTGTCGGAGGAGATGAGGTCACACTCGGGACATCGCTGTCAGTAATTGAATGCTCCTGAATCTGACAAACCCCGTTCAGATGAGAATGAGAGGGTACTACATCTTTCATCTCCTCAACAGTCACCGCTTTAATCCCGATTTAAACCTGCACTGAGTGACAGAACAGAGGTCCTGGCACTAACACACCCTCTTTCTCATTCACCCAGAATCACAACTTGCGGTGTTCCTGTACGACTCCAGCTGTCACTAAACCTCACAGAGGAAGACTGGAGAGGGAGCGCTGTTCAGCGCTTTAAAACCAAATAACTGCTGAACAACATAATGTCTAGTACAATGTCGTACACTCGCTGTTACACTGTCTAGAGTCTGCATTACAGTATCTATTACAGTGTCCATAATCTCTATTACAGTCTCCATAATCTCTACTATAGTCTCCATTACACTGTCTATAATCTGCATTAGTGTCTTTATTACAGTGTCCATAATCTCTATTAAAGTCTCCATTACACTGTCTATAATCTGCATTATTGTCTTTATAAGTGTCCATAATCTCTATTACAGTGTCTATAATCTCTATTACAGTGTCTATAATCTCTATTACAGTGTCAAATTCACTGTCTATAATCTGCATTATTGTCTTTATTACAGTGTCCATAATCTCTATTACAGTGTCTATAATCTCTATTATAGTCTTCATTTCACTGTCTATAATCTGCATTATTGTCTCTATTACAGTGTCCATAATCTCTATTAAAGTCTCCATTACACTGTCTATGATCTGCATTATTGTCTTTATAAGTGTCCATAATCTCTATTACAGTGTCTATAATCTCTATTACAGTGTCTATAATCTCTATTATAGTTTCCATTTCACTGTCTATAATCTGCATTATTGTCTTTATTACAGTGTCTATAATCTCTATTATAGTCTTCATTTCACTGTCTATAATCTGCATTATTTTCTCTATTACAGTGTCTATAATCTCTATTATAGTCTCCATTACACTGTTTATAATCTGCATTATTGTCTTTATTACAGTGTCCATAATCCCTATTACAGTGTCGATAATCTCTATTATAGTCTCCATCAAACTGTCTATAATCTGCATTATTGTCTTTATTACAGTGTCCATAATCTCTATTACAGTGTCGATAATCTCTATTATAGTCTCCATCAAACTGTCTATAATCTGCATTATTGTCTTTATTACAGTGTCCATAATCTCTATTACAGTGTCGATTATCTCTATTATAGTCCCCATTTCACTGTCTATAATCTGCATTAGTGTCTTTATTACAGTGTCTATAATCTCTTTTATAGTCTCCATTTCACTGTCTATAATCTGCATTGGTGTCATTATTACACTGTCCATAATCTCTATTACAGTGTCTATAATCTCTATTATAGTCTCTATTTCACTGTCTATAATCTGCATTATTGTCTTTATTACAGTGTCTATAATCTCTATTATAGTCTCTATTTCACTGTCTATAATCTGCATTATTGTCTTTATTACAGTGTCTATAATCTCTATTATAGTCTCCATTACACTGTCTATAATCTGCATTATTGTCTTTATTACAGTGTCCATAATCTCTATTATAGTCTCCATTACACTGTCTATAATCTGCATTATTGTCTTTATTACAGTGTCCATAATCTCTATTACAGTGTCTATAATCTCTATTATAGTCTTCATTTCACTGTCTATAATCTGCATTATTGTCTTTATTACAGTGTCCATAATCTCTATTACAGTGTCTATAATCTCTATTATAGTCTTCATTTCACTGTCTATAATCTGCATTATTGTCTCTATTACAGTGTCTATAATCTTTATTATAGTCTCCATTACACTGTCTATAATCTGCATTATTGTCTTTATAAGTGTCCATAATCTCTATTACAGTGTCTATAATCTTTATTATAGTCTCCATTTCACTGTCTATAATCTGCATTATTGTCTTTATTAGTGTCCATAATCTCTATTACAGTGTTTATAATCTCTATTATAGTCTCCATTTCACTGTCTATAATCTGCATTAGTGTCTTTATTACACTGTCTATAATCTCTATTATAGTCTTCATTACACTGTCTATAATCTGCATTAGTGTCTATTACAGTGTCTATAATCTCTATATTATAGTCTCCATTTCATTGTCTATAATCTGCATTATTGTCTGTGTTAGTGTCCATAATCTCTATTACAGTGTCTGTAGTCCGTATTAACGTCTATAGTATTTATTACAGTGTTTACAGTATCTATAATCTGCATTATTGTCTTTATTGCAATTTAAAATAGTATACTAAAGTGTCCATAGTCCTAATTACACTGACAATCGTCTCTATTACAGTGTTTATATCACAGATTATTGTCTTTATTACCCTTTTTTATAGTGTCTATAACAGTCTCTACAGTCTGTATTACAGTGTTTATTCCCTGCATTATCATCTTTATTCCAGTGTCTCTAGTCTTTATTCCAGTGTCTCTAGTCTTTTTAAAGTGTCTACAGTCCCTTTTATAGTGTTTATGGACTGTATTAAAGTATCTATAACCCACATTATTGTCTTTATTACAGTGTCTATAGTCTCTAATAATGTCTATAGTATTTATTACAGCGCCTACAGTCTCTATTACAGTCTGCAGGTCTATCGTTCCAATTATGTTGGCAATCATCCCTATCACAGCGTCTTTAGTCTGTCTATAGTCTGTATTTATTCTGTATTTCAGTATATACTGTACTGTATAATCTGCATTATAGTTTGTGTTCAAGTGCCTATAATCTCCATTATTGTCTTTATTGCAGTGTTTGCACAACAATGTTTATAGTCTTGATTACAGTATCCATAGTCCCCATTATAGTGTCTATGACCTGCATTTTTGTCTATATAACAGTGTCTAAAATTTTAATTGCTGTCTCTATAATACTTTCTATAGTCTCTATCATTGTTTGTCTGCTCGTGTCAAGATGTCGCCACAACGTTAGCAACTGATGTGATCAACGACTACATACAGGAAACAATTACTTTTAATTATTCCTGCTAAAGGTGAATCTACAAGTTACAGTATTAAATCATGGTGGGTACTTAGTATTGCCCACATGTTGTTGTTGTTGTTTTTTTTTTCCTTTTGGGAGTTATCTTTGTTAAATGAATAATGGCACAATGAAAAAAAAATAAACGCTAATAAACGCTCATAATAATCTCTATTAAAGTCTCTCTATTACAAAAAAAAAGTTCTATATTCTATCTTTATTACAGGGTCTATAGTCCAATTATTGTCTATAACATAGTCTTAGAGTATTACAGTCTCTAATACAGTACACTCTAATACAGGCCTTATAATCTCGTTTACACTTTCTATAACCAGAAGGCGCTACAGTCTCTTTTATAGTTTTTATTGCACACTCTATGGCCTTTACAGTCTTTAAAGTATTTACTCCATCTCAACGGTCTCTATTAAAGGCTATTTATTTATCTTTATTGCAGTGTTAATTACAGAGTCTAAAGATCTCCATCACCTACTGTACCATTTACTCTTTATTACAGTGTTAATAACAGAATTTATGATCTTATATAGTCTTATTAGAGTTTTATTTACAGATTCTACATTATAAGAGTTTTATATGATAATCTCTATTACAGACTGTATGGTTTTTATTTCAGTATTTATTCCTGTCCCTTCAGTGTCTATTACACTCTCTATCAGTGTGCCTGTTATACAGTCTCTTTATAATATAAAACTCTCTATACATGGGGCGAATGAACATTTTTTAGCATAATGTAACTTTATTTACAAAACATCCTTCAGATGACTGCCGTTTCTTTGTAAACACACGCGTCTCCTCTCCCACTCATGATGATCTCACGGTAACACATCTGGTGCCGTGCATCTAATTGCACTTCAGATGTGTTCTGAATGCGACAGCTTCCCTATTCAGCCTTCAGAAATGAAAGCAAGAGGTTCCTCTTCTGTCAAAAGCATTCCTAAATACTGTACGAGAAAAAAACTATAATATAAACTAATTATGAAAACTTCCAGAAGATTCTTCGCAACAAAGTCCTACTTTTACTTACTGTATGAATGGAGACTTTTATGGATTCCTGTATTGTAGACTGTAAACGCATTCGTAGTCTCCCTTAAAGTCCGATTTATTATAGTCTCTAGTTATATGTTCGTTTGTTTTTTTTATTTATACAGTGAAATAATTTTTAATTCTTTATTTCAGTCCTTGTGTGCCTGTCTCAGGACCTTCTCTAGAGTCTTTATTGCGGTGTCCATACAATCTTTATAACAGTCACTATAGATTATTATACTTTTTTGGTAGAGTATCTTCAGTCTTTTAAGCATTATCTTTTTTTTTTTAACTTTGTGTAATTTGTATTGTAAGAAAAAATAACAAAGATATTTTGATAAGAATTGTGAGTAGGGAGGAGGTTAAGATGAGTCTAGAGAGCTGGAGGGATGCACATGAGAGAAAAGGCACAAAGATCGAGACGGAGTACATGTGTATAATTTGGAGAAAGGTAGGGACGGTAGAGGAGCTTACATATTTAGAACCAAGTGCCATAAGGAATGGGGAGTGTGGTAGAGAAGTGAAGAACAGGTGGAGAAGAGCAGCAGGAGGGGTCTGTGATAGACACAAAGGTATTGGCATTAGGAATGAGTATATTAGAGGGACAATGCAGGTAGGACGGTTAGGGGACAAAGTTAGAGAGGCCGGATTAAAATGGATTGGATGTGTGCAGAGGAGGGATGAGGGGTATAAAGTATCGGGCGAAGAATGTTAGAGATGGAGCTGCCAGGCAGGAGAAGAAGAGGAAGGACAACGAGGAGGTTTATGGACATGGTGAGGGAGGACATGCAGGAGGTTGGGGTGACAAAGGGAAGACATGGTAGACAAAGTTAGGCGGAGACAAACAGGCCACTGTGGTGACACATTACAGGAGCAGCCGAAAGAAGAAGAAGGAAAAGAAGAAAAAGAAGAAAAGTGTGTATTGTAAAATACATTATATAACATTTATTTATCAAATTTCTAATTAAAATTGTATTAGTCACATATTTACTATACACACAGTTCGATATGCAGTGAAATGCTTAAACAACCACTCGTGACCTTAAAGTTAAAATTATACATAGAAATTAATAATGGAATAGAATAAGAGTAAAAAACTTTAAAAAAAAATAAAAAAGAGTATGGAAACTGGTGTGGAAATTGATATAGAGGTTAATTAGAAATGTCCGGGGAGAGTGCAAATATGCATGCATGTGAGATGTAAAGTGTGCAAAATGAAATGAAATAGAAATGATCAGGGTGAGAGCAAATGTGCATGAATGTTCAAACGTATAGTGTCCATAACTGGTCCATAACATATGTTTACAGAATATTAGATTGTAAAAAAAAAAAAAAAAAAAAAAATATATATATATATATATATATATATATATATATATATATATCCTAAATATGTGCCACATTGCATTTCAGTGCAGTTCCTTTCACACAGCCTTTATAGACTCTTATTCAGACCCTGTACTAGTCTATATATATTCTATGCACTACAGATAATATATCACTCTATATTAGTAACTTGATATATCTATATTATATTACACTTTTTAAACAATCGCTCAAGTCTTTACTATAATCTTTATTGGCATTTATTAGTCCTTCATGATAGACTGACCTTTGAAGTGTGAGAGGAAGTAAAAGATAATGTAAGGAATCACTGATATGTGGAGCCTGAACCAGAGACAGAGACGACCAGGCCTGTCTCTGTTATACACCGCTGCCATCTAGTGTTTCAGCTTTCTTGTGTCATTATTACAGTTTTTCTCAGTTGCTTTGGTGCTTTTCTCAGATTAGAATGAAAAGTCTCAAAACCATTAGTGCAACATTTAGTCACTTGTGCACATCATAGTAGCAATTTCTCCTTCCTCTAAACAAATTGCAAATGCCCTTGGACATGTACTGTATCAGTTGCTTTTATACGATGCTCTGCTGTTTTATAACGTTATCATTTGCTTATGTCGTGTCAGTCAAAATGTACTATATTTTTGGATGCTGAATCGTCGTTTCCAAAAAACAATAATAGTCTTCATTTTATTGCTTGAGTCATTACATACAAAATTGTTGAATTAGTTATCAAATTCTGTCTAACAAATTTTATACCTTTCTTTATTATTTTTTTCCTGGAAATGTCTCCTAAATTGAACAATTGATGGCAATATGTGGCCAGACAGACAGAAACATCTGGATGTGCCAGAATAATTTACATATGTTTAGTTACAAAATGTACCGTTATATTGTTCACATTTGTACACAGCTCTACCAAAAGGGTGTTTCTTATGTTTATTCTACATAAGTGACTGTACAGTATTTTTTTCTTTTGCACAGTGTTGTAGAATTACAAACAGCCTACACAGTAAAAATGTGAGACGTACATATTCAGTGTCTGACCTTTTTTTTTTTTGACTGTAAACTGTCATAATGAAAACATGACAAGGCCATTTGACTATCTTGTTCAACTGTTGTTTGATGACACTGGCAGTTTTATGGACAATAATACTTGCTTTTGAGGAATGGATTCTTGGAAAACCAGGTTATCCACTAGGTTTAAATAAATAAACAAATAAATAAATAAAGTTACAAAGCCAATATGGCTAAATGTATTATTAATTACCATTGAAGCAGCGATCAAATAAGTAGCATTTACAACACTACCAATAAAGCACTGTGTATATCAACTTCAAGGAAAGATCTGAGATAAGATCAATTAAACATTCATTGGTTCATCAGTAATGCTAATCTTTATTGTAGAAGTTCATTTCCTCATATAAATTCCAGCTTTGTTTGTTTATAATGGTTAATATGTTTAAAAAAAAAAAACATGCTGTGTGTTGTAAAGGCTTTATCTGTCGGCGGTAGACTTCAAAGTAAAATGTTACCGAGTACACTTAGAAATATAAACCATAAAGGTGTCAAGCCTACGAAGCAAAGAATGAAACTCCACAACAATGAAACTCCATAGCCAATTAGCAATACCTTTCACTGAGCTCATTCTTTGCAGAGAGAATCATAACAATGTCTTGTGTAACACTGTACGTGATGTTTATAATGCTGCGGAATAAACGGGTGATGATGTCACCTGGTTTCATTGCGTCGTGTGCCTTTATGGAGGATTCCTGTCAATCAAAGCCTGAGATAACAACTGCAAACAAAAGTTACTAGAGTACAGTGTGTATGTGTGGGTGTGTGTGTATGTGGGTTGGTATTTATGCAAGCGGCATCAACAAAACTGTGTAAAAAAATTATATATATATATATATATATATATATATATATATATATATATATATATATATATATATATTACATTGTGTTTCAATTCTGGATCCTGTTCAGGTTGTAGAGAAAAATCTCAGTCTTGGGGCTATTCTTATACTGGACACTGTATAAACTGTATAATATAATTGTAAAAGAATGTTTATTTAACATTTAGGGAAGGAGTCTCCAGTGCCAGTGCTTTGTTAAAAAAAAAAAAAAAAAAAAGATTTTTTACATCAAGTTTTGTAAAACTGCAGTTTTTTTTTTTGTTGGTTAAGAATACTGACCCCTGACCTCAATCCCTGCTTAACACCCTCCTCATCACCAGTGATGATGCGGCTCATCACCACTGCCGCACCTACCTAATGCTTGTTTATGATACTGTAATCAAGCGTTTAAATCTTAGACATGACATCGGTACACTTACCACTGGTAACCACCCTGAAACCACAAACAGCCCACACTTTTCCTGGAAGGGTGGAATGGCGTTTCGCAATCCTTCATTTAAAATCAGATTTAAAAACAGATTTAGATTTATTATATATAGAGAGAGACAAATTAAAAAAATAACTATTATGGAGTGTGTGTGAAAAGTGCCATCCCAGGAAAAGGAAAAAGAATAGCAAAACCTATGTTGTATCACTCATAAACTATAATTTATAACCCATAGCCCACAGCTCATAATTAACAATTTATAGCTCATCATGCATAACCCATAATCACAATCCACAGGTTATAGCCAATAACTCACAATTCAAAGCCCATAATCTATAACCTTATAGATTAACCAAAACCTTAAAAGCCGTAGCCCATAACCTGTAAATCCTAATTCAAAAGCCAATAAACCACAGCCTTTAAACTATAACCCACAAACTGTAACTCTGCATTTATCCCCAAACTCACAGCCTTTATCCCTTATAATCCATTACTCATAAACCAAAGCAAATAATCTATAAACTGCAACCTGTAGAAAATAACCCTCATTTTATAATCCATAGCCTACGTAAGATACCCCTAGGCTTTAATACCGTAGATATTCATAGCTCATTGCCTATAATGCATGGTTTATATTAAATAATCCTGGATTAATCGACTAAACATATAGAATAAACATATCATATAGACTCAAAGTCCAGCATTTATAAACCACAGCCTGCAGTCCATAAACCGCATTTATAACCTTCAACATAATGCCCAGAGCTAATGACCCATAGCACACCCCTCCTTAGTCATTACCCCTTACCCTACATTTATTATTAATTTATAATACATAATTTTATAACCCACTAGCAGTAACCTACAGCACAAAGTTCATAACATACTGTATATTCAAATCATTTATAACCTACATCCTATAATCTAAAGCATATAACCCCTGATTCATAATCAATTACTAATAATATAACACATAAATGACAGCATATAACCAGCAATTTATAACGTATAGCCTGTAACCTGTAGGGAACACCTATAGCCTATAACTTAAATCCCCAAACCCATAGCTTATTACTTATAGTCTGTAATCCACAGGCCATCAGGCATCACTTATACCCTATAATATATAACCCTATGTCCATTACCAATGACCTGTAGCGTACAGTATAGATCATTAAGTATAAACAAAATCCTATAGCATGTAGTCTAAAATAGCTCACATCACATAGCCTGTAACTCATAATCCCCACCCCCAAAGCTAATAACTCATACCCTATAACCCACATAGCATAACCCTGAGGTCATATCTCAGGAACAATAACCCGCAGCTCATATGGTTAAACCTTGCCTCTTAGCTGAATCATGAAATAATTCGAATACTTTCTATGAAAACACCAAATAGTTAAGGTTCCATGACAAGGTCACCTTGTTCGGGTCACTGAATTGTATAATATTAACCACAGTTCTGGTCGACACAGTTTATCTTAAGTACATAACAAATCCGAGTGTAAAGCTGAATTTCCACGATTATGCTGAAATTATTTACAGAGTTCATGTTCCAGTGATCAGTTATTAAACCTCAATCACACACACACACACACGTAGCTTTATAACAGACGCGTAGCAGGAACATGATGTAATAAACAGAGGAAATGCTTTGTTAGTCTTTTAACCAGGTCAGATTCGAGCCACTAAAAGGATGAGATAAATTGTTATTGTTTTCTGAGCCTTTAATAATATCTTAGAGATTAAAATTCTGAAATCAAAACCAAAACATTCAACTCACAACTTTTATTTTATTCTACATCTGTATCTCCCGTATTTGTGTCTAGTGTTGTGATGCGTTCAGTAAAACATTACGCTCAATTGCACAATCAGCCTTTGTTTTGCATCAACGTTTGCTTTTCTAATATATATATATATATATATAAAAAAAACTCACAAAAAAATCCCTCTTCTGTCACAATATTTGTTTATAGAGTAAAAATATTAAAAAGTGTGGGATTTAGGGAAGTCCTGCCTGTTGAGATTTTCAGGGTCAGGAAGAGGTTGCAGTTGAAGAACCGGTCGAGCAGAGGAAAGAACACCAAACCCAGCCAGGCGTTCAGTGCAGGAACAAAAAAATACCTGCAATTATGTGAACTTTTAAAAAAAAAAGTTGAACTTTGGCATTGACTTCCTTTGAGTTAAAAGCTTCCATCTGTACATCCCCAGCCCTTGGACCAACTCTTCCTTTCGACAGTATTTCTTTAAACTCATCAGCTCCCAAAGCATCAGATTTTATGTTGAAAGTTGGTTATTAGTGTCAATGATGAAGAAAAATGCTTAATTACGGTAGGTGAATTAAAAGAGAGACGTTGAGGTTTTGGGATGAATTTTTGAATAGGACGTTCTTTACATAGGTCCCTTGTTTAGTTGGTTAGGTTAGAGTTCAAGCTTTCCAGGAAACTCCACATGAACTTTCATGAACATAATAAAATCAAGCAGTTTAAATTACTACAGCATTAGATGCTTCAATTTCTGAATGGTTATTCACAAGTAGTATTTATAACGGCGTGGTTTATTGAAAAAAAATGAATGAATGAATGAATGAATGAAATATATAAATATTTTTGTTTATTTTTATTTGTTCAATCATATACACAAAATGAAAAAAAAAATCCTACACATTACACATTATTGTATTTATTTCCTAAAAACATCTTAATTTTGCACACACACACACACACACACACACACTTCTGTGGCACTGTCTGTAGCATTAAATGGCACTGATGGTACATAAGAACAAGGAAGTGCTTGGTTTATTATTTCAGTTTAGGAATTTAACATGATTAACAGCTGGATTCCTCCACTAGCATTTTCCGCTTGAACGAATGCAGGAGTGTAAAACATAAAGCCATTTAATGGTTAAAATGTGTTTTTTTTTTCCCGTTATCATGAACAGAGTGATGCATTAAATTCCAGCTAGTCTGAGATTTCTCATCCAACAAAGAAGTTTAAACTCGACGTCAAGCTAAACTAAGTGTCTGATTTTAGATGACTGGTTGGTTGGCTAGTTAGTTGTTATTTGGTTAGATTTACCTTTGGTTAACTTTTTTGTTTTCACGAACTAAAAGTGTCCAATAATATAAAAATCCACCCTGTGTGAGTCACATATTTGCAGGCAAAACGTGATTCACTTTGGTTATTCATTTCCTAAATGATTCATAATATCGAAATCATTCCGAAAGTCTTGCACACAATATATATATATATATATATATATATATATATATATATATATATATATATAAATGAGCTGCTATTTTATCATGAAAGAAAACCATTTACATACCTAATTTAGTATGTAAATTGCAAAGTGTAATATGTAAAGTATATTTACAAACCTAATTTATTGTAGCACCATCGATTCTTTATTTAAAGCTACTGTATCTGATGCAGCCATGCTTTAATTCTTTATCCAGTCTTAACTGGCTGAATCTAATCTACTATGTACTCAGCTGCACAACAGCTGCATTCAATTTCAAATAAATTCAATTCCATTTTATTTGTATAGCGCTTTTAACAATTGACGTTGTCGCAAAACAGCTTTAGACAATCAAAAGAATTATTTATGGTTTGCACGTCTCACTCAGGATTTCTGACGCCTGGTCAGGATTCCTTATTAATTTGACACTGAACAATGCTGGAAAACGGTGATCAAGCTCTGGCAAAACCTACTCATTATTATCATCACTTACTGTACAACTGAGGCTCATGAATAATAAAGATCAGTGTAACTCTTCTAACAATTACATCACCACCTGGTGACTTCTCCAAGAATTAATCATGTTATAGCACTGAACCATAAGTTAGTAGCTGACACGATGAAAGCGCATCACAAACATTTCATCATGAACATACTGTATTCCAGAAAGGAACTTCTCTTTAACAACAAAAAGCACCTGTTGTGTGGTCTTCTTCTGCTCCAGAACGTCTCCTGTTACAGCCAAGTTAAATGGATAGATTTCTTACAAGTGTTGCCTTTTTTGTCCGCAGGGATTGCGCAACATCTCAACCAGCTACAGGCCGATGTGTTGTCATGAATTAAACAAAGATGTGCATAAATGAAAACAAGACTAGTTTTGTCATCATCATCATCATCATCATCATATGACGCAGCCACTGTCTTGCACACATGATTTCTTAGTAATATTGTGTGAACTATTACTGATACTATTTTTTTTTTTTTTTTGAATGAGCTCATTATTGCTCTTCTAAATATTATGTGGTCTACCATAGGCATTTCCCAAACATCCAGAGGCGGACCTTTTTAAAACAAACAGTTCTGGAAAACACCCAAACCAACATCACACATTGTTTGGTGTGCAATCTTGATAATAAATCATGAAGGGAAAAAAAAGTCCCTAATAAACATTTAGACTGGATGAAGACCCCAGGCCTGGTCATTTCGGACTCATCACATCAAATCAGTAATTATGTCCCATCTTTAGTGATTTGAGTTTATATTATATTTTCCGGTTCCTAGTTCAATAAGCTCCAATTAGATACCACAGTTATTACTGTATCATGTGCACTTCCAGAGAAATGACTAGAGTGCAGAGTTTGTTCCTGAGAAGTACGAAATATTCTATTTTTAGAGTATTAAATGATGATTTTTGTTGTCTCTTCAGCTTCATTTTGACACCAGGATTTCCCTGCTAGTCCTAAAAATAATATGACCAACAGTGCGGTTTGGTTGCAAAAAAATGCACTTTTTATGACAACAGGAACAACCAGTTTAAATAGTAATAATTAAAGTGCTTTAATACAGCATTAAGGATGAGAAGGATAAGATGTTTAGATGTTTAACTTTCCTTTATTGGTCAGACCACTAATCAAACCCATGCAACTTACTTTAACACCTGACTGGACTCACATTAAAGCGTTCTTCCTGCTCTATCACACCCTATTCAATTTTTTTAAAAGCCTGATAATTACCTGATTCGGGAAATTAGGTCTGGTGGGAGCTGAGAAAACATGTAAATGTGCACCGAATTAGAAGGTAAACACCAAGGTGGCATGTTGTCTCCAGGGACACCACTAGGCATGATTCTGGGCCCATTGGAACTCTTTATTATAATATTATCTTTTACACAGCCATTGCATTTTTGAGTGCCACCTGTCACTCAGTGTGTCTCGGGATCATGCCTACGTGCCACAGTTCACGACAACCCCGGTTTCATGCAGTGTTTTTTTTTTTCACGTTGCCTAGATGTCCATTGCTCATATGATTAGTCATGTGTACAGAGCAGACGAGTGAGGCGGTGCATTTCCAAGAAAAATTTGTTTAGACTATTTAGGGTTGCTAAATATTAGCCTTATAGGACGTTTCATTTCTTCCTAATGAAGTGAGAAAATACTTTGGATGTGATACATAATCAGGTGGTTTCTTCACACACTTTAAAAATACGTAGAAAATACACACACACACACACACACATGGCGTGCAGTGTGAAAACCCAACCAAACCAGGATACACTTTCCACAATCCACAATTTTTTATTCCTCCCCCCGCATCCTTTTTTTTTAAGAGGCCAAAAAGTCATAAACATCAGCACACAGGGTGGAATCTGCTGCCATTAGAACAACAGAGCTGCTTATAGGGTCACCACCAAACTGGGCGAATGTGATCACAAGACATTGATGATGCCTTGTCATCATCAATGATTGATGCTTTTTGATATCACCGTGTCTGAAGAGGATGTACGGAAGTGCTTCAGACAGGTGAACGCATATATATATATATATATATATATATATATATATATACTTGCACACCATTACTGTATTTATTCATATGCATTTTTATTTTCATGCCTATCTATTCTTATTATTGTATACACTACCACTATTGCTTGTGTAGCTTGGACACAAGAATTTCACTCACATGTACTGTACCAGTGTACCAGTAACGTGATGTGACAATAAAAGTGATTTGATTTGATGAAAAATGATTTTATTTGATCAGGAACCCTTGAATGATGAATCTCATACCGATAAGGCCTCAAGCATGATCTCTGGTGCTAAAAACCTTTAGTCATGATGCATGTGCGAGAACCCTGTTTTAGCAACATGTCATCCTACATACTCATATTATTTGCTTACCCCAGAGTTGAACTGATCTTTTTGATTTGCTTCCTATTTTGGTTGGGTTTGGTTTTTTACACGGCACAATATTAAGCGAGCTAAAATGTAGAAGAACAAAAAAATCTTTACAAGTGTGAGAAGTAATCACCCAAGTATGGAAAGCACAGAGCTGGCGTATCACACCCAGAGTAATTTTTTTTTCCCTTTTCCTTCAGGATCTATGAAACATGCAGCGCTACACTTTAGCCGCAATTGTGCTTTGATCTATTCTTTACATTTTACGATCTTCTCCGCAAGCAAAACTGCCACGTCCCCGATCCAATTTCGCTTTTTTTTTTTTCTTCTGTTTAGGTCATTTAGATCGGAAAGTTCTAAACAGACCTTTATGACAGTTCTCCACACCTCTTTTATAGGAGTTGTGATTGGAGCAGTCTGATAAGGATGACATCATGCAGACAAGTCACTCATCTTTAAGTTCTGTCTGTGTGCATAAAGCTTTCACACAACTGGCACTGATTACACCGTTTCACTTTAAACCCGTCATATATTAACTTTTACACACACTAAAACGTGTATCCTACTTTATGGCCGTCAGAGTCACGTGCCTTGACGCAGTTGTTCTCCTTGCTGAAAAAGAGTACGAAGCTTCATAAAGAACTTTTATGTCCTAGTCTGAGCTAGGAATATTTTCAGTCCTAAATGAACTTTGAGCATGATTCCTACGAGTGACTTTGAGATGCTAAGTTAATACAGCCCAGGATTTCCAAATAACATCGCCAGCAACACAGTTTTATTGTGAAACACTAAAATGTGCATGTCCAGAACCACTGACCCAGAAGATAAGCATTAAGATGAGACGTTGTCTCCAGGGACACCACTGGGGATTCTGGGCCTTTTAAAAACCTATTATTTTGGGCCCTTGATGAAGCCAATGCTTTTAAATTTCTGAATGCCACCTGTCACTTAGCATGCCTTGGGATCATGCTTACTTCCTTCTGTTTATGACAATCCTGGTTTTCTGTTGTGTTGTTTCATGTTGTCTAGGTGTTCATTGGTCCTGTGATTAGTCATACCCAAACATGCACCATTGCAATCCCAAGAAAAAAAAAAACCATTTAGACTTAGGATTACTAAATTGTGGCCCTGTAGGACGTTCCATGCATTCTGAACCAAAAGAGAAAATACTCTGGATGTGATACGCCAGCTCTATGTTCATAAGCTCTACACACTTCATAAAGATGTATTTTTTTTAGCTCACTTAATGGCGTGCAATGTGAAAACCGAACCAAACCAAAATAGGAAGTGAATCAAAAAGATCAGTTTCATGCTGCGGTTAGCAAAAAATATGACTTTGGAGGATGACACAGGGCTGTAACATGATTCTCATACATTCATCATGACTCAAGCGTTCCAACATCAGTGGTCATGCTTACAATAAGTCATATCTGCATGCTGCTGATGTAAGATAGTATAGGAAAAAAAGACAAAACAAAAATAAAATAGGAATGTTCACTTTCACTCTGAAAGGCAGACTTTTACCATTTTAGGTGCATGGTTAGATTTTAAATAAAATCCTTGTCTCAAATTCAAAGTAAATGTAGACAGCTCTGGTAGAAAGAAGGGGTTCATTCCTTAGTGCAGTATGGTGTAAAGGATAAATAAGCTGGAGCATATATGTAGGTCTGAGGAAAGCTTTGATAATAGATAGATAGATGGATAAAAAGAAAGATAGATAGATAGATAGATAGATAGATAGATAGATAGATAGATAGATAGATAGATTTAAAATGGTGTGTGCTTTGTGCTTTTCCTCTGTGTTTTCTGGTTTTCTCCCCCAGTCCATCAACATGCAGAATAGGCTACTTGGTGTTTCCAGTTTGTCCATAGGGTGTCCCGTCCAGGATGTACCCCACGGAATGTGAGTCCCCTGGGATAGGTTCCAGCCCTCCCATGACCCTGTACAGAATAAATAATATAGAGAATATGTGATTTAACAAAATATAAAAAATAAAGAATACTAGGGTATTAGGCATCTCAGAATAGGAAATCAAGAGCTCTATTGTAGGGGCTTGAAACACAAATGTGATTGGCGCAATCTGATGAGGATGTCATCATGCAGCTGAGTCACCTATCTACAGTTATATGTTTTGTCTATATGCATAAAGCTTTCACACAACTGGTGCTGATTACAACATTTTGATTTTGCACATTTTAAAACTATAAAAGCCTGTCAAAACTACCATAATTGGTAGCCTACAACACACTTTCCTAGGAGCAGTCCTACTCCTAATTGAAAGTAAGTGTAGGAAGATTCATACTGT
This sequence comes from Clarias gariepinus, assembly GCF_024256425.1. Lineage (NCBI taxonomy): Eukaryota > Metazoa > Chordata > Actinopteri > Siluriformes > Clariidae > Clarias > Clarias gariepinus. The sequence goes on along the minus strand of NC_071108.1, from coordinate 34,078,968 downwards.
AAATAACTTCTATGTGCTGGTCTAAGTTAGGAGTCCACTTCAGGATAGTCCAGTGTTTTGTTCTTAGTGAATCTCGGGGCACTATCCTACTGGAGAACCCATGACCTGAGACTGAGACCGAGCTTTCTGACACTGGGCAGTACATTTCACTTTTGGATTTTCTCATATTGCATGCCTTGATAGTTTTGTAATTTTATTGTGTTTTGTGTGGACTACAGGGCCTTTTTTTGCAAACCACATACTGTAGAGCCGATGCGACTGGCCAAAAAGCTAACTTTTTTCTCTTCTGTTCAAAGGAAATTCCCCCAGAAGCACTGTGGCTGAGTCGAAGTGCCCTTTGGCTTAAACAGCCATGCACGTTGAGATCCAACACTGATGCTTTCCCCATTTAAACAGGCTGACTAACTGATTGTAGGTCTGGAAACATCTGTGATGCTAATTACAGGACATCCCTCATTTAACATGGGAAATTTATTTTTATAATTTCTTTTTTAGGGGAAAGAAAGTTGTACTTCTTTTGTCGTTGGCTAAATACACTACCTGCTATAAGTGGATTATTAAATCTAGCACATAACTGTTTATGACATAATTCTTATAAAACATTTTGGGTCATTTAAGCACATAACAATGTTATTTGGGGGATTTTTCAGGTGTTTTTTCTCTGATACTTTACCACCTTGCTCTACAGAGACGTGTTTTATCTCATAGTGGCGCATCACATCACTGCTTGTTATTAGTGCCGTGGTCTCGGAACATATGGGAAAAACTGGTTTTATGCTTCCTGCAAGAATAAACATCCATTGATAGTGTGCTTGTTGATGCTCTCTCTCTCTCTCTCGCCAGCATCTTTACCTCTGTCTCTCAACTTTCTGTGCACTGATCTCTTTTTTTGTCTTCTTTCTCTTATTCATTCTTTTTGTCTTTGGCCCTGATACCTAAACTGTGCTACCTACTGTTAATGATCGCTTGAGATGCCGAGGTATCAGGACCCTTAAAAAAGCATGGGTGCGGCTCGTTCACGCAGATTGCCTTATGGCGGCGTTGCCTGGCTACCGCGTGTTTAAATGGCCACGCCTTTGCCTGTTCAGTTTATGCACGTCCTTGCACCTTGCACAATCAGCGTCGTTACAGTACAGCATTTTTTTAGGGTAAGCCATGCTGTGTCACGCATTAGTCTTACACATAATCTGTGTATTTATGGTAAACTATCACGTAGCCACACCCATCTCGAGTGAAACTGCTCACAATGTCCCTTCTACTTAACATTTAATTTTGAGCGCCGGTTTAACCTTAAATTCCGTCCAACTCTGATTTTGTGACAAAATGGTTTTTGGTTGACAAAATCAACTAGACAGACAGACAGAAAATTTCGGACTGGTTTCGGTCCCCCAAACGTAAAGATATGAGCGAGTTCTGACTAATATACAGACAAAATATTTTATTTATATACATTACTTTTGTCACTTTCATGTGTATATGAGCATTTTGTGTTTTTTTTTATACCAAAGCCAAACACATCACTTGGTGTGTATTTTATTTTATTTATTTTTTTGCCATTTTAGCATATAATTTAGTGCATGATAGGGTTACTTTCTAGACCCAACACGCAGATCTAAGAACATATCTCCCTTTCCAGTAGAAAGTAAACTCTCTTTGGGATTGAACACAATGAGGAAGTGAATTTATCGTGGATGTGGAAAAATAAACAGCTATGTGATTTCAATAACTCTGTCAATGATCAGCCCGGGTAGTTTTGTGTAAGTTGTGGTTAGGGACAAATTTCCTCTGGTGTTGAGCTGCTGAGGATCTGTATTTCCCTTTAGGGAATGATTCAATCTTTGTCAATGCTTGCCAAGGTTTATTCTTACATCTTATCGGTCACAAGGGATCCCATGTGAAGGGGTTTTCTTAACTGTCTCACAATCCCTTAAAGATGAATAAGTCCTGCTGTCAGGAAGTGGGCTTACTTAAGCACATTTATTTTCATATGTGGCATGTCTTAAGTGGTTTTGCACCACCTTACAGTAAAGGTCATATTTCATTTTTATTCTGAATCAACCGCAGTCAACTCCCTGGTGTCTGTAGCATGCACACATCACCGGATGCCAGGTTTCTTCCCTTCCGGATGCTCTGCCGGGATTCAATGCAGCCGTCTTCAGCTCTTGCTTGTTCTCCAGGAGATGAAGAATGTTTAACCAGTTCTATTGTAAACAACCTTACAGATGGTCCTCACCAACTTCAACCCAAAAATCATAACATTTAGGCCTTGTTTTTGTTTGGAAACCGATGTTCTGAAACCACATCGGAAAAAATAAGCGCACCCTATAATTTAGTAAAATGAAGAATAGTTTTTTGTACTGTAGGAGTTTATGGGGCTTCCATTCATTTTCTGTACTCATCTGCTTGCAAAATATCATTGTTTTCTGGGATAAAACTGACAGTATAGTAAAATCTGTTTTTTTTCAGGGCTTCCAGGAGTCATTGTGCAGGAAATTTCAATGGTTTAAATGGTTTATCTTCAATTTCTCTTTTTCAGCCAACACTCTGTACTGTAAGTACCTGGTATGCAAACATGCGTATACTGTAACAAGAGGGTCAATTATACTATACATAGTTTTTAGAAGGTTGTATCTTGTCTTAGGCTTGTTGTCATTAAATAATTAATAAATTGGTAATTTAACGCTCAGTGGCATGAATTTTCATGTTAGGAGGAAAAAAATTTTTCACAATAGTTTTGGGGAGCTTTGGGGTCCCTGATAATACTGTATATCAATCACGAAATTTTGGTTTGTTGCCAAGATGCTATGAAGAGACAAAAACACCAAGGTTTTCTATATTATATAATATAAGTAGATTCAGGAACAAATCAGGCAATAAATACTTTAGAAATTTTATTTAAATATCAGCCCCAAATGGTTCATCGATTACTGGCTTAGAGATTAGCCGAGGTGTGAGTTTGTGTTTCTAGATGTGTGTTCCCCTGGGGTACTGGTTGAATTGGTGTTTCTCTTTTTTTTTTTTTTTACAAAGCACAGTCTGTATTATTCTGTATGGAACCTCAGAAATAATTGCTGGTGGATGTAAAACAAAGTATTAAAAAATATATATATTATATATATAAAGGTAAAATGTAAAATATTAACAATGATTTGTATTACTAATATGTGGTATTATAATAACACAAAGCTTTTTTGTTAAGCTAACCAGGTTAGCTTAGGTTTAGCAGTCAGAACACAGGTGTTGAAAGCAGCAATTTCCCTTAAATTCCAATTTTGTCATCCTCATGCATAAGCATGCTTCATTTGAGGCTATGACAATTCAATTCAATTAAATTTTATTTATATAGTGCTTTTAAAAATGGCCATTGTCTCAAAGCAGCTTCACAAAAATGAAAAGAAAATTTGAAAAAATTGTATCAAATTAATGGAAGTTTGTATGAGTGAGAAAAATGTATCTGGATAATAATGAGATTGTCTCTGATGAGCAAGCCAAGGGTAAAGGCAACAGTAGCAAGGAAAAACTCCCTGAGATGGCAATAGGAAGAAACCTTGAGAGGAACCAGACTCAACATGGAACCCATCCTCATCTGGGCGATAACGCATAGAGATGATATAACACCACGTGTGTTATGCAGCTGAAAGTTCAATATAACAGAAATTCTTTAAATTAACATGAAGTCCAGTTCAGCATAGGGATGAGTCAGTAGGTGCAGAGGGCAGATGGGGTCTGGATCACTGGGAGCACAGGAGCAGGACGTGTAGCTCCAACCATAATAAAGCAGAATCCAGCTGGAGCTGGTCCTTCTCTGGATGCCTCAGGATCCTCACAGGGTCGGCCTTTATCTTCTGAAGCTTGTACAATCTCCAGATGCCAAGGAAAGGGAAGAACAATAAAGAACAGGTGGAAAATATTAGTGTAGTTTCCATTTATGATAGATGTACTGGGGTATGAGGTTATGGGATGAGTTACGTGTATGCGTGTATGGATTAAAGAGATGCGTCTTGAGTCCACATTTAAACTGGGAAACTGTGTCTGAGCCCCGAATAATGAACCCTTTCAGCTTTGACTGATCACGCTAACATGTTAGCATGTTAGCACGATAACACTAACTGTCTACCCCAATATAAATAAATATATGTATGTATACAGAGTCACAGAGTCAGGCAAAAAAATTATACACACCTCAGGGAAAGAAAAAAATACTATGATGTATATTATATTAATATAATATTGATAATATTATTATATATCAATATTTAACATATAGCAATGCATTTACTATTAAAATATTTATACAAGTTTTCCTTTACCTGAAACACACACACACATGGAAATATCAGCCATAACTTTAGAGTTATTAACATTAAAGCATAGGGTTTAGGTTTTCCAAGTGCTGGCCGCCACCAGGCTTTTGGGTGATGTGGCATCCATGGTGTCTGGCATCAGGACTTTAGCAACAAATCTTTTGGGTGCTATGGCTTGCATTAAAATTTATGGAGAGAGAAAGAGAGAGAAAGAGTGATTATACCACAACACTTCCTCCTCCCCCCCACCATGTGGTTTTCTTCCAAAGAATAAAGCCAAAATTCTTATAAAGTTGTGTTCCAGGAAGGGTCCTGATGTTTCCTGAGATGACCCTGGAAAATCGGTCACCATCATGCACGCACATGTTCAAAACAACATCCAATTTTGCATACCTAATACCAAATATCCGTTCCTGCATGTTTTTGCAGAGTGCATGAAAACTCTGTATCACCCAGAAGAAAAACATGAAAAGAGGGTGATATCAAGATTAAAACCAGGTGTCAACACTAAACCCAGCTGACCACCATTCAGTTTTCATAAACAAATTAATAAAATAAATATGATAATCACATAAGTAAGAAATGAACTATAATACAGTATACCTAGAGCTGCTAATATGCCAAAGGAATCCAGATGGACATTATCCAAATTCGCCAGCTCATTATATATGAGGCAACAGAATACCAGAGTGTATAAGAGGGGTTATGTCTTTATGGAAATCAACATGAAGAAACTAAAAAAGATACACACTGGTGGCATGTACATGCATATGTGTTTTAAGAGATCAAGATGTATAGCAACATGTCTATATCGCTCATAAAGCAATTTTTAGGCATTAGCAAAAAAAATAATAAACATCTTGCATTAATTATGTCATTTAATACACCACTCACACACCAAACACTTACGGCCAAAACACGGCATCGGAGCTAAAGAGTTTCTCACCTATATAACACCATATATAACCCCATTTCTCATAATACTTAATGCTTCTTACAGTACCTCCTGATCCATGCTTCATTTTTTGCAAATATGCATAATATACAGATATACATGTACATGTCTTTAAGAAACTATCTGTGGTATAAAATCTTTGTTGTCTTATTTTTCTGTGATAAAATGACAAAAGAAAAACATACAAACTATTACACAATGTCAGTCTTAGCCTGATTTCTTCATTCTTATTATTAAATTTCTTTATCCTTTTTTTTTTTGTGTGTTAAATATGACACTCGAACACTCCAGATGTCAGCTGTGTGAGTATGTGTGTGTCCTGGTTGTGATTTCCAAGTATTAGAAGAACTATAGACTGATCCTGCAGGGGAATATGCTTGAGCTTATTTCTTAAAAAAGAAATTCCTTCCTTGTCCATGTTATTTTTTTAATTATGTATTTTATTTTCCAAATTTTCCATATTCATTTAAAAATGGATATTAAACACAGACAAACTAAATCAACTTATTTATTTTTTGGGGGGTCGTGCCCCCTTTTTCCCCTAATGGTTACTGCACTGCTGCACTATAGTCGCACGTTATTACACTACTGTACATGCAACCCCAGATCATAACACTCACGCCAGAGGCTTGTACAGTGGACACAGTGCATGATAAGTGCATCTTTTTACCCTATTGCTTTTTTTATACCCCACAACTTCACCAAATGTTTAAGTCATATAATTTTTCTTTTCATTAACTTTTCACACATTTTTTATTTTATTTTATTTTATTTTTTTACAAATTTGGTGATTAGACCCATCCTTCCAATTGTTCACGATGTGCTGGACAGTTTTTACCCCAGTTCCAGTCATTTGAATATTTTTTGCTTGATGCAGGCCAGTCACTTAACTAAACTTGGACTTGTTTGGTGAGGCAGTCTACAGTATGTCATCGAATGACTTATAATCCTCTAGGCCTCCAGGGAGTCTCAATCAGAGACGGCATCTCCAAATGAATTAAAGAATTAGAAACTTTCTCCGAAGAGGCCGCCTACAGTACCAGCATTCCTCCAAGAGTACACTGATGACTTTCTCAGAAAATTACAAAGGATGCTAAAAAGAATAATTAAAAAATAACGACATTCTGCCATTGTCAGAGTTAGAAACAATGGTTTTGATGGAAATTATAAATGTGTTATTTAAACTTTGCCTTTATTTTAAAAAAATTGCAGCAATTACCAATGGCAGACCGTAGGTATTCTAGCTGTTCAAGACAATCTGATGGGATTTCACCCCACACTTCCTGAAACATCTCCCACAAGATGGATTAGCATAATAAAGTCTTCCTCTGTACCGTCCTGGAAAATGCTGGGAGATGCATTCCATTTCTATTTAAGGAAACTGATTGATGCCACTGGTGCCTACGATAATATTTTAAGATTTGCTTTCATTTTTCCTTGTTATAAATTTCATGTAAAACTTGTTTCATAAATCTTTATTAAAAAATATGCACTTTATTACTTTTATTTAAAGCCTAGTTTCTTTTTCACCCACACTATAGTGAAAGAAGTAGACCTGCGGGTCATCAATCCTGAAGAGCTGCCTGAGAACTTCCTGAACAAGCTGAAGTGCTGGCACATATCTGGACAGGCACAAGTTGATTTCTTTAATCATTTTGGGGAAACTACAGAACGGTACTATATGCTAATTGTATGGCAGTTTTCAACTAAATTTAAGTAACAGTTTTTTAATAATCACTGAATGTTGCACAAAACTATAAACACAAATGATTTAGCCGTTTTTCAGCACAATCAAAGAAACATGATAAACTGCATTTTATTTTATTTCATTAAATTCAATTAAATTTTATTTGTATAGGGCTGTTTACAATTGGCATTGTTCCAAAGCAGCTTTACACAATCAAAAGAATTATTTAAGTTTTTATGGAATGTGAGTGTGTATAAATCAAAATGGTCAGATAGTCCCTGGTGACCAAGCCGAAGATGTCATTCTGTTATCATGTCTTCAAGGCAACAATGACTTCAAAGTGAAAGACTTCAAAGGCTACAAAATCTCGGAATTGGTATGATAAATTAAAACCAAAGTTACTTTATTCCTCACTCTCGTTTCATCAGTTGATTGTGGCTGTGAGCATTAAGTCATCCTCTGGACAAAGTGTCTGATGGGAAGAACATGAACTAGAAAGCTCTGAGCTGCCGTTTCCTATTATTAGAAATCAAAGGGGATTATTCGAATTAAAACATTCTATTTAAACAAAATATAGACATTTACAGAAATCTATTTATAGGCTTCACTTATATACCACATACAGTATGTAGCAGTTGGCCTTTTATTGTTTAAACTTTCCGGAAAATACAGGGAGTTTATACTGTACAGAAGGTGCTTGTCTGTTAAAGACTCTGATGAAAAATAAACAGTTTCGATCTGATGAAAATAAACATGTTAAGATCAGATGACTATTAGACTTAATTTAGATTTTTCCCACAAAGTGACTTTTTTACGTTTTCCAGATCGGACCTCAGTTACTTTTGTATGTGTTCCTAGACCGGATAAATTGCAGTAAATAAGGTATTGCTTTCTTCTTTATTCTTTATATACTGTATTTCTCACAACTAAATGATTTAGATCATCAAACAAATATTTAATATTACACAAATATTTACCAAGTTTTTTAAAAGATAAAAAACATTTATTAGGAGAAAAATATGTCCAAAAGATGGACAAAGGTGGCAAATACTGTTTCAAATCACTGTACATATCCACTATGTGGTCAGGTGACTTGGATGTGATAGGGGAGATCGGAATTCATGTGGTTGTTTCATGTTGACTGCTATCTAACTGATCGCCATCTTCCAGAGCAAAACCCCAGGTTGGTTTTGCTGTAATTGCATGCATTGTTTGGTCATAAATTGTGTCCACAACATGAAAGTCAGATAAAGTCACTCATAATTGTGACTGTGAACCATCATGACATGGCAATTTGTTCTGGCCAAAAAATTGGAATTGAGCAATGTGGCTTGTAATGTGAACGTTGTTTATACCACAATAAGGTGGAATTATTTAACATCAAATATTGATCAAATGTACAGAGCAGGACAGATCAGAAAATTCATGACTGTAGCATCCAGCAAATTATTTAAAATTCTATTTGTTTTTATAAGAGCTAATTCACAAGGCCACGTTTTGAAGGATAAATATGTATATATAATATAATAATATATAATGTTTCTGAAGGTGCACAGGTCACAACCAGCCAACTCAAATCTGAGAAAGTAATTTATGGATGTGGGCAATTCTGGTATTAAATCCTCACTACTTACACATAACTCCACTCTGAATGTGGCTCTATGCCAAGTCTTGTCTGCAGGATCAAAGAGGAATGTTTACTATGTACTGTATATAAATCAAAGGAAGCACACACTTCCGAACTGATACTGCAAATCCACAGCCGTTCATTCCAGTGCCAAATATTTAATCAAATAAAGCAGAGCTCGTTTGTCAAAGCAGCAACATAAATCTGTGGGTGTGATGTAACCCTTCTGATAAATTTACCTGGCCATATCACTACTACCAGGTCGCTAGACATGTTGGCATGATGGGTTTCTTTGGGTTAGACATGTCAGTCGTGTCCGAGTTAACGCACTGGATATCTATTTTATCAATTCTTTTGTATAATATTTAATAATTTTGTATAGTTGTGTTAAACAAAGAGTGGAATATAATACACTGCCTGGGCATAAAAATGTCACACACTCTAAGATTTTGTTCAACCACCTTTAGCTTCGATTTCGAAACACAGTGTGAGTCAATTCACATGTGAAAATGATTTCTCATGCTCCCAGAACCGCTTATTAAAAAAACCCAAAAAAAAACAGCTGACATCATTTTACGTGGGGGGGGGAGCATACAACTCCATGCACACAGAAACGGGAATCAAACCTGGACCCTGGTGGTGGAAGGCGACAGTGCTAACCCTCCACACTACCATGCTTGCTACACATTTGCTATTTTATCACACTAGCTGGGAGCTAAAAGAGATAGAAGTTACATTGCTAAGCACTCGGATTTTACTGTTAAGAAACTATTAAGAATACTTTTATACTAATTAATGAATACAAACCAAAATCAAATTATCAAAACCTATCAAAATATATTTAAGACTCGGACGTCAGCCTGGTCCCATTTATTTATTTTTTTATAAAGACAGAAAAACAATATTTAAATTCTCAACATCAAATATACAAATGTCAGGGTGGACATTTTTAAGCGTTTTGGGCCGACAATCTAAGCATATAATTTTAAAGAAGGGCTTTTATTACAACTTTACACAAAAAATTATTTTATTACACACATGTTAAAATTGTTTATGTTCTCTGTCCTGCGTTGTGCACACTGCACTGGGGTGTTAAATATGTTCATGTATTTTGTAATAGATTTGGCGCATGGGGGGCAACAACAAACACGGACAAGGTCTGATGGAAAAGGCGTAATTTTACTTAGGAAAGGGAAGGGTTAAAGTAGGGAGGAAGGGAAAAAGAGAAGGAAATGTGCTCACGTGCAGGTCTGGTAAAGTTCTGGTAACCACAGCTGCCAGTTTTTACCGTGAAATTTACGGTTTATTTGTAAACCGTAGAAAAAACTATTAAAATCCATAAAATTTACAGTATAATGAGTGCAATCCCGTACAACCAATAACGTTGCTAATGTATTTTTTAGGGTAAATTTCTGGTAACCACAACTGCCAGTTTTTTTCTACCGTTAAATTTACGGTTTATTTTATACAGAGCAAATATTTTTCTGATTTTTAAACTCTATCAACATAGGTTTAGTAAAATATAAACTGATGCTTCATGATATTAGTAACAAATACCTTCTTTGAGATTTTTCTTTTTATAAATACAGTATATCATAAATTTCACTGCAATAAACCATATTTTCATATGTTTTTAACTGTTAAACTAATTACAATTTTTCACTGTAAATTCTACGGTTATCCCAAGTTTTGTAAAATACGGTTTGATTCTGTAGCATTTATATGGTATTTAACTGTTAAAATTACGAACATTTTTTACAGTGAAATGATGGCATAACGTTGAAAGAATGCCATTGATACAAAGTTGCAAAAGCGTGCAAACACTGTATTAAAGTAGAGGTCATTTGGGAGAAATATTTCTTACAGTAATATTTCTAAATGAAAATGAACAGAAATAAAAGAAATTAATTTTGCAATACTAAGAGATGCATGACATGAGATACATATACTGTGGACGGGAAGCTGCTGTATCTGTCCCAATGTCTGATTGGAATTCTAAACCCTTTTTAAAAACGTTAGGGAGCAAGAATGTGTTCAGACGTTGAGTCATTCAATCAACGTTGTCTTTATAATATTTATGCAATATTGTAAAAACTACTGTACATTCCACCGCTCATCCAATGGCCTCCTTGTACACCTTTGCAGATCAAGAGCTTTGCCTAGCGGGGCTTGGTGTGTGATATGTGGGTGTTTGATGTGGATCTGTTCTGACTGGCAGCCAACCCATACACAGTGCAAAGACTGAGCATCATTCCAGCAATGCCTAAATGATTAGCTGGTTTTATTTTACATCAGTAAATATTTCAGCTCCCCCATAGGCTGATTTCCTCTTTTCCAACTTCATGAGAAATATACATGTACTTCCCAGGTGACGATGGTTCTGCTTGTTGAATCTTGTCAAAAAGATTAGTATTATTATATATTGCAGATATGTTGCACAGGCAATAAAACAAACACACACACACTCATTGACTGACGTTATCCCACTTGAGTTTTAAGGGTTTAATTAGTGTATAAAAGAAAACATATTCCACAAACTTTTTCCTCTGCTTGGCAGTAAACAGCTTAGCACCATCTTCAGGATCATTGAAAAAAAAAAAACAGATAATTACCTGTAATAATGTATTTTAATAATTTATTTTAACATTATCAGCATCACAAATACTGTAGATTGTCCATGCTACAAGGTTCCTCAAATGGACCCCGGCTTTTCATTGGCTGTCTATCTTGTTTTTAAAATCTGAGTATTTTAGTGGCAGCTTCCAAATGGACAGTCTTTGGACTGTAGGAGAAATCCAGAGAACCTGGTGAAAACTCACAAACCACAGGGAGAACATACACACCAACCCCAAGGTGTGACTCAAACATTACAAGGATAGCATTCTTTCACCTCAGAAATATTGCCAAGATAAGAAATATATTGTCAATAAATAATGCAGAAAAACTACTGTAGTTCATATTGTAACGCCTTACTGTCTGGTTGTTTAACTAGGTGCATAAACAAGCTTTAGTTATTCCAGAGTGCAGCAGCGAGAGTCCTCACTAGAACCAGAAGATATGAGCACATCACCCCTATCTTATCTTCACTTCATTGACTCAACAGAAGCCAAAAAGAAAGTAAAAGAAAGCTAACATAAGAGGAAGGTTTAACACATCTGTTATACTGAACTTCAGGTCTCAAGAGTGATGCAGATCAATCCCTGCTATCCGTTATCACCCAGATGAGGATGGGTTCCCTGTTGAGTCTGGTTCCTCTCAAGGTTTCTCCCATTACCATCCCGGGGAGTTTTTCCTTGCCACTGTCACCGTTGTCCTCAGCTTGATTATCAGGAACAGTCTTATCATTTTGATTCATACACGTTTACAACTTAAATAATTCTTTTGATTATGTAAATCTGCTTTGCGACAATGTCAATTGTTAAAAGCGCTATACAAATGAAATTGAATAAAACTGAATTGAATCGAACACAAATTCTTTAGGTGCTAAAACAAAGCTTTTAAAAATATTTATTTCTGTTTATTGATTAATGCAAGCCCAGAAACCAAGTTTTTTTGTTTATAGATAGCAGATTTTATATGTTATAAATATATATATATATATATATATATATATATATATATATATATACACATACTGTATACAGTGGTGTGAAAAATATTTGCCCCCTTCCACACAAAATGTTTCTGATTATCAAACACATTTAACTATTAGTCAAAGATAACACAAGTAAACACAAAATGCAGTTTTTAAATTAGGGTTTTTATTATTTAGGGAGAAAAAAATCCAAACCTACATGGCCCTGTGTGAAAAAGTAATTGCCCCCGAACCTAATAACTGGTTGGGCCACCCTTAGCAGCAATAACTGCAATCAAGTGTTTGCGATAACTTGCAACGAGTTTTTTACAGCGCTCAGGAGGAATTTTGGCCCACTCATCTTTGCAGAATTGTTGTAATTCAGCTTTATTTGAGGGTTTTCTAGCATGAACCGCCTTTTTAAGGTCATGCCACAACATCTCAATAGGATTCAGGTCAGGACTTTGACTAGGCCACTCCAAAGTCTTCATTTTGTTTTTCTTCAGCCATTCAGAGGTGGATTTGTTGGTGTGTTTTGGGTCATTGTCCTGCTGCAGCACCCAAGATCGCTTCAGCTTGAGTTGACGAACAGATGGCCGGACATTCTTCTTCAGGATTTTTTGGTAGACAGTAGAATTTATGGTTCCATCTATCACAGCAAGCCTTCCAGGTCCTGAAGCAGCAAAACAACCCCAGACCATCACACTACCACCACCATATTTTACTGTTGGTATGATGTTCTTTTTCTGAAATGCTGTGTTACTTTTACGCCAGATGTAACGGGACACGCACCTTCCAAAAAGTTCAACTTTTGTCTCGTCGGTCCACAAGGTATTTTCCCAAAAGTCTTGGCAATCATTGAGATGTTTTTTTTTTAGCAAAATTGAGACGAGCCTTAATGTTCTTTTTGCTTAAAAGTGGTTTGCGCCTTGGAAATCTGCCATGCAGGCCGTTTTTGCCCAGTCTCTTTCTTATGGTGGAGTCGTGAACACTGACCTTAATTGAGGCAAGTGAGGCCTGCAGTTCTTTAGATGTTGGCCTGGGGTCTTTTGTGGCCTCTCGGATGAGTTGTCTCTGCGCTCTTGGGGTAATTTTGGTCGGCCGTCCACTCCTGGGAAGGTTCACCACTGTTCCATGTTTTTGCCATTTGTGGATAATGGCTCTCACTGTGGTTCGCTGGAGTCCCAAGGCTTTAGAAATGGCTTTATAACCTTTACCAGGCTGATAGATCTCAATTACTTTTGTTCTCATTTGTTCCTGAATTTCTTTGGATCTTGGCATGATGTCTAGCTTTTGAGGTGCTTTTGGTCTACTTCTCTGTGTCAGGTAGCTCCTATTTAAGTGATTTCTTGATTGAAACAGGTGTGGCAGTAATCAGGCCTGGGGGTGACTACATAAATTGAACTCAGGTGTGATAAACCACAGTTAAGTTATTTTTTAACAAGGGGGGCAATCACTTTTTCACACAGAGCCATGTAGATTTGAAGTTTTTTTTCTCCCTTAATAATGTAAACCTTCATTTAAAAACTGCATTTTGTGTTCAATTATGTTATATTTGACTAATAGTTAACGGTTTTTGATGAGCAGAAACATTTAAGTGTGACAAACATGCAAAAGAATGAGAATTTAAGAAGGGGGCAAATAGTTTTTTACACCACTGTATGTGCTAGTCTAAGTTAGGAGTATTTTTAGTCCACTTCAGGATAGTCCAGTGTTTTGTTTTTAGTGAATCTCGGGGCACTATCCTACTGGAGAACCCATGACCTGAGATTGAGACCGAGCTTTCTGACACTGGGCAGTACATTTCACTTTTGGATTTTCTCATATTGCATGCCTTGATAGTTTTGTTATTTTATTGTGTTTTGTGTGGACTACAGGTTCTTTTATTTGAAAGCTTTTTTTTTTTTTGCAAACCACATACTGTAGAGCCAAAAAGCTAACTTTTTTCTCTTCTGTCCAAAGGAAATCCCCCCAGAAGCACTGTGGCTGAGTCGAAGTGCCCTTTGGCTTAAACAGCCATGCACGTTGAGATCCAACACTGATGCTTTCCCCATTTAAACAGGCTGACTAACTGATTGCAGGACTGGAAACATCTGTGATGCTAATTACAGGACATCCCTCATTTAACATGGGAAATTTATTTTTATAATTTCTTTTCTAGGGGAAAGAAAGTTGTACTTCTTTTGTCGTTGGCTAAATACACTACCTGCTATAAGTGGATTATTAAATCTAGCACATAACTGTTTATGACATAATTCTTAAAAAACATTTTGGGTCATTTAAGCACATAACAATGTTATTTGGGGGATTTTTCAGGTTTTTTTTTTCTGATACATTACACGCCTACCTCGGACAGCAGCGGATACGTTTGCCCCCTTTCTTTTGCATGTTTGTCACACTTAAATGTTTCTGCTCATCAAAAACCGTTAACTATTAGTCAAAGATAACATAATTGAACACAAAATGCAGTTTTTTAAATGAAGGTTTACGTTATTAAGGCAGAAAAAAAAAACTCCAAATCTACATGGCTCTGTGTGAAAAAGTGATTGCCCCCCTTGTTAAAAAATAACTTAACTGTGGTTTATCACACCTGAGTTCAATTTCTGTAGTCACCCCCAGGCCTGATTACTGCCACACCTGTTTCAATCAAGAAATCACTTAAATAGGAGCTACCTGACACAGAGAAGTAGACCAAAAGCACCTCAAAAGCTAGACATCATGCCAAGATCCAAAGAAATTCAGGAACTAATGAGAACAAAAGTAATTGAGATCTATCAGTCTGGTAAAGGTTATAAAGCTATTTCTAAAGCTTTGGGACTTCAGCGAACCACAGTGAGAGCCATTATCCACAAATGGCAAAAATATGGAACAGTGGTAAACCTTCCCAGGAGTGGCCGGCCGACCAAAATTACCCCAAGAGCGCAGAGACAACTCATCCGAGAGGCCACAAAAGACCCCAGGCCAACATCTAAAGAACTGCAGGCCTCACTTGCCTCAATTAAGGTCAGTGTTCACGACTCCACCATAAGATAGAGACTGGGCAAAAACGGCCTGCGTGGCAGATTTACATTTACATTTAGGCATTTGGCAGACGCTCTTATCCAGAGCGACTTACAAAAAGTGCTTTAATGTTTACATCATTGGATACATACTTACACTGGGTTAACTAGGTTAATAACTAAGTGCCATTAGTCCAACACAACTGGGAAGATTTTTTTTTTTTTTGACCTGAATCCTATTGAGATGTTGTGGCATGACCTTAAAAAGGCGGTTCATGCTAGAAAACCCTCAAATAAAGCTGAATTACAACAATTCTGCAAAGATGAGTGGGCCAAAATTTCTCCAGAGCGCTGTAAAAGACTCGTTGCAAGTTATCGAAAACGCTTGATTGCAGTTATTGCTGCTAAGGGTGGCCCAACCAGTTATTAGGTTCAGGGGGCAATTACTTTTTCACACAGGGCCATGGAAGTTTGGATTTGTTTTCTCCCTAAATAATAAAAACCCTTATTTAAAAACTGCATTTTGTGTTTACTTGTGTTATCTTTGACTAATAGTTAAATGTGTTTGATGATCAGAAACATTTTGTGTGACAAACATGCAAAAGAATAAGAAATCAGGAAGGGGGCAAATATTTTTTCACACCACTGTATTCTATATTTATTAATAAGCTATTTTATTAGTTTTGTTGTTTTAAACTGTTTATGGTAACACGTGTACTGTTACACCAATACATTTCTCGTAAGCCTCTTTTTTTTCTCATCATGTCTAAATAAAATCAGAATAAATATTTTTGACTAGAAGAAGGTCTACCAAGGTTTAGCAAATCAGTTCTTTTTGACCAAAAGTCAATGCACCAAATTGATTGGATGGTGTAATACCTTTCTTTTACCAACTGCAAAACTAAGACCAAACCTACTTAATTTGACATTTAACATTTCGAACTCAGAATTTTGGCAGCAAAGAAAATGGTTTACACTTGTGGCCTTATTTTAAGAAATGATTTCATGCACTGATTTGAAAGGTCCTTTTTACCAGATGAGGTGCTTTTAATGCTTACTGAAAGTCAGTGAAATATTCACATTGAAAAACATGCCATAAGACTAAAAAAGCACAATGTAAGTTAATGTGATTTAGTGAGGGCAATGTTAATTAACCATAACTAGTTAGTTATTATCATACGCCTGTTGAGATATCTGGATAATGTGATGGCCAGCTAACATGTATTAGCTACTGTAATTGTCCCCTATTAGCCTAGATACAGATTTTTAACTACACCCCTGATTTTTCACCTCTGGAATGAGTTAAAAACGTAATGTTTAAGAAGGCTTGTAAACTTTGATATATTTTGATTTAGTATAAGGAAGCCACAATAAAGTTCATAATCAAAATTCCAACTGCTCACTTTATAATTCACTTTTACTTTACTCTCAATACTTAAGAACATTTGATATCAGAAACCTAAATACAGACATAAAAATTTTAAAAGAAACATCTAAACCATGACTTTAACTTCTGCCAAAGTAATTTTCTGGTAGGATCGATTACTGTTTGCCATCCTCCAGAACAAAACATCAAGCATGATTTTACTGAAATTACATCTATTGTTTAAAATCAGTGGTCATAAGATGTCATAATGTGTGTAAACTAAATGCTAATGTTAGAGTATAAATATATACTGTGCTATACGCTTATATAATTATATAATTATATACGCTTATAATTGTGACTGTTAACCATAATGACATGCAATTCCATCATGACCAAAAAATTGGAATTGAGCAATGTGGCTTGTAATGTGAATGTATCCCTAGTCTCCTCTGGGAGACTGTACAAAGCTGGTAAGACCAAGTGCAGCCAAGTTATCATCTTCAGCACTCAAAGATTTGTGAGAAGTGGTCACGGAGGTGAAATTTCTACTTGTCAAAATGTTGTTGTGATGTTAATTTGGCAATGTTCAAACACTGTGAGTTTACTACTGAAACTCTAACATGGCTTTGAAGCTACTAAATGGGAATACATAACACATCAAGTAACTTAAGAAGTTGTCAAGAACTAACCTGAGATGACCAGAAGACGTAGCTTTAGCGGTTAGCCCTGTGTAGCGTGACTGGTAAACCCAAACGCGGAGGGACACGAATAGGCAGGATAATCACGCAGTTAGTCTAAGGACTCTCACGATTGGGGAGCAAGGGAAAGACACAATCTAACCCGCGTCCTATAAATACACACTCAGCAAGAAAGCGAAACCAAAAGGGTGAGTACTCACAGTTAGATGACCGCAAACGAGGCAACATCGGGCAACTCAATGACTGAGCGTTGTACTGAGGTTTGTTTACTCCTTTTATACTTCCTGGTTTGCGACCGCCTTACTTCCGGGTCCTAGTGCCGGTCGCGGCTTGAGTGTGCATGACAGTACCCCCCTGTCCAGGACCGGCTCCTGACGGTCCTGGGGTGGAGGATACCCGACGACAGTAGTCTCGAATGAGTTCGGGGTCGAGGATGAACCGGGCCGGAATCCACGATCGTTCCTCGGGACCGTAGCCTTCCCAATCGACCAGGTACTGGGTGCCTCTGCCCCGAGGGCGTGAATCGAGGATCCGACGCACGGTGTAGGCGGGACCACCGTCAATGATGCGGGGAGGAGGAGCAGGGGGGGTGGGTGGAATCATTGGAGAGGTGATGAAGGGTTTGAGTTGAGATGTGTGGAAAACCGGGTGGATCCGGAGCGCCGCAGGCAGCTGGAGCCGGTAGGTGACAGGGTTTATCCTTAGGGTGATGCGGTATGGTCCTATGAAGCGAGGTGAGAGTTTCCTGGATTCGGTATGAAGGTGGAGGTTCTTTGTGGATAGCCATACCTTGTCACCTACTCTGTACAAACGTCCCGGAGGGTGTCGACGGCGGTGTTGAGTGGTATACTGTTGATTGGCCTTCTGGATAGCGAGGTTGGCTTGGTTCCAGAGCCGTCGACACCTACGGACCAACTGTTGGGCCGATGGTACGTCGACCTCCGGTTCTTGATGGGCAAACATCGGAGGTTGGAAACCATAGCATACCTCAAATGGGCTTAGATTGGTGGCTGAGGAGACGTGTAGGTTGTGGGAAAGTTCTGCCCATGTGAGGTAGCGGGCCCAGGAGCGCTGGCGGTCGGCCACAAAACATCTTAGGTAGCGCTCCAGTTGTTGGTTGGTCCGTTCCGTCTGACCATTAGTCTGAGGATGGTATCCGGATGACAGACTACTGGTGGAATTGATCAGACGGCAGAAGGCCTTCCAGAACCGGGCGGTGAACTGGGGCCCCCTGTCCGAGACGATGTCTTTGGGGAACCCATGCAGGCGGACTACGTGTTCCAGTATTAGCTCAGCGGTGGTTTTGGCTGATGGGAGTCCGGTGAGGGCCACCAGGTGCACAGCCTTGGAGAACCGGTCAACAATGGTGAGGATGGTGTTCTTCCCTTCGGAAACCGGCAGGCCCGTGATGAAGTCCAGGGCGATGTGCGTCCAGGGCCGTCGAGGAACAGGAAGTGGTTGAAGCTCTCCCGGGGGTGGCTGATTGGTGTCCTTGGCCCTGGCGCACACCGGGCACGCCTGGACGAACTCGATGATGTCCCTTCTCATGGACGGCCACCAGAACGCCCGTTGGATGAATGAGAGGGTCCTTCTCGTCGCTTGGTGGCCGGCGATCGCGGAGGAGTGGCCCCATTGGAGGACGTCTGATCTCATGTTCTGGGGTACGTAGAGTCGTCCAGGCGGCACGCCTGCCGGCCCGGCCTCTGCGGCCTGTGCCTGGCGGACCCTCGTCTCCAAGTTCCACTGAAGAGGTGCGATGATCCGGGAAGCGGGGATGACAGGCACGGGATCCGCCCGGGGAAGGTCTTCGTCATGTTGTCTCGAAAGTGCGTCGGCCTTGGTGTTTTTGGACCCCGGGCGGTACGATAGGTGGAAATCGTACTGTTCGAAAAATAGAGCCCACCGTGCCTGTCGTGGATTCAGTTGTCTTAAGTTCCTGATGGTGATTAGGTTCTGATGGTCGGTCCAGACGATGAACGGCTCACTGGCGCCCTGGAGCCAGTGACGCCATTCCTCCAAGGCCCACTTTATGCCCAGCAGTTCGCGGTCCCCTACCCCGTATCGCTGCTGAGTGGGGTTGAATTTTTTGGAGAAGAAACCAGACGGGTGCAGTTTCTGGTCTGGACCTCGTTGAGAGAGAACAGCGCCGGCGCCCACATCCGACGCGTCCACCTCCACAACGAAAGGTTGGTTGGCGTCTGGGTGGAGAAGGATGGGAGCGGTGGTGAAACGATGACACAGATCTTGGAAGGCGGAGATGGCAGCAGGTGTAAGGCGAAACGGGTGAAGCGAGGACCTGGTCAAAGCAGTTAATGGTGCTGCAACTGTACTGTAGCCCCGGATGAAGCGACGATAGAAGTTCGCAAACCCCAGAAAACGTTGAAGCTGTTTGAGGGTCCTGGGTAGGGGCCAGTGACGCACAGCTTCGAGCTTCTGAGGATCCATGGCCACACCCTGGGGCGAGATGACAAAACCCAGGAACGTGGTGGAGTGCTCGTGGAAAGCACATTTTTCCAGCTTGCAGTACAGTTGGTGAGCGAGCAATCTCTTAAGAACCGCCCGAACATGTTGGATGTGCTCCTGGAGGTTATGGGAATAAATGAGAATATCGTCCAGGTAGACGAACACCCATCGGCCCAGCATGTCTCTGAGGACGTCATTAATAAATTGTTGGAAGGCCGAGGGTGCGTTGCAGAGTCCAAAGGGTATGACCAGGCTCTCGTAGTGTCCAGTGGGTGTGATGAACGCCGTCTTCCACTCATCGCCCTCTCTGATACGCACCAAGTTGTAGGCGCTCCGGAGGTCCAACTTCGTGAAAATGGTGGCACCAGAGAGGGCGTCCAGGGCAGAGTTGGTGAGTGGCAGCGGATGTCGGTTCTTTATTGTGATCTTGTTTAGCCCCCGATAGTCGACACATGGGCGAAGTTCGCCCCCTTTCTTCTTCACGAAGAAAAACCCCGCGGCGGCTGGTGAGGAGGAGGGTCGGATGGTACCGTGGCGCAGGGCGTTGGCGACGTACTCCTCCATAGCCTGTGTCTCGGTGGTCGATAGAGAGTAAAGATGGCCGCGGGGGGGGGCGGAGCCTGGCTGAAGTTCAATCGCCAGGTCGTATGGGCGATGAGGTGGTAGGTGAGTGGCTCTTTTTTTGCAGAATACTTCAGCCAGGTCTCGATACTCAGGTGGAATGGCGTCGGTGTCGACGTCGGGGACCTCGGACTCCTTGGGACACGTCCCAGCCGGTGCCCGGAGGCAGAGCTCGGTGCAGGTCGGCCCCCACTGAAGGATCCGGTTCTGTGCCCATGAGATGAGAGGGTCGTGCTGCAGTAACCAGGGATAACCGAGGATGACCGGAGGTGATGAGATAGGTGTGAGGAAAAACTGTAGCTGTTCGTGATGCTGATCGATGATGAAAGAGAGAAGTTGGGTCTGGTGAGTGATGGGGCTAGATGACAGGGGCCGACCGTCGACTGAGGTGATGTGAAGCGGCTGGGATAACGCCTCGATCTTTACCCCCATTTCTTTGGCATACGTGGAGTCAATGAAGTTCCCCGCGGCACCGGAATCGATGAACGCGGTACTTCGGACCCGTTTGTGGCCAAATTGGAGGGTTACCTGAACCGTGAGACGCGAAGTGGTGGTGTGGGTGGTGGTGGAGAGGTGGATGGCGCCCGGTGAGTCTCTCCCCTTGCTCACCGGGGCTGCGCGTTTCCCGGGCGGAGCGGACAGATCGCTCGGTGATGGGCCGCTGACCCACAATAGGCGCACAGCCCTTCTCGGAACCGGCGTTCTCGTTCTGTCACGGTTAGGGAGGCGCGTCCTAATTGCATGGGTTCCCCGGCTCCGGTGTTAACCACGGCAGGAGGTGGAGATCCGACAGGTTCAGTGATGGCGGGAGTGAAGGTGGTGGATGGTCGAGGTGACGTGTAGGCGTGGATTGGAGCAGGCGGCAGGGTCCTCGGGGCTGGCTTCGGACGAGAGAGGAGGCGCTGGTCGATGCGGAGGGCGAGTTGGATTAGCCCCTCCAGTGTGGCGGGGAGTTCTCGTCCGGCCAGTTCATCCTTGATGCGTGAAGCCAGTCCCTCGTAGTAGGATGTCCGGAGCGCGGCGTCTCCCCAGGCTGTCTGTACTGCGAGGGTGCGGAATTCGGCAGTATAGCGACTCACGGACAATCCTCCCTGCCGCAGATGGTAGAGCTTTGTGTCGGTCTCCACCTCGCCCGCAGGATGTTCAAAGGTGAGTCTGAGCTGGCTGGTGAATTCGTTGTAAGAATGAGCGGTATCGGTGTCTGCTCGAAGCACTGCCGTGGCCCACTCAGCTGCCTGCCCGGACAACAACGATACGAGAAGAGCAATGCGAAGCCGATCGGTGGAGTACTTGGTGGCGTTGAACTCAAACACCAGATCTAATGCTGTCAAGAACACATTACATCTTCCGTCCGTGCCGTCCCACTTATCTGGTAGAGCTAGAAAGACATCTGAAGGGGGGGGAGGCGGCGCTGCGGCCGCCGCGGCGGGGGGCCGGCTCGTCGCGTCAGCAACAGCCGCGCAGAGATCCGCGTTCTCCCGCCGGAGCTCCGCCACCTCGCGGCGCAAGGCCGCGACGTCTTGGACGCTCTGACGCAGAGTAGCGAGCTCTCCGGTTAGCTGATTGATGAGCGCGGCATGCTGATCCACCACACCGCAGAGACGCGCATGCTCCGCTGGGTTCACCGCGGTAGGCTCAGTCATTCTGTCAAGAACTAACCTGAGATGACCAGAAGACGTAGCTTTAGCGGTTAGCCCTGTGTAGCGTGACTGGTAAACCCAAACGCGGAGGGACACGAATAGGCAGGATAATCACGCAGTTAGTCTAAGGACTCTCACGATTGGGGAGCAAGGGAAAGACACAATCTAACCCGCGTCCTATAAATACACACTCAGCAAGAAAGCGAAACCAAAAGGGTGAGTACTCACAGTTAGATGACCGCAAACGAGGCAACATCGGGCAACTCAATGACTGAGCGTTGTACTGAGGTTTGTTTACTCCTTTTATACTTCCTGGTTTGCGACCGCCTTACTTCCGGGTCCTAGTGCCGGTCGCGGCTTGAGTGTGCATGACAGAAGTACTACAGTATACAGTAGAACAGCAATTTAGCAAAATATTACATTTGGTAGGGGAGATGTTGTGCCTGTCCCAATGACTGATTGTAATTATAAACCCTGTTAGAAACTTAAGAGAGCAAGGATGTGGTCGGAGGTTGTGTGAATGGATGTTAATCAGAATAAATGTTTTTGAAGTTGCTTTGAAGTTGTATTGCAATGTCAAGTTTGGGTTGTCCAATCAACATTATTTGTATATTATTGTAACAAGTGTAACAACTATTTTCCACCGCTCATCTGATGTTGGGATGCCTCCTTATACACCGTTGCAGATCAAGCTTTGCTTAGCAGGGCTGGGTGTGTAATGTGTACCCTGGGTCTGTTCTGACTGGCACCCAGCCCATATACAGTGCAAAGACTGAGTATCATTCTACTGTAGCAATGCCTAAATGATTAGCTTGTTTTATTATACGTACTTACATAAAAAAAAAAAAAAAAAAAAACACTAAATATTTCAGCTCCCCCATAGGCTGATTTTTTCTTTTCCATATACATGTACTTTCCAGGTGACGATAGTTCTGCTTGTTCAAACTTGTCAAGAAAATGAGTTTTATTAAACATCGCCTAAAGCATCCACAGTATCGGAATATATTGTAATACACCATGTTTAAAGTGGAATCTACGGATATATTGCACAGGCATTATTGAAAGATTCTCCTCTGCTTGGCAGTTAAAGGCTTAGACCCATCTTCAGGATAATTGAGAAAAAGAGATAATTTATTTTAATAATTTATTTAGAAAGGAATCACAAATAGACTGTCTATGCTGCAAGGTTCCTCAGATGGACCCTGGCTATTCATTGGCTGGCTGTCTTGTTCTTAAAATCTGAGTGTGCTAGTGGCAACTTTTAAATTTTGATTTAAACGTGATCTTAATCTTATATGACTCTATAAGTTCATTATATGAGTTCGGATTATTAAAGGATTTCTGAAATCTACATGACTGATGTACACCCTTTCTGAGAGTGTAACAGTGATAATTGAATTTTCATGCATTTACTGCCTACAATCTGCAGACAAAGCCATTATGGAGGAAAGGAAATGGACTGTTTGATGGAAATTCAGTGTAACGCAAATGACAGGAAACGTATCATTTAATCAAAAACAGCAGCACAACGCTTGCACCACCCACCCATGGAAAAGCAATAAGCCATGTTTTAGATTAGCTTCCATGTTTACACGTGTTTACAATGGTTCTTACAATCATTATACAATGTCAAGCTCGATTTAATGCTAAACATCAACATTGCAAATCGTGGAATCTGTGCTCTGTTCAGTTTCTGTAAACCCTGAAGGTGCAAGGCAACAGTGTTAAGCACTATACAAGTGCTTATATAAGCACCATACCACCCTAAAACAATGCTTCTTCTTCTTTTATTTATTTCTATTTATGGATTTATCGATAAAAAAGCACATTAAGTTAATGTCAATGTTATTTAACCATGCCAGTATTTGCTACTATCATAAGCCTGTTTAGATACCTGGCTAATGTGATGGCCAGCTAACATGTGTCTATTAGCCACTGATTTTAAACTGTAAATTATGCTTTACTATAAGGAATCCGCAATAAAATTCATAATCAAAATTCCTGCTCACTTTTGTAAGTACATAATAAGACCTAGAGGTGGCACGGTGGTGTAGTAATTAGCACTGTCGCCTTGCACCTCCAGGGTTTGGGTTAGATTCCCGGCCAGGTTCAATTCCCATCTCTGTGTGCATGGAGTTTGCATGTTCTCCCCATGCTTAGAGGGTTTCCTCTGGGTACTCTGGTTTCTCCTACAGTTCATGTAGGTTAGGTTGTTTCCAAATTGCTTGTAGTGTGTGAATTAGTTTGTGAGTGTGTGTGCCCTGCAATAGATTGGCACCCTGTCCAGGGTGACCCCCCACCTTGTGCCCTAAGCCTCCTTGGATAGGCTTTCAGTTCTCGCAGCCCTGAATACAGGATAAAGCGGTGTAAACAATGAGTGAGTGAGTAAGTAATAATATCTAAGTACATTTAATATCAGAAAGTTAAATATCGGCAAAAAAATGTGAAAAGAAACACCAAAACATGTCTTTTACTCCAAAGTAATTTTCTGGTTTTTACTTTCAAGTGCTTTCCAGTGAATCTGGGAAATTTTCCCAAGAACGCATTTCAACAGTATTACAACAGGTAACCTTGTAAAATCTATATTTAATTATCCAAAGTCTGGCAAGACATTACATACACACACACACAAACACACACTGATCAGTAACAAAATCAGATACCAAAAACACAAAAGTTTTACTTTAGGTAACAAAAAACACACAAAATAAATGTGCCGAAAGACCTGGCATGCAGCCTGGAACACTAAATTTGCCATGGCTAGCGGAAGATAATGATCGACTGACCTCAGGCTTGATCTGGTCTTTAAATGTGAGGTGTGGAGCTTAGCTTGAGGAGAATGTGTGTTGGGTGTTAACGTGAGAGTGGCATGTGAGTGAGGCGATGTCTTGAGCCCCTGGTATGTCAAAGGTGGGTAGATGGTATACTGCCGTTCGATAACCAGGCAAGAAACAGTTTAAAGGACTGCAAGAGCTGCCCCAGCATTTCGTCTTTTGCCGAGAGCCAGGTTTTGTGATTCCAGCCGCTGAAGAGGAAAAGGCCACTGAATTTACCGTTAAGGCCCCCTTCCCAGCCGGGATCGCCACAGCTGACGTTGGCCGCATCCTGCTCAATTCCCTTCTTGCAGCCGCACCCAAAAAACTACCCTTTGCCTGTAAGACCTTGTCTCATGTGTCTGTGGTGCACCCTGAGTCAAAGATCTTACACTGACCTATACTGTTTCATCATAGTACCTTAACAGTTACTCTCCAGGAAACTGATCTCTAGTAATCAAAACAATTTGCTGGCACTTGTTTCTGCTAAAGAAATCAATTATTTCACATTGTGTTTCCTGTTTCTTATATTACATTTTGTATGATAATCTGACTTTCAGATATACTTTTTAACAATGGACCCTGTCACAAAACAAGTCCAGATGTGTATTTTATACTCATATATATATGTAAAGAAGAAATCAAATAAAAGGGCCAACCTCAGCAGCGATTTCCAAGTGGGAAAAAACTCTAACCAGAAGTAGTGCGTCAGGCTGGATCAAGCAGATTCTGAAACCAAAAGGAGTTAGGATCACCAGCACCTCATGGACGCAATGTGGAGAGAGAGAAAGAGAGAGAGAAAGAAAATATTAAGTATGTTCATTGTAAAAGAAAAGGTTAGGACACAGTAAAAAATCAGCCTTAGCTCCTCACTGATTGGAAGGCTATTCAGTTATTGTCTCTTGCTCCAGTTTTCATTATACAAGGTCACACCAAATAGCATGCATGTCCTGATTTCCCCAGGACGATCGTGTTTTTCACAGCCCTTTCCTCATTTCGAAATTCCACTGCATTTCTTCTGATTTATGAACAAATCCTAAACCTTGTACAACTTTCATTACACAACCTGTTACTGGTTCCGTGAATGCCTGCATGTAAAAGTGTGTACGTGAGTTTACAGTATGTGTGTGTGCTCGCACATCAACATGCTCCACCATGCAGCGTAATTATCAGACCTGTTACAACATAAACATCTTTCACACACTTGTAAGGTGAGATGAGAAGAATCGCTATGGAGCATGCACCCAGACACGCGCGCACACACACACACACACACACACACACACACACAATGAAGAAATTGCCAAACTGAGATGCCAATTGGAATCCACAGTGATGTCCAAGTGTTTTTGCTAAATTAGGAAAACTATTTTGCGTTCCCTGTATTAACAGAGAAATAAAAATGTTTTACATATAAACTTTTGTGTAATTTATTATTTTCATTATTGTTACTTTTAAAGTCTTTGAAGAACAAATTTCTATAGGATGTCCCCAGATATCCTTTGGTTATGAAATCCTCACCAAATTTTTCTGTAGTATTGTAATGTTCTCAAACATGTTTGAAAGCTGTACATGTTCTACATTTCAAGTCTCATGATCTCATGTTTTATCCAGTAATCTTTACTAATTAAATTTTCTAAACTATGTTAATTTTTTCGTAACTTTAAACCAGAAAAATCACTATTGGTACTTGGATATTTAACCTCTTCCTATCTCAGTCGGTAATCCCCACAAGCATCATTGTCCCTGTTCTGAAGAAACTGTAATATCCTGCTTCCCTCAATGATTATCGCCCTGTAGCCCTCATCTAAGTAGTGATGAAGTGCTTTAAGCGGTTGGTCAAGGACTTCATCATTTCTTTACTACTGGACACTGGATCTATTACAGTTCACTTACTGTCCAAATTGTTTAACTGATGATGCCACCTCTCACCTCCTCCACACATCACTTACTCACCTTGAAAGGGGAATTATGGTAAAATTGATCTTTATACGTATTCATTTTGTATTCATTTAATACGATAATTACCTTCACACTCACTACCAAGCTGAAGTACCTGGGACTCAGCCCATCTATGTGCCATTGGATCCCTAATTTCCTAAATGGCAGACCTCAGGAAGTGGGTGGACATGTCTCAGCCTCCATCACTCTCAGCACTGGAGGTCCCCAGGGTTGTGTTCTGAGCCCCCTGCTGTACTCTTTGTACACATATGACTGTGTGGCCACTACCAGCTCATTATTATATTCATTAAGTTGATAGTTGATAGTGGACTTTAGCACTAAGCAGGAAAGGAACTCTCAGATGCCCGTCATCAATGAGAGCCTAGTAGAGAAAGTGAACAGCTTTAAATAGCTTGGTGTTCACTTCAGCAAGGACCTGTCATGGTCCTGTCACATCAACCCGTGGTGAAAAAGGCCCGACAGCCTCTATCTCCTCAGGCACTTGAGAGACTTTAGACTGCCCTCCAAGGTACTCAGGAACTTTTACTCCTGCACCATAGAGAGCATCCTGACAAGAAACGTCTCAACCTGGTTCGGTAATAGCACCATGCAGGACAAACAAGCTTTACAGGGGGTTGAGCAATCAGCTGAGGGCATCATCCGCACGAGCTCCCTGACCTGCATTCGTCTTCTATAGCAAGCGATGCTGGACAGAGGCCAGAAAGATCGTGAAGGACCTCAGTCACCCCAGCAATAAACTGTTCTCTCTGCTGCGTGCTTCTGCTCCCTGAATGCCAAAACAGAGAGACTGAGGAGGAGCTTCTTCTACAGTCTCTCAAGCAGTTCACTACACAGGACTAAATCATCTCTGCATTTTTGCACACTGCACAGTAATGGACACTTATGGACATTACTCATCTGTACACTCATGCACAGTTGCACATACCCTGGACATGCATGGACATTGTACATTTGCACATTCATGCACATTTGCACTAATCCTTAATTTTCCATCTCACTTTTGCCCCTTGCAGATTATGGACATTTATGGACCGTGGACATCTACACACACATGCACATTTCCACACTTCCTGGACATTTTCTGGACATACCTGCAGTACAATTTAATAAAAAGTTAAATGCAAATAATCGTATTTATTTTGTATTATTATTAAAAATATTAATTTTCTTCAAAATCTTAACATTATCCTAAAAACATTTTTAGAAACTTTACTTTAAAAACTAACATCACATTTGAGATAAACGTTAATGCTTTTGATGAATAAAAGGTGTCTTACCTCTCTTTCTTATTTAAGAAACTTAAAAAATAACAACAGATTGATGGTAATTATGATTAATGTCTGGATAGTTTACTGTAATTAGACGATCGTGTATTAACATTCTTTTAGTTGTAACTGCTAAGTGTAGTTACACAGTAATTGTAGGGTTTTTGGGGGGATTTTTTACTAGACCCTCACATAGAACGTACTCTCAATGCTATGTGTAAATAACCGGTACTCTTATACAAAAGATCACCTTCAAAGAGATTTCTTCAAAATATTAACATTGTTTCTAAATGTTTGCGATTGTTTAATCTAACCACCACGTCTGAGGTGAACGTTGATGTTCTTTGATGGTTTAGTCTTGTTGTTGTTTTTTTTGTTTGTTTGTTTGTTTTGTCTCTTAGACCACCATGTATGAAGGTTCTGTTAACTGGTAATGCTATGTGTAGATCTAATGTAATTAAAATATATATATATATTTACAAACATCTGCACACATCTGAGGTAAAAAGAGCTTTTTTTTCTTGATAACTTTTGTCCTGCATTACAATAGTTTTTCACTTCAATAATTACACTGTACACTGTAAATCTAACAGTATATTTATGATTATAGTGATATAATATGATATGATAATATATGATAGTGTTAATGATTCATAGGTCACTGGTACAAGGACTGCATTGAAAATGAGAGACAAAATGAGTGACAAAAAACTTCAGGAAGCGTGGAGAACATCCTCTAGACTACATCAAAAATACAGCCAAATATAAAGGAATGGAGGGGTGTGTGGGTGAAGACACATGCACAGTGTTGTATATTGTTTGAACCTCTTTGGACTTGAATGTATTCTGCGGACAGAATTTTTCTTTTCAACCTACATTGTCCATAAATCTATCATAATACTGAATATAAAATAATAAAGAAAATGTCATGACTTGCACATACTGTAGGGTATAAGCTACACCAGCACCCAAAATTAGGGGTTAAAACATACCTCAAATTAAACCTAAAATTTGCGAAATGTTAGTCCAAACGGGCTAAAGCTTGGGTAAAAACCAGAAAGAGACTAAAATACAAACAATGGCTCAGCGATGTCTCAGACATGGTTATGGAGCATGACTTCACAAAATGGCTATGAACATTAGGAGTTCCTGTAAAATGCATTTTGCTTGGAGGCAAGGCTTAATTTTAAGCATGCAAAATGCCCTTGGTTTTTATGTTGAAAAAGTTTTTGATCAAAGACAAAATAATCAAGAACATTTACCTTTGTGGGGTTAGTTTTCAAAGAAAAAATTTAGATAAAAATAATTTTAAGATTTTGAAGTAAGGTATTTGTGCAACTAAGAGTTCATACATGAGTGACAGAGCAAACAAGCTCACTCACTCACTCACTCACTCATCTTCTATATCGCTTAATCCTGTATTCAGGGTCGCGGGGGCCTGGAGCCTACCCCAGGAGGCTTAGGGCACGAGGCGGGGTACACCCCGGACAGGGTGCCAATCCATCACAGGGCACACACACACACTCATTCGCACACTATGGGCAATTTGGGAACGCCAATTAGCCTAACCTGCATATCTTTGGACTGTGGGAGAAAACCGGAATTTCCCGGAGGAAACCCACCAATCATGGAGAGAACATGCAAACTCTATGCACATAGAGACTGGAATTGAGCCTGGCCAGGAATCGGAGCAAACAAGCTATACTTTTTATATTTTTTACCTTAGATATGATGTAGGGTTTTTATGAAAAGAACTTGTGTAACGAAAATTAGTGTAATTACACTTAGAAATTACACCTAAAATAATGTTTATACCTGATGTTCTAGTGACAGAAAAACCAAGAGTAAACCAAAAAACATGGTCTAAAATTACTATTAACATTGAGAGCTAACAACTTTTAAAGGTAAATATTGAAGTGGGAATGAGAGGAAATAATCAAAAACATAAATTTTTACCTCAGATGTGTTGTTAGTTTTTGAAGAAAAGTTTTTATAATTGTTTAGAATTGTTTATATCATTTCATAGGTGAAAAAATATTGCACTGGTAATGTGAGAAAATAACCAAGAACAACTGCACTTACCTCAGATGTGGGGTTTGGTTTTTTTTAAGGAAATTTTTTAAAATTGCTTTTAGGATAATTTTAAGAAATTTTTTAAAGAAAATAATTTGTGTAACTTAAAATTACAGGTTATTTACATTTAGCACCATGAGCTAGATCAACTCAAAGTCTAGTATAACATCCCCAGTAATCAAAACTATCAGGTATGTATATCCATGTGTGAATTTTTTTTTTATAATATAATGTGAACTTTCCCATGCTTCCATAAAACAACACCCTCATTGTACTGTACTTCTTGATTCCTTATGCGGCAGCACTTGCTATAACACATGTTGAGACGATTCTACATCTAAAGAGCTTGTGTCTGCTAACACCTGTCTAACCCTTTTGTTTAATGTATTTCCTATGACCTGTTTGTATCCAGGTCTCTCTATTTGACTTACATGTTATTGACTGGTTCTTTTGATGTACAGGATATATGTGATTATTCAGTCCATGACGAACATGTTAAAAATATCGTTGTCCACATGAAAACACAAAACGTGATGTTACACCAAGTCGAAATCTCAGTTTTCCCTGTCCATGCAAAACCTCAGAAAACGGAGTTTTGGAAAATCTTCCCTCTGGATGGATTTTTTTAAAAGCTTGTTTTTTAGTGACCAAAACTGCGTGTGCATGTAGAGGAAAGGCCAAAACCTTAGGGTTTTTAAAAACTTAAAAAAATAAATACCCAGCTATGTTTGAACATTCTTCTTAAATCAAACAATGACCACACGCTTACACACAAAATATCTGTGTGAAAAGACTCTATAGCAGTCTATAATCACACCAAGGTGTTTAACTGCTGCACATAATGAAACAGAAAGGCCATTCAGAGTTACCAAAACTCTGTGATTAGAAAGGTTACTTCTACGTAGCTGCATGTAAACCTGAAACCAGTTTTTTATTGTCATGTTTAGGGGAAGTAAACAACGAAGGCTTTATATTATGAGTAGAAGAACAGATGGACTCATAGAAAAGGAAACATAAAGTAAGTAAGTAAGTAGTTTGATTTGGGTTAGTGTTTCAGATTTTTTTTTCCCCATTAAATAATGTTGTGTCTGTTATTAGGAGTAATAATCTTAGTGTACATTGAATACGTTTTTTAGAGTTAACGCCACAGTGATTCAGACAGAATTTAAATGCCCCAGCCTTGTGTGGTAGGCTTGTCAGGAACTCACGCACCCACCACGTTTTCATCCCTTCACATTTCTTTCCCATGCTGTCATGATTCTTATCAAGTGGTCATCACTGTCATCTCTCCTTACACGGCCCTGGACCACCCCGCCTGCACAGCAGTTTCTCATCCAGCACTGATTTCTTCCGGCTTATAAGGGAGCGCAGCGCGCTATCTCGCTCCCAGATTTTTGTGTGTTTTCTTGCCTCAATATTTTTACGTTTTGTTCAAAAGTTTTTATGTTGTTGTTTTCCCGATTCTCGTCTCATGTTTTGGATTAGTTGCTTCCCTCTGATTTAACGGCTTTTAACTTTTGCTTTCATTACTCGACTACGGCTCTGCTTCGCGCCATTGCTGATGGATCACACGGCTCTTTGTACTCTCGCTCTCATTCCTCGATTGCGGCTCTGCTTCACGTCCCTCCACAACGCACAGCTTCAGGTTCTCACAGCTTCCCAAACACCTCATGACCACATCTGCTTCTCTGCATCTGGATCTATCTCCACCACTTCGTCATTACTTTCTGACAGAATAAACTAGCCAAACGTAATGGATCCAGCAGAGTACGACAGAATGAGGCTAACCCTGGAGAGCTAGGATGCCCTCCTTGGGAAGCAGCAGCAAGAACTCTTCACCACTAGGCAGACTCTCGCCGACGTCGCTACTCAGATCCAACAACTCCAGTTATCCTCTACGCGAGTCACAAGTCCTGAAACCCCACGCAAGCCACACTTACCAGCCCCACCATTTATGGAGGAGACCCAGGTACATGCAGATCACTTCTCTCTCAGTGCTCACTGATTTTTGAATTACAAGCCTCCACCTTTTCCTCAAAACTGTCGTAGGTAGCCTACATCATCACCCTTCTTACAGGCAAAACCCGGGAATGGAGCACGGCTCTCTGGTATGCTTGCGACCCATGTTGTAACGAACTTGAGGCTTTTTGATCGTTCTCATGTCGGCAGGCAAGCCGGGAGCAGGTTGCTAAAGCTTCGCCAAGGACCACGCTCTGCTTACAATTACGCCATTAAATTTCAGACACTCACCGTCACAAGTGGATGGAACGACAGAGCCCTATCTGACATCCTCCTCGAGGGCTTATCAGAGGCAGTCAAAGATAAACTCACATCTCAGGAGCTACCCACTAATCTTAACAGACTCATGGATCTACAGTAGCTGGTCGGGTTGACGCACGCTTCTGTTCAAGGTGAACTTCCAGGAGATCGCCCCCCTACTAGGAGACCATCCACCCAGGACAGGTCCCTTCCTCTGAGACAGGCTGATCAGGAGGAGCCTATGCAGTTAGACAGGACTCAAATCTCAGAGGAGGAGGGGCGGCGAAGCTGGCAGGAGAGGGCCTATTTTTACTGCGAAGCCTTGGGACACTTACTTAAGAACTGCCTGTTAAAAGGAGACAGTCTCTAGTCAGACTGGGAGCATTAGAGGGTGCTCCTTCAGACAGACTCCCAGAACCACGCCCCCCACTGCCCGCCACGTTAATCCTCAGCGGGCAAGCTCTCCAGATTCAGACCCTCATCGACTCCACTTCTAACCGTAACCTGACCAGCGCCTCTACAGCTAAGGCACTAAAGTTCTCTTGTGTTCCAGCAGAACCTTCGCTCTTGGTTCATGTCCTAGATGGAAGCCTTCTGCCACCCATCACACGATGAACCCTTCCACTTACGCTACGAATTTTAGTGAACCACTCTGAGAAGATCTGTCTGTTGGTTATTGAAAAATCCCATGCTGCTGTAGTTCTCGGGCTTCCCTGGCTAGTGCTTCATGGCCCACAGATTGCCTGGACTAAGCATGCTATCACAGGCTGGAGGCCTTTATGTTTCAGGTCTTGTCTTCTTCCAGCGCTCTCTCTGCCTTCCACTTTGGCTACACCTGACAATCCTCCAGGTATCTCCAATGTTCCTGCTGAATACCACAATCTTAAGCTGTTTTTTAACAAACCTCAGGCTAACCCTAACCCTCATCGACCTTATGAGTCGACCTCATCAACCTTATGAGCTAGTATAGACGGATCACAGTGACCCATAGACCTCTTTCTGGGTACCTCTTCTCTATAGGGCCGTCTCTACTCTTTGAAACGATAAGAACAAGAAGCCTGAAAGAGAATCAAGGGGGCTTTTGCTGCCGGGGTTTTTCTTTGTCAAAAAAATAGACAGGTTCCTTCGTCCATGCATTGAATACAGAGGGGTTAACGAGATAAGGAGGTCGGGGCATTGACGGATCCTGTCTCAGAGATCACCACAGGATAACAAACTGCATCCCTGTTAATTTTTCTGCATCCCTGTTAATTTTTCTCCTGTCGTCTATGACTTGGGCGTTCGAGAACTACTAGCCATTACGTTTGCTCTAAAGAGGTGGAGACACTGGCTGGAGGGGACTAAGCACCTATTTCTAGTATAGACGAATCACAGGGACCTTGAATACTTACACAGTCCCAAGAGGCTCAATGCCCGACAGGCTTGTTGGTCATTATTTTTCTCCAGGTTCACCTTCGTTCTGTCCTACTGGCCAGGCCCCCAAAAAACAGCAAGCCTGATCCTCTCTTACGACAGTTTTTCCAGACTCTATGCCATGCGTCACTATCCTGCCCTCTCATTGTCTAATAGCTGACGTGGAACTGGACATTGAGGCCCAAGCAACGTTCCCCCGTATCGCCTATTTGTTACAGTATATATACTGTAGTTCCTTACTGTATATATAGTTTTTATTACCTTTATATATAGTTTTTATTTTCTTTTTAAGGTCACCGGCGGTCGTACAAGCATTTCACTGCATATCTTACTGTGTATGACTGTGTATGTGACAAATAAAATTTTAATTTGATTTGTTCCTCTCTGTCTACGCTCACAGGTCCTGAGATGCACCCATGGATCCAGATTGTCCTGTCACCCTGACGCTGCCCGAGCACGCTTCATCAGTAAACCACTTTGGGCTGGGATGTTTACAGCTTTGTGGCAGCCTGCGACATCTGCGCCAGCTGTAAACATGACAAAAGCGGAGATTGGGTTATACAAATCTCCTTAAATGTATTTCTTCCATCATAAAACGTCTTTAATACTTTTAAACTTTATAAATCCACATAATGTAAAGAGTCGTTTTGTGTTGTTGTTTTGTCACTGGTGTTACATACTATCTAAACAAAATTAAATGCTTAAATATATTTTTTTTCTCTAACATTTTTATTTAGTTAAAGGCAGAGTTGAGTAATAATAAGACCAAAAAGTACTTACTTATTTCTATATTTGTAAATAAAAGTGCATGCTTTAAATTCCACCGCATAAACATATGCAATTATTTAATCATTTTTTATGCAACAGTAACTTAATATTTAAATTAAGTACTTGATATTACCTCTATCAATAATTGCATAACCAATCAACTAAAACAATATTTTGTACTGTTACTGTTTATTATATTATTATATACTGTTAAAAAATACATTTAAACTATCACCCAAGTAAAAAGGTATAGTACCACAGTGAAACACCAATAATGAGCATATAATTATTATTATTATTTTATTTATTATTTTTTTTTTTTTACAACCTAACTCATTTTAATTATTGGATTTTTTCTGATCTGTTTGAACTACTCATTTTAAAGAGTAAATTAAAATAAAAAATAAATTAACACATAACCTGTATATTCCCATTAAATTTCTTCTCTGTTAATTTTTGAAATCATGTTTTAGGTCTACAGTAGCTTTGGGTAGGAGGTCTTTCTGGTTCAGACTGGGGACCAGACACAGAACTGATTGCTCTGTTTTTATCCCTTATACTATTAATTATAATAAATTATTGTTTCATGATTTTAGTGTTTTTTAAGATATTGATGTTTTTGTGAACGAGATTTACTTCTAGACTGAATCTAAGACTAGACTTCATTACAAGCAGAATGCAATTTAATCTCAACAAGAAAAGCGGAGTACCTGGCTTACAGTCAGTCAGTATGTGATCTCTTTTACCTAATACACCAATAAACACCTGTAACAAACTCCTAGGCTCTAGTAAGGACTACTGTATGTATGCTGCATTCTGGACTAACTGAATCTTGTTTGTGCACCTACAGTACAGTAGTAGAACATCCAGCATTACAGCAGTCCAACCTTAAGTAGATGAAACAAAAGCATGTTTTTTTTTCTGCAACTTTTAGTGATACTGTACCATAATTATCAATGTTGTCAGATTAAAGACCACTTTCTTAGTAACATTCTCTACATGAGCTTTGAGTTAAGAGACTGGAATCTTTACTGATGTCATTTAATGCTGCACATAATGAAACAAAAAGGCCATCCAGAGTTCACGTGTAATCAAAAAGCTTTATTCTAGCTGCATGAAAACCGAAACTGATATTTTAATCCGCAGAATTAAGTGGAAAGAAGTTAATAATCAATATGTGTCAGTTTAGAAGTGGGTAAATACTTTTTAAATGCTTTATTTATTAAACAATGAATGCGTCATTTATTTTTTTATTAAATAATGTTGCGTCTGTCATTAGAATTAATGTTTCCAGTGTAAATCAAATACGTGTTCACAGAACAATCATCCTCGTGTTTCGTCAGGTTTGGTGGGAGAAATGCTGTGGGGAAAAAAAGAATATGATTTATGAAGACAACACCACAGTGATTTAGACAGAATTTAAATCTTATGGTCTTATGTGGTGTGTACTGTTTCCATCTTGTCTAATATTTCAGTCCCCTCGTGCTCTCAGAATAATTTTTAATTACATTGCAGAAAATTTTATTATTATTTTATATTATTATTATTCATATTATTTTATGTTTTCCCATAGCCTCACCGTCTCCCATCAGTTGAAGTGAAGCACATGACTTACTGTAACTTACTGGAAAGAGCCATGTTACCAACATTACTTATAGGAACAGAGAAACAATAGTTACTGAAAAGGGTGTTTTTTTTTTTGTTTTTTTGTTTTTTTGTGGGTGTTTTCCGCTCAGTATGATGCAGCATATTCTTCTAATGGACTGATGAGTTCATCACACATCTTGGAAAATACGGGGAGGTTCAAAATATATACAAAAACAAAGGGAGTGAGTGTACACTACAGAATGCAAGATAAGATTCAAGAATTTTGTGTTGTTGTACAACAGTAGTGAAATGCGATTGCAACAAGCTCCAAACTGTTAAAGAAATTTAAGAAAGGAATAATTAATGAAATAATAATAATAATAAGAAGAAGAAGAAGAAGAAAAGAATAAGTATGTAGAAGTAAAATAGGACAAAGAAGACTATGATATAAATTATATACAATATAATATAAATATAAATAAAAATTTATGCTGTAATCTGTGATATGTGTGCAATGATAAATTGACTGTGTCCGTGCAACTGTGTCACCGTGTGCTAAATTTGTCAGTCATTGGTAAGGTTGTGTGTTTAATGCCCTTATAACCTAAAGGAAAGAGCTGCTGTTCAGTTGTTCAGTACATGCCCTGAGAGACCAGAGTCTCTTATCAGATGGCATGTATTTCATTATAAAAAAAAACATTTCAGTGAAATACTTATTTATATAGTAATTATTAATACCTATTACAGAAAAATAATCAGTAGCAGGATGGGGTGATTAGGCAGAATTACTAGTGCCATATCAAACTAGATTAGTTTCAGATAACAGCATGTCCTTAAGTGTTTAATTCTGTAAATTTGTCAAAGGAATTTGTCAACGACTACATTTGGTATATTTTTATAGCTACTGTACGTTTAACATCGTGGAATGCCCACTAAACAAGTGAGTTCCTGTTCTTATTTACATTATATCAGGGTATCACTAACTTCAAACCACCCAGCTAGGAACCTCTAATCAGCTCTGCCTTAACGAGCTCAACTTCTTTTTCACTCCTTTCGAAAAGGAGATCATAGAAACCCGTGCTCAAGGTGGAGCTCTTACCAAGTGATTTCTACTCTCCCTGAGCAACATGAATGCTCAGAAAACATCTGGCTTAAAGACATTGCTGGCCATGTATTTAAAGCATGTGCACAGCAGCTGGATGAGGTTTTTATGTACACTTGAGGTTTTATTTTACTGTACATATTCAACCTGTCTTTGGATAAGGCACCTGCTTTATCTGCAAACTGTTACCATTGTCCCAGTACTAAAGAATACTGTTCCAACAGCTCTTAGTGATCTTCCTCCCATTGCACTCACACCTTTGAAAGACATGATGATAGGTTCACAGAGAGAAGATCCAGCACCTGTTAGAATGGTGTGAGGGCAATAATCTGGAACTCAAAACCAAGAAGACAAAAAAGGCCATTGTTTATTTCAGCTTAGTTGGCAGTCACATTCACATTCCATTTACACCATCAGAGCTGTACTCAGTTGTAAGTTCCTTGGCGTTTATCTTTGTGTACTTTACACATTTTAAAAAATGGCCTTGTAAATTTTACAGTAATAAAAAGGTTATGTTACCTTTATGTTATGTCATGTGTAAGAAATCACATACTGTACATGATTGTTTGAGTTAGACAAATGAAAATTTAAGACACAAACAATCATGTATGTGATTTTTTTGAGGTTTTATTAAGGTAACATAACCTTTTTATTACTGTGAAATTTACTACTTTTTATTACTGTGAAAATTTAGTAAAGAAAGTTTACTTTACTAGTAGAAAATAGCATATGACTAACTGAATTGTATTTTTAACATGCACTTAATAAAAGTTTAACAACAAAAACTTACTAATTGAGACAATTGCTCTGTGCAAGTGCTCATGGGATATGATGTGACATCAGAGACAAGAAGGCGAGGATGTGAGAATGGACATGAAGCACCTGCAACACTCCTTACAAATCCTTGCAAGCAAGGAGCTAACACAAGTTACTGAAATAATGACTCTGTCTGCCTGCTGACACAACTTTATAGAGTGTAAGTTACTTTTCTGAATCCTGTCACAGCTGTTCTCCATAGCTTACGATAGCTAGCAATAGGCCAGTCCACCAAGCAGCATGTATTCCACAATACGGTGGAACCTTGAATTAGTTTCCAGAAGCAGGCTCGTATTCCAAAACACTCGTAAACCAAATTCAATTTTTCCATAAGAATTAATGGAAAATTAAGTTATTTGTTCTAAAGCCCAAAAAATAAATAAATAAATGAAATACATATATTTTAAATAAACACATAAAAATAATTAATCCAAGATGTAGCTGTCATTAGATGCAACTCATTTATTTATTTCATAATGTTAAAAGGTTCAGTAAAATAATAATTAGAATAAATAAGTAATATATTTTATTTTTATGTTAATTATTTTCATATTGTTCTACTAAATTTCATAAAAAGAGGTGGAACGTTTTTTCTTTTTTTTTTGTTTTGCTTGGGAATTGTTTAATTATGACAATCAAGAGTGTCCGAGGCACTGCAGGCGACGTAACCACACGAGGTTCTGTGTTAGTTACACATCATTAAGAGAGTTAAGTTAAAAGGTGTAAGAAGTAAGAAGAATTGAAAAAAACATATCTAAGTTTAAATTTATTTCTCTTGAGTCAGAGCGGCCAATGAGGTATGTGTTAACATGTTTGTTGTATGTATTTTTTGTTTATTATGTGTACTTTTAGAAGGTTTAATTGAGTTATTTATTTATTTCGTAGTTCTGACGGCATTGTTGGGACTTGAATGTAAAAGACGTTGTCCAAATAAATGTCAGTAAATCCAAGAACGACTTAAGCCTTTGTTTTAAACTCGAGGGGAGTAATACAAAATATAAAGTAAAGATAAAACAAATTAACATGTACTTTA
The DNA here is from genome assembly GCF_024256425.1 of Clarias gariepinus. Lineage (NCBI taxonomy): Eukaryota > Metazoa > Chordata > Actinopteri > Siluriformes > Clariidae > Clarias > Clarias gariepinus. Next base: position 34,039,940 of record NC_071108.1, on the reverse strand, counting down.
CCTAAAAAAGTAAAAATAAATCCAGACAGATAAATGTTTCCGTTTGTGCGCGCAGGCGCTGAATGTGCGTGTGTGTGTGCGTGTTATATTTTTTCCAATAAAACAGTCTCTCCGTTTATGTGTGTGTGTGTAAGGATGATTGGCCTACCAGAAAAAGCGTAGGGCTCGGATGCATGTGCTTTTCTTGAGGACTGGCTCCCCAAAGTTTTGACAGATTAGCGAGTTAACCTGTTTCGGACCTGTCAGCGAAAACATGTCACCGCTTTGATGGAGTAAAAGCCCAGCTTAGATCCATGGACATCAGGGACGGAATGCTCAATCCTGCTCATCTGATCTGATCTCTACTCATACATAATTCTCTGATCATACAGACGTAGACCTGGAAATTTCACATTTGCGTATTTCTTTTCGCCTTAATGAGGGTATAGATTTTTGGGTAATGCATATTATTTGTAGCGTTTTCAAGTTGGTTACAAATTCATATAGGGTTGCTCCACAAATTGTGGATCTACTGTTTTCCATACCCAAAGTTTGGAATGGGGGTTCTATTGGTGCAGTTTGTTCATGGAAATGCACAGTTGTCTATATGGGTATTAGGTTGTGGTGTTTGTTTTTTTGTGTGTATACTCACTTCTTTAAAAAAAAACTGTCAAATTATTGGATACAGAGATTCCTTATTCCACATAACTGAATCTTAAATTTGTATGTTAGAGCTAAAACTTAGTAGTTGGCATGTAAGGGAACTGAATAAGATGGTCAAACTGAGACAGGTATTAGGTAGGATTAAGCAACTAAACGTTAACATAGTATTTTTAAAAGAAACATGAGAAAAATAATATTTTAGTATTAATACAGATCAGACAAGTGTTTCAACGAAGTGGGAAGCCTTAAAGGCCTATATACAAGGTGAAATAATGAGCTACACAAGAAGTAAATCTAAAGAATTTTATCAAAAATTGGGAGACCTTGATCAACAAATTAAAGAATTGGAATTACAACGTTTTGATAATGATGACCCTGTAAACAAAAAAATATATATTTCTTATATATTTATAAAAGCGCAGTACAACGAGCTGACTAGTAATAAAATAGCTACAAACTTGATGTGTTTAAAACAGTCCTACTATGATCAAGGTGAGAAATTGGGAAAGCTACTGGCTTGGAGAATAAAAAATATACAAACAAATAGGGCTATAAATTTTGTTTTGCTAGATGACGGACAAATATCGATAGATCCATTGGAAATTAACAATTTATATAATATATTATGACAGATTGCATAATTCTGAATGTTTGGATACATTAGTAGATCAGAATATTTTTTTGTTGAGCTTTAATTTTTCCAATTGGCAGAAGAAGCAAAATTAGACCTGGAAAACAACTTAAGTATCGAAGAACTGGTGGATGCAGTAAAAAGTAAGTAGTGGAAAGTAGAGTAGTGGAAAGGTGCCAGGGCCTGACGGCTTGCCAATTGAGATTTATAAAAACCTTTTTTAAAAAATTAATGCCTTCTTTGATTTAATTGTTACTCATTTAATACTTCTATAAAATTTAAAAAGTTGACATTTACCTCCTGTTTTATCTCCATTCTAACTTCTCTTCTTTAGTGGATAGAGCATCTTATCGGCCTATCTAACTCATGTCCTGTGATATTAAAACATTATGTAAAGCTTTGGCTAAAAGAATTGAAATTCATATACTAAAAGGAATAATGGACAATCAGAATGGATTTGTTCTCGGCAGTCAAGCCTTTAATAATTTTTTGTAGAGTTCTAAACGTTTTATATAAAAAGCAAAATGCTAAAGATCATGCTATTTTGTCTTTAGATGCTAAAAAAGCGTTTGACAGAATTGAGTGGAACTATTTGTTTGAGACGCTTAAACGTTTTGGATTAGGAGCAAAATATTTAAATTGGCCTAAATTTTTATACAATGAACCAATAGCTCAAGTCATAACAAATAATAATATTTTAATACTATTACATCTGGCTAGAGGTACAAGGCAGGGGTGCCCATTATCACCTTTATTGTTTTTATTTGCAATTGAACCCTTGGCCATGACTATTAGAAGAAATCCAGACATAAAAGGTATAAAGATAGGAGAGAGGGATCATCACATATCTCTGTTAGCGGATGATATTGTTCTATTCCTAACTAATCTAAAAAACTCTTTTTCCACACTTACAAATATTATGGAAAATTTTTGAAGATTTTCAGGTTATAAAGTCAATAATAGTAAAAGTATTCTACTTTTATTAAATGATCAAGAGAGAAGAGTCATATACAATTTACCAGTCATTCGAGTGGTTTCACATATTTAGGGATTAAAATAACACCTAACATAGGTGAAATAGTCCCTGTAATGTATAGACCCTTTACTGAAGGGAGTTTTAAAACCTTTAGAAAAATGAAAGAAGAAACAATACACGCGTGGTGTACACACACACTTACAAACACAAAATATGTTTCACACACACACGTGGTCAAAGTGTTATAGTAAACAGTACACGCGTGCACCGAAGTTGATTATACTAGTGAGAGATGAGCAGGTAGGCCCAGCAGGGGAGACAATTACCCACAATTTCGCAGCACAAGAGAAAGAAAAACCGGCGTCCAAACAAGAAGCCCATGCGTGATACATGATACTCAGTACTCGTTAACCAAGACAATGCTCGTTTTTCAAGTCAAAATGTATAAAATATCTTTGCTCGTCTTGCGGAACACTCGCAAACCGCGTTACTCGTAACTGTATTTAAATTTCTCCTGCCAAATGCGGTGATTTTGTGCAGCCTAAAGCCACTGTGGTGAGGATATAAAACTAGCTTGTTCAAATAATTAACAGATGTGAAACGGTCCACCTCACACACTTAACCGCAGGTTTGCTTGTTTCACTCTGTCACTTTAAGGAGGAAGCAGGTTTAAACAGCAAAAATGAGGTGCAGTGTTCGGGCTCTGGCACCGTTTAGGCACCTCGCTCTGATAATGTTTTATCTGTTACTGTATGTGAGTATTTTTAACATGATTAAACACTGAGCACGCAGCAGTAGATGTTATAAAATAAATGTGTATAAGTACTGTACTAGTGACTAAAGCTATGAAATAAAGATTTAGTAAAAGTACAACATTTCTTTCAGAATTATAATTGGGAGAAAGTAATATGAAATTAAAATATTGAAGTGAAATATGTTATGTATGTTGTGATATGTAAGTAAAAGTAACTAAAACTGATTTTCAACTGATTTTGTGTGTGAAACATGTTATATCTTTTCTTAGGAGAGAAGTTAGAATGGAGATAAAACAGGAGGTAAATGTCAACTTTTTAAATGTTACAGAAGTATTAAATATGTAACCATTGAATCAAAGATGCCTGAAATGCCTGAAATATTCCACTTGACCTATAATGAATCTAAAATATACAAGTTTTCCACTAGACTATACTAGATTTTTCATTATGCAGGAGTAATTGTGGCCATTTACAGGCAAGCCTTTTCTGGTAATGTGGGTTTATTAATTAAACGCAAAAACATACACAATAAAAAAACTTAAACACAAACGCATGCTATGAAAAAAAATCCTTGTCAAACACCAAACACAAAACTTCCCGTTCTTGAGACAATGTTATCCTTTTCCCCTTTTATTGGAGCGACTCCCTCTTATACCTGGTGCTACCTAATATCCCATATTGATATAGAGATATTACTGTAGGTGTTGAGATCTACTGTAGGTGACGAGTGTTCCGTTCCCTCTGGTTGCCAAACGATGGATTGTAAGTGCGGCCAACCGGACCTGCCTGAACAGAAACCTGTGGTGTAATTATCCGTAGGTTTGCCAGTCAGAATTACACTTTCCCTGGTTGTTACTTTACTGAACACCGGATTATGGAATGTTAACCACTACACTACTGCACTGACACTCTCAGTCTATACTGCACTGATTTATTCACTATGCATCTTTGCACCTTTTATAATTTATTAATTTATGATATTTATACTCTGTGTACTATACTATACAGTCATCCATACATGTTTATATGTATATTCTGTTTAGCATGTGTGGTTGAAAGCCTGAAAAACAATAAAGACCAGAAATCCATATGCTGGGTAAGAGCAAAGTAAAAAAAAAAAAAAGTTTATTAAAATGTCTGCTTAAAGACCTGCCTCATACTATATACTAATAATGGAAATTCTTATGATTTAATTAAGTTTATTCAAAGAGTAACTACAAAGAAAACATAATGGCACTCTATTCTAATTTATATCTAATTCATATGAAATATACTACTGTATCTGCAGCAGGGATCTTCAAAATCCAGGCCAGCTGGTTCAACTTACTACCAGCTACAGTGGGTGTATTAGGGTGTTGGTAAATTAAAGACTTTGTTGGACACTGGTCAGACTGGAGTTGAAGAGCCCTGATTAACAGAATTCTGTGAAGGAAGGAAGCATAAGACAAACAGGATAAAATTGAGACTATATTTCTCAAACACTGTTTTACACCAGAAGCAGCTAACAAACAAATTAGGTCTTCATTTGTAAAAATGTACAAAATATAAAACACCATAAATAAGTAATAACATACAATATTATATATATATATATATATATATATATATATATATATATATATAAATATATATATATATATACACATATATACACACACTCAGCAAAAAAAGAAACGTCCTCTGACTTTCAACTGTTTTTACTTTCAGTAAACTTAATGTGTAAATATTCGTATGAACGATAAAAGAGTCAACACCATAAGACATAAAGTAAAAATGTTTCCCAATGTGTCCCTGAATGAAGCGAGGCTCAAAATCAAAAGTACCAGTCAGTATCTGGTGTGGCCACCAGCTGCTTGAAGTACTGCAGTGCATCTCCTCCTCATGGACTGCCTATTGCGGACAGTCTGAGCACTGATGGAGGGATTGTGTGTTCCTGGTGTGACTCGGGCAGTTGTTGTGGCCATCCTGTACCTGTCACGCAGGTGTGATATTCGGATGTACCCATCCTGTGCAGGTGTTGTTACATGTGGTCTTCCACCGCGAGGATGATCAGCTGTCCTTCCTGTCTCCCTGTAGCGTCGTCTTATGCGTCTCACGGTGCGGACATGGCGATTTATCGCCCTAGCCACATTAGCAGTCCTCATGCCTCCCTGCAGCATGCCTAATGCACGTTCACGCAGATGAGCAGGGACCCTGGGCATCTTTCTTTGGGTGTTTTTCACAGTCAGTAGACAAGTCTCTTTAGTGTCCTGCGTTTTTAGAGCTGTGACCTTAAATGCCTACTTTCTGTAAGCTGTTAAGGTCTTAACGACCATTCCACAGGTGCATGTTAATTAAATGATTGTGGTTAATTGAACATGCATGGAAAACATTGTTTAAACCCTTTACAATAAAGATCTGTAAAGTTATTTGGATTTTTACAACATTATTGTTGAAATACACTGTCCTGAAAAAGGGACGTTTCTTTTTTTTGCTGAGTATATATATATATATATATATATATATATACACACACACAAACACAATACAGTATATACAATAAAATTAAACCCCCAATAATACAATAATATTTGGCAATAATATATGTGTTTAACAATATTTTACACTGCCAGTTGTTTGCGAAAAAAACAACAACACACAAATAAAGGAACAGTTTGTGCCACTTTTTAAATAAACTAAAACAATATATCCTACTGTAGATGCTGCTGGGAAACAGAACACTGGTCTTTGTATTTATATTCCCCATAATATTTGCACCTGTGGTTCAGTGTGCTGGTAAAAACACAAAAACGTTAACAAAAACCTTGTTCTCACATTGACATTTTTTTCCTAGTAATTCTGTTTAAATTATGTCATTATCTTTTAAGAGCTTGTGCTTTGGCATATACTTTATTTCCATCTAGCTCCATAATAATCCTCTACAGAGCTTCAAAGGTATATTTTAGCTTGCACGGGTAGCTCAGATTTAAAGCATACACTAGAGCAAACATTACTGCTATCGCGAAGGGTATTTCCTAAGGCATCCAGCACTTCCACCCACTCCAGAATGATTCAAACATTCTTTGGGTTATCACGGGGCTCGGCACCTTTGTGCCGAAGGACAAAGATTCCAAAGACTGTATCTGCCATTGCCACGCCTCTGCTTTAGTATCCTATATCCTTTAATATCCTTAATTTAAATCCAAATCAGAAAGATTTTTTTTTTCTCTTGAACAATAACACAAATAACTAAGAAGTGTACTGTAAAAGTACTGGATTGGTAAGCAGCACCACCAAGATTAGTAGTACCATTAAAATCTTAATATCCATCCCTATTTAAAGTTTTGAAAAGTATTTAGACTTTTTGAATTTCTTTTGAAGGGGGAAACTCATTCCCTACATCAATTTATATACAATAACCCTTAAACCCAAATTAACTAAAAGTCAAAAACTGAAATCTCTCATTTAAAGCATTTAAAGGGTTTATTTAATTCTTCTTGCTCCATGGGGGTTACATGGGAAGCATCTTGAAGAAGGTCCTTCTTCTCTGATTATTTAGTATGGCTATAAATCAAACTCTAGGAAGAGGCTTGGTGGTTTTTAACTTTTCCACTTTCCAATTATCAAGACTACTGCGCTTCTAGGCAACATTTGTTTGACCTTGTTCTGATCTGTACCCTACAAAAAGTTTTTGGGCGTTCTACAAAGAGTTCCTTGGACTCCACAGCTTGGTTTTTGACCCGAATTGGAGGGACATGACATGCCAATTCTGGGACACATCTCTTCCTTTTGCTTTTGCTACCTTCTTACTGTAATCATGTTTCCCACAGACGGACTGCAGTCAACATCTTAGTACCCAACCACAACTTCCGCACACAGCAGATGATTTGATACTTAAAAATATTATTATTGATAAATATTATTTTAATAATATGTTTTTTCACCGTGTCATTATTTGTTATAGTGTGTAGGTCGATGGGGGAAAACATCAACCTACACACACGTTGCACCATTTATTATGTACAGTTCCACCCATATTTATACTGTGTATACTATATTATACAGTCATCCATACATGTTTATATGTATATTCTGTTTGAAAGCTTAAAAAACAATAAAGAGCAGAAATCCACATGCTGGGTAAGAGCAAAGTAAAAAAAAAAAAGGTTTATTAAAACCTCTGTTTAAGAACCTGTCTAATACAGCAAACACTTGCAGGATGGAGAAAGGTGTTTTCTGTTTCTCAATCATTCCATTTGATACACAATCTTCTCTACTTAAATAATCTATATTATTTAATAATAATGTCCATGCATCCAAGGAGACTGATTTCTCTATCTGTCTCAGAACAGATGTCTTCGCCTTATCATTCAGTGGTGAGTACAATCAGTACATTTGGCCTTGTTTTCTTTCCAATTCAGCAGCCAAGTTTTAAGGCTTCCACAGTCTACTGTCGTGGCACAACTGCTGCGTAGGTCGAAATTATTTTTTCATTACAGATCCCCCATTTTTCATTTTATGATAACTTAAACATTTAAATTTTTTTGAAATTTTAGTACTTTATCTTACTAACAGAACATAATCATCTCACCAACATGGTTTTCAACAACATGATTAATTTCACTCTAATGCCTGCATAAGAGATTAGAAAAACTAACAAGCATTTATTTTACATTTTAAAACAGATGCAAACGATTTACATGCCCTATAACCTTCTTAAGATTTAAACCTTTCATCTCCATGTCAGGATTTACTGTAAGTCATTAGGTGTTTTAGGCCAGTCAGGAGTGTACCCAGCCATCACCATAGGGTTCATTAATCTAATTAATTCTAATGGGTTCATTTTATGTTGTCAGTCTGCTACAGCATTAGATACTTCACTGTGTTTAACACTAGTTCTAGTATACAATTACAGTCGGTTATAAACAACCCTAACCTTCAACCAAGAGATCAAGAATCATCTGCTAGTGAAGGTGTATGTAAAGCCTTCTTCATGTGGTCTATTAAGCAACTAATATTCTGATGATTACCAGATACTGTATGTGAAGACAACAGGAGGTGTTTAACACCTTACGCAACCATCTTTCCCACACTCAAACCCTTTGAATGAACTGAATCGAATAATTGAAAGAATTTCCGTGTGATTTAATCGCTTTCTTTTAGCATTAAGCAAATCTGTTGGCCCAACTTCATGTTCTCAGGTTCAGTCAACTTTGTTTATCAGGTTTCATTTTACTTATTTACTACAGCTGCATCTAACATAATTTAGTAATGTTAAACCAACATATTTTAAGGTTGATGCAACATAAATGAATAAAGAATTGGTATGTAAATGAGTTGGTACAGCAAATTTTACAGTTGTAAATTTACTTGCCACAACAGAATCATTTAATGCTGAAAGAGAAAGCCATTTAATCACATGGAAATTGTTTTTATTATTATTATTATTATTATTATTTAAAGAGTAACTACAATGAAAAACATAATGTCACTCAATTCTAATTTATATCTAATTTACTGTATGTGAGATATACTACTGTATCTGCAGCAGGGATCTTCAAAATCCAGACAGGCCAGCTGGTTCAACTTACTACCAGCTACAGTGGGTGTATTAGGGTGTTGGTAAATTAAAGACTTTGTTGGACACTGGTCAGACTGGAGTTTAAGAGCCATGATTAACAGAATTCTGTAAGAGAAGGAAACATAAGACAAACAGGATAAAATTAAGACTATATTTCTCAAACACTGTTTTACACCAGAAGCAGCTAACAAACAAATTAGGTCTTCATTTGTGAAAATGAAATACACAGTACTGTATATACAGTGTATATATATATATGTGTGTGTGTGTGTGTATATGTATAAATTAAGCGCCAACAGAAAGGTTTTGTATTTTATCCACAAAGCTGGTCTTGAACCCCCAATAAATAAATAAATAAACACTAAATAAGTGAATACTAGTAGGATGGACTATACTGCTGAGAACTGCTGGGAAACAGTTAACACTTTAACAAAGTCTACAGTCTGTTTGGAAATATAATGCAGGTCAGGTTACTGTAAATTACCAAATAAGCAATAATATATGTGTTTAACAATATTTTACACTGCCAGTTGTTTGCAAAAAAAAAAAAAACACAAATAAAGGAACAGTTTGTGCCACTTTTTAAATAAACTAAAACAATATATCCTACTGTAGATGCTGCTGGGAAACAGAACCCTGGTCTTTGTATTTATATTCCCCATAACATTTGCACATGTAGTTCAGTGTGCTGATGTTAACAAAAACAAAAACCTTCAAAGGTATATTTTAGCTCGCACGGGTAGCTCAGATTTAAAGCATACACTAGAGCAAACATTACTGCTATCGCGAAGGGTATTTCCTAAGGCATCCAGCACTTCCACCCACTCCAGAATGATTCAAACATTCTCTGGGTTATCACTGGGCTCGGGACCTTTGTGCCGAAGGACAAAGATTCCAAAGACTGTATCTGTCATTGCCACACACACACACACACACACACACACACACCTTCTTACTGTAATCATGTTTCCCACAGATGGAAAATGCAGAACAATTTCAGGAGGTTAAACAATTTCCTAACACATCTGTGAGTGATCTAGGGTGCCAGCAGGACACTTTTATACTGACTCATTGTTAATCCTTGCAGACATTAATCTGTAAGTACAACTATTGGTTTGTTTACATAAGCAATAATAATAATAATAATAATAATAATAATAAATTACAGCATATCTTTTTTTTACCCAGAAGAAAATCCATCCTTCATCAAACCTTTAGAGAAGATACAGTAAAGGTAAATGAACATACCTTGAATTCTCTCACTATGTAGCTTTTCAGGATCTTCTTTTAAATTTACACACAGACTTTTATTAGTCTTAGTATGCAGATAAAAAAAAATGGTTTTTTTTTTAAAAATAGTAACACCATCTCAACTAACTAGCAGTTTTGTTTTAACTCACTGTATCTGATACAACTTTTAACTAGCCTCACCGAAAGACGCAAAGCATTATGAGGTTTGGTACGGAGAGTTTCTTTAAAGGAAAACATTGTTTAAATAGATTTGAATTATTTATTCTAGGCACCATAATAATAAGTGTATTTAGAACATTATTCAAACACTCTATACTCAAGCATTGTTTATTCCATTATGCTTAACTATAAATATCTTGAAAGGTTACATAATTAATATTTATGTCAAAAAAATGAAAATTTGTCTTTCAAAAGTCTTGACATCCTTTTAAGAACCACTATACACTTCATGGCCACTGTGGTAGAAACTTGGCAATTGAAAAGCTTTGCAACGCCTAAATTAAACTGATATAAGCTCATAATGCAGAGCATTAGTTCAATACTGTATATCAGATATCTGGTTTTCTCCTGTAGCATGTATCATTTGAGATTACCATTAAAAATACAAAAATCTGGAGGAACTGATTGACCCCTTAACCTTAGAACACCAACAACCTTCACAATGACTAGGTTTTCAGTGGTTAAGGTATATAAAGACTGTATGGGCTGAACAGTTTCACTGTCACTTTTCCATTTTCACACCTGGGTTATGGGTACCATGATGCGCTGGAACCTTTGCCCTTGAACATCACCTTTATTAGCATACACTCTGATCAGGTTTTCAGAGTGAGCATCCAGCTCAGAGAAGAACTTTGACTGCATATTGACTTTTGCATTCTGCATTGACCTACAAATACATAAAGAAAAACACATTGTTTGGCTATGTTAACGTGACAGCTACACATTTTACATAGCAGTTCAGTCTATTTGAAACATACAAATCCATAACATAACCTGTATCTTAGTTCGCATATAAATCGTTGTCAGATTACCAAAAAAGGCAATGACAACAAAGAATGAATGACAACTGCTGCCTCACTGGGAAATGCGAAAAAGTTATTTCTGTGTCTAATAATTGAATCCTAATGTTAATATTCCAATTAAAACGAAGGGATGTTCTTTCACACTCCCATTCACTTACCTCACGCAAATGGAAGAGAGCTGGCCACCTTGTTTTGAAATCAGCTATCATGGGTGCCTCTCGGACGACTTCTTGCCCTTTGTGTGCAAAGGTCTTGTCCATCATCGCTGCCACCTTATCCCCATTATTTCTTTTTATTTCTTCTGAGAGGAGGCACCCTCTTATCTTTTCCAGTGTCTCTGCCGTTTCCCCAGATGGATGGGTGGGACAGTAATTCATTTATGCTTTTTTGGGCTTTTTCACACCATAGCCAGGACTGTATTTACCATCAAGCTTGTGTTTAAGGGCATTTACTGTAACTTCTGGGCATCCAAGTTGTCTTAGCTTTGTTCTGTAGTTAGCAAGCTTATACTTTAATCTTGTCTTTCATCCACCATATCCAGTAACAGAACCAGGCAACCACATCAAACATGGAGGTGCGAATACAAGAGCTTCTGCTACACCTTTAAACTTTTTGTCAGAGAGGTAGACTTTGTATTGGGCAATCTTTTCAGCTAAGTCATTAAGAATAGCAGATTTAAGTTCTCAGGATTTAATAAACTTCCAGTTTCTCTGAAAGCAGCATTGGGCCTTGCCCAACCTCCGTTTAGCATCATACTGTAAGAGACAAGGGGCCATCCAGAGGATCTTGAGGAGGTGGACTCAGGAGTAAAGGGGGGCAGGGAGCCACCTAACTGAGTAATTGCAACTGTATTCAAAATTACTTTGATAGTGCTTTTGGTCTTGAGTGTCTGATACTGAGAGCAGGTTTTGGAATTAATTCCCAAACTCAGCATCCATGAATTAAAGCCTGACGTCCCCTTCTACTCCACATTGCTTCTTTATTTGCTTTGCAAGTTCAGTGACAAACTCTGGAATCCGATCTGGAAGGATCAATATTTGAATGATTCTGAGCTTGATTGGTGCAGTCATTTCACAAGTTCTATTCAAATAAAAAAAATAAATTAAAAAATTAAAATTTCATTTGTCACATACACAGTCATACACAGTACGATATGCAGTAAATTGCTTACACGACCACCAGTGACCTTAAAAAAAGAATTTGCTTATAATAAGAAATAAATATGAATAAAAGAAATACGGTAAAAATTTAATTTAACTAGAATAAAAATAGAAGTATACTGTACATAAAATAGAAATAAAAATAGAAATAGAAATATACTGTACAATAGAGCATTAAAAAAATTTATTTAATGAAAAAAAGTAATATGAAATCATTAGCTGAAGCTTAACAGCTAGCTAGAGGGGCACATTTTTTGAAGCAATTGATGTGTCGCACAACCTGTTTAAAAAAAAACTGTGCTTGGACTCAAAACGCATTGGGCAGAGTCCCACAAGCGGACCAAACATCCTTATCAGTTGAGGACAGTGCTCTAAATAAAGATGTTTTGGGAGCAGTTGCACATCGGGAAACAGGTTCTAAAACTTTTGTCTGTGCTCTGAAGTTTTGCTCTCAAGATCGGCAATGGACTCATCTGTGTGTGTCAAAGCAACCACAAGCTCTACAATGTCCAAAAGGATTTGCCATGCCATTTCACCTTGAGGTACCAGATGCCCAACTACAGTATGAACGGGTGTAGTCTTAACAGGGCCCAATTTTCATGAGCATTCCCACCTATTGTTTTTCTTTTTGGCCTATTTGTCTTGTCTCCCCACTTATAAGGGAAATTCAAGATAAAATTGTTGAGGGTTTCAAGACTGAAATACTTGTTTAATATCAAAATCGCCAAACACAGTGCAAGCTCTACTGATACTATGCCCTCAAAAAGGTCGTGCATAATATCTGGAGGATATCTTGTCAGAACATTGAAGTGAGCCAGACTTTTAGTCATGACGCAAAGGCTTTTGACTCCAAAACAGCTTGCACCATTCTCCTGAGCTGATTTTACTGTACATGAGTGTCATGGAGCTGTTTTGTTCTAGGATTAAACGCACCTGACTTTACCTCTTTTGTTTGGATGTCTGTTTTTGTTCCTGTGCAAAAACTGCAGACACACCCAGTAGAAAAACTTTCACCAAAGCCAGCTATACTACGAGCTGCCAGGTTATCTGCCACAACTACCTGAATTGTGCCTTTGAGACATCTGCCAAGCAATGGAATAAAAACTCTCACTTGCTCCAGAGTTTTCATATCTTGAGAATGCAAGAGGATGCAAGATACAGTCATAACCATACTCATTTACATCAACAGTTTTACACAAGAGTGCCAAGTGAATTGAGCATAATAATGAATGTGAACCTGGAGGCAAAATACTCAAAGTCCAGTAGATTCCACAAAGCTTGTGTTTTCTCCGAGAAGTACCTGGAGGATTGCAAATCTCAAAATCATCTATGTATAAACGTAACAAAATCCTTAACTCATCCCCAGAAAAAAAAAACTGTTCTTCTGGAAGTGTGAACCATCCTAAAAAGATTTGTAAGCATGTTTCTCAACAGTTATCCTATTATTCTGCTGTGTCCTGAGGTTTTCAGGTATGTATTCCACAAGATCTTTCCTACTAAAGACCTTCTGCAAATATTTCAGTACAGCCCCATTCTAAAAACCTCTTTTTTCTTGCTATTAAGCATGTATTCAATTGGTTCTATAACCTTGAAGTTTTCCTTATAATACTGGTCACGGAGATAAGATGTGCTTAGGGGACCACCCTTGCCTATGGCATTGAGGATAGGGGTTACATTCACAGAGCGCAGTGTATACTGTACCTCTGAAATGACAGACTTACTGTATCAGTTGTGAGAGAATGTATTAAAAATACACCTTCAAGAACGTTAATGAAGAAGGACAGTGTTGCTGAACCAAACAAGTAGTGCAGCTGCTCTAAGAACTCATCAATTTTTGCACCTGGCACATGTGCAAAATGCTCTACTTTGGGCAAAGCTGCCGTAAAATTTTGCTTTATAGCTTTTGGCAAGTTCTTAGTCATATCCAAATCACTTCTTGACCGATTGGTGTTTCAAACCATACACTGTCCGTTTCAACTGCAGAGTCATATTGAGAACATACATCTTCCTCAGGATTATCAGAGAATTCTTGGGAAACCTACAGTAAGTGGTTCTTACTACCCTTGGTTTAAAATCGTGTGGATATTTTTTGTTCTTGTAAGAGTGAAATGTGCAATATACATTTGTCTGAAAATTACAACCCCCTCCCGTTACTAAATGATTGCCAACGTGTATCAAATAATCCTGCTCTGTAGGAAGATCACTGCAAGTGCACGAATCTGCAAGTCACTCCAAGTGCAACTGAATACAGAAAATTTCAGAAGCTGCTATGAGGTTTGTTTAGGATGGACTCTACCTAAATGAATGTGCAAAGCATTCCATATCATAAAAGTTCATGGGCAGTTTGTGCGTGGGCATGGGTAGTGTTGTTTATGATGGTGCTGTAACCTAAAGTGTTTTAATAGCTCAAATCTGTCAGATAAAGGTACACTACACTCCTTACACCTCCACATCCCTTACACACACAAAAATAGTTTTCAGTCAAAATAAAAAGGTAGATATTCAATTAATATCCATGATACTTAATTTACCAAATGAAATATACTCAAAATATCAAAAGTAAAGTAGTATTACTCATTATGCAAAACAGAATGCAAAGTAACAAGAAACTTCAGAGAAATTATACAGAAGCAAAAAGAAGCAAAAAGTTATACAGAAGCAAAAAGTTAAACTGTTTGTATGAAATGCAGTGAAGTATAGCAGAAAATAAAACTTAGGTAAAAACATGCACCTAAAAAATATGCTCATTATTTACAATTTTTTTTTTCTTGAAAACATTACAGAAAATGACAAAAATAAAAGTATTAAATTCACATTACATTGTACTGTATATGCATCCCTTTTGATTAGAAGAAATGGATTTTTTTGTCATATGAGTACAGTATATTAAAATGGTTCTTACCGATAGAATAATGAGATGTTTAATAATACTTTATGGCTTTAAAGTTTTTTTTTACTTTACAACTCATGAGAACAGACTGAAACCAAAACCGAACCGAAGATTAAGCACATGATGGTAACCAGCGGTATTTTACGTGTGATTAAAAATACTCAAAATAGCTTAACGCACCAAAAAACATTAAACTAACGTGACTAAACATCACTACCCATGATTGACAGACAGCAGATAACATTTATGCTCAGATGGTTCTGATGGTTTATCAGAACATGATTGAATCTAATAAATGTTAAGTTGTTGAATTTCATGCAAATACATCATGATTTTATCATGTTCATCTTGGAAACGTGAAATTATTGTATACAAAACACATTACACTTTAGTACATATGCCAGGTTTCGAGTGCAGTTTTATTGTCACTCAATAATTGCAAAGTGCTTACAGTGTCATTTTTCAGTTTTATGTATGCTAACCCGTTTATCTTGTTTTGGGTTCCCGGTGTTTCTCCGCCAAGGAAAGTGACCAGTGTATACTTGCTCCTGGGCTAGTCCACTGGTCTGGTGGGGTATAACTTTAAACCTAACAGGTACATTTGTTTACCCCTGGCCTCCGTGACCTCCATGGATCCTCCTTGTTTACAGAGATACTGGTAGCTACAGTACATATTCTGCCCGGTCATATATGCGGTTGACCCACACTCCCACATTACCACATTAGTAGAAAATAGCCCTGTTATTATTTGGAAAGTATTTTACTATTTCTACTACAATTAGGAGACCCACCTTCTGTATGACTGGTGATGTGTATGCACTTAGACAATCTTAAGTCTGGTTCCCTGTTTCCGCTTTGACTTTGTACTGCACAAGTGTCCCCTTTCTGCCAAGGGACTGCCTATGTGGAACTGTCTCCATATTTCTTAACAAGCAGGGGAGTGCAATAGCTCCCCAGGTTTTCAAAACATAGATTCTCACTAAACTTTTACCCAGGGTTGGGTGAGTTTAGCTTGCCTGTTTGTTTGTAGTAATGTCATCTCTAAGATGGCCATGGTGGTTACTGGTATGATAAAAGATGTTTTGTCTTCATTTGCTTGTCATGATGTGACATTATAAGGAGAATTGCTAACCAGCATGGTTTGGCAGATCCAGTACGAGCCATTGTGTATGTCTGTCATTAAATCAGGAATTTCCAATGATGGGATACATCTCCATTTCCCTACATACAGTACCTCCTGAGGTTAGCATCTCACACAGTCTCCTCACATTGCTCTAGCAAATCGCATATCCTTAATAAGGAGGCCTGACTACTTTGGGGTGAAGGAATAGACTCCACATTTTAATACAACAGTCCAGGTCAGCTTATTCTTTATTCTTTTACATGTTATTCATGATTCAAGATAATCAAAGAAAAAAATAATCTGTAAAAACAGTAAATCCCCAGTTGCATACTAAACATAACTTAATATACAGATATTGCACATGTGAGGGGAAAAAGGAAAAGGTATTGCACAAATTATTAGAGCAAATTAGAAAATTGCAAGTGAAAGTGGTATGGCCCAAGAGCATTGGTAAATATTGCACAAATTGTCCATTTGCATAATAATATTGTACTATTGTTACTGACAGTAACTCTCTTTATAGTGTACAGAGTTGTATAATTTTATGGCCATTGGGAGAAAAGATTTTTTTGTGGCGCTCTGTAGAACACAATGTTTGCGTAAGTGTGATTAATCTGAGTCACTGATATTCTCTGGCCGTTTAGTCACTGGGGTCCGGGAACCGCTTCCGAGGACACTTGGCCCCGGGACCACTTTTGTCTGTAAGCATGCAATCGTTTAGAGCTCGGGAACCAATCCCTGGACTGACTGCAGAGGTTTTCTCAGGAACGATCCAAGTACAGTAGACAGGACATGTGTACTGTACACACTCGTGCTCAAAAGAGAAAGTGATGTAATCACTACTTGATTCCGTACACAAACAAATATGACTGCTGAGGAATCTCAGTGAAGTCATGCTGAAGTCCAGTGTTTGATTGAAATTTAGGCAGACAAAAACATCCAAAGACAATAGAACATTACACATAAAAACTTACTTAAGACGCACACGTACAGCAGCACTTAGCAATGCCGTGCAGCGTTAAACAAACTGCGGCTCGGGCAGCACACAGCACAGTGGATAACGGAGGTGACGAAGATGAACAGAGGAAAAGATAAATAACAAGATGAAAACCAACCAGTGTTAGTGACTCAGGACCTCTTTTGTCCCACGACACCATCTACCTTTATCTTTCAAACCGTACAGCGTGAAGCCTGGTCCAGCAAAGAGCCTGCGAGCTAACGGTAAGTTAATATTTAATATTGTTACTAACGCTGTTAAAGGGAGTCCCATATTATCACAAGATCTACTGGTAATTATCTGTGGATTTTGAGGTGACATTTAAAATGCATATTTAATACATACAGGATGATCCTTTCACATTAGCTCACAACAAAGTTAACTTCGAATGCTCCTCCTGTCTGCTTCCTTTAAGGCCCCAGACCATTTCCATGTTTAAAATACATAAGAGTAGAATGTGATGAACTTTAGGCCTTGTTCACACGGGCGTTAAAACGCACTAGAAGCGGTTTCCTTGCATTTTTTGGGGATTTGAATGCCATGAAAAAGCTGCATGCAACATTTTTTTGATGCCGTATAAACGCGCAGCCAGGCAAACGCACGTCACCAAAGCCGTGTGAACACTCTCATTGACTCCTATGTGTACAAAACACTCTGCGCTTGATCCGCGCTCACCGGATGCTACGAACGCAAGAAAAACGCTCGATTTTAACGCCCGTGTGAACAAGGCCTAAGTGTTGTGCTTATGTAGCTATTAGAGTTACAGGTGTCTTGTCATTCAATCCCACCACCTGTTCATTAGACCCAACCTCTTTCACAATGCTCCAGGACATCTCTTAAGACCTCCTACCCTCCTCCACAACCAATCCATATCATCTGGTTATGTTTCTGCTTTAAAAAAGCAAAGGTTAATTCCATCCTCAAAAAACCTGCCTGGATCCAGCAGAAGTTAGCAACTATCACCCAGTATTGTTTTTTTTCTTTTATTTCCAAAACTCTGGAACAGACTGTTTATAAACAAATGTCTCTTTATCTCTTACAGAACAACCTTAATGATCCCAACCAATCTGGATTCAAAGTGGCACATTCCACATAGACTGGGATTCTGTCAGTCACTAAGAATCTCCATGCTGCTAGATCAAATAAACCATCCTCTGTCCTCATCCCCCTGGACCTGTCAGCTGCATTTGACACTGTGAACCACAAGATTCTGTTATCTCCTCTTGCAAGCCGTGGAATCTGTGGAACAGCATGGCAATGGTATGTTTCCTACCTAGAAGATCGGTCGTACAAGGTGACATAAAGGTGCCAGTTGAGATTCTTCTATTTCTTTCTTAAGCACAGAATCCTGCCACCTACTGTACGCCAAGAACTGTGGTGGAAGTCCTAAAAAACAAAGAAGACAAGTAATTCATACTTATACATACATATTCAGAAGGACCAGTCTCATACAATGAACAGTTCCAGCATGGAGTAAGTGATTTCTCTTTTTCAGTCTTTGCCTTATATACACAAACTTCTCTGCCAAAATAAATCTAAGCCATGTACTTTACACAGTGTTCCCACATACAAGGAGACTGATTTCCCTATCTGTCTCTGAACAGATGTCTTTACCTTATCATTCAGTCGTGGCTACAATCAGTTTGTTTCTACTTTTAAAGCTTGATTCTTTCTCCAATTCAGCAGGCAAGTTTTAAAGTGTTTACAGTCTGTGGCACAATTAATACATAGGTAATGATTTTTCCATCACATGTTATCTTGACAGGTCTCTGTTTGCACAGTATCTGTGCAAACAGAGACATGTCAAGATAACGTGTGATGGAAAAATCATTATTAAGTGTGACTGTGCGTATGTGTTATTTTTAATAGATACCTAATAGACACCTTCTGCACATAGAGCACTCACAGACCTGGATATATGGACTCATCCCCTTACTTTTTTACATTTTAATTTATGGTAAATAGGTCACATATGCACTTCTGATTAGATGCTAACTACGTTTCGTTGGCTTTATACTTGTACTTTGTGCAATATAATAAAATTAAAACTAATCTTATCTAATCTAAGAGTACATTTACTTCTTTACTTAAGTAGGGTGTCTGCTAGTGTACCCTGTGATGAATTGTGTCAATGCTACTGTACCTGACCCTCCACCATTAGTTATCACATCTAGAAGTTTGTGTATATATATATATATATATATATATATATACACAATTTTTTTTACTGATATTCTGAGTTACATCAGGTGTCAGAGGATTGAAGCTTTTGTGTTACACCTTATTAGCTTTCAGAAAGAATAGAAACTTCTCAAAACAAAGAACTCTGGGCCGTTGTCACTGACAAAAACATTGAGGACACCATAATTTCATGTCTGAAAATGCCCTGTAAGACTTCAATGGTTTTGCATTGCAATGGTTGTACTGTAACTTCACTTTTGGCCAAATCCATGGATTAAGTGGTGGTGAACAGAAGGCATTATGAATACTGAATTTGACTGCCACTCAATCTGTCCATCAACATCCAACATCGAGTTACATAGTCGACTGTATTTTTTAGTGAGCATGAAGCTTAACACTGGTACAGTGGAACCTTGAATTACGAGCATAATTCGTTCTGGAAGCGAGCTCGTATTCCAAAACACAAATGTAATTTTCCCATAAGAAATAATGGAAAGTAAAATTTTTCGTTCCACAGCTCAAAAAAATAAATGCATAAAAATAATTAATACAAAATATAAAGTAAAAATGAAAAAAATTTAACCTGCACTTTACCTTTAAAAAAGTCAAAATAAATCCCAACAGATAAGTGTTTTTGTTTATGCGCGTGTGTGTGTGTGTGTGTGTGTGTGTGTTTGGGTTTGTCGTTATGTGTGTGTGTGTGTGTGTGTGTGTGTGTGTGTGTGTGTGTAATTTGACACTGTGCCGATTCACAAACTCACATACATTAAAGGCGCGCGAGAGAGAGTGAACCGGTACTGTGTCAAATTACGTAAAAAAAATGGACAAGCAGCACTTTAAAATTTCTACTGAAAAAAAGTCAAAATAAATCCTGACAGATAAGTGTTTCAGTTTATGCATGCAGGCGTGTGTTACACAAATTACGCACGCACACACATAACGACAGGCTGAGGGAAAAAATGCGTGCACAGATGTTGATTATACCAATAGGAGACGCACTATGATCCAGCAGGGGAGACGATTACCCACAATTCCACGCGCAAGAGAGAGAAAAAACATTGGCTCAGTTGTGATCACGCGATTCTTGGCGTCAAAACAAGAAGCTCATGCGTGATACATGACACTCTGTACTTGTAAACCGAGACTTGTTCGCTTTTCAAGTCGAAATTTTGTTAAAAATCTTTGCTCGTCTTGTGGAACACTTGTAAACCGTGTTACTCGCAATCCAAGGTTTTCCCTCCGTGGTAAAAAATATCATTCGCCTTTGTGACGTGAGCAAATGGAGGGCTTCCACTTTTACTTAAGTAATATTTGCCCTAGTAAATCTCTACTTTCCCTGAAGACTTGACTACTGTAATTTTTTTCTTTCTTTTTCAAGAAAGAAAAAAATGTTACCAGGAAAATGAGAACAGGTCTTTGAAATGCTCTATCCCTGACTTTCAAACTGACAAAAACAAGAAATAAACTCTTCAAATCAGAACAGATCTCTCTCTGTCACACAGGTGTTATGATTTTAGCCAGAGGTATTTAGTTAAGACATCCTACGTATATAGTTTGCGTAACTGTTTGCCCTGCACTGAAGTCTAATTCCAGTTGTGTCTCATCTTGCCCTGCATTATCTAGACTAGTTTCTTATGTTTGAAAAAAAAATACTGGTATTCATTAGCATTTGCATCTCACGCTAGGGATTATTAATGTCTGGGTTAACCTCATCTTGCAATCATATGTTAAGTGTTCTTTCTGGTATGTTCCATTAGCGTTTGTAGTTTAGCTTAGCTTGTTTAGCTGTTTATCTCATTCCACAATGGTTTTTTGTTTGTACAAAATGTTTTTTTGTGCTAGAATGTCAAATCCTCTAGCACAAATTTCATATATGCTCTTTTTAAATCATTAATTTAATTTGTTTAAACCCAGAAGGAAGATGAGATGAGAACAAGCCAGATAGCTAACTCAAACAAGTTTATAATGTTTATACATTGTCGACAAACAAATGAATCAATTTGTTAATAATTAAACGTCCTGCTTGGCAAGACCAAAGCCATGCTAAGAGTGGTTTAGCTGCACATAAACACTTAAGTGTCTTCACAAAGGGATTGAACATTCTAGTGTAGTTCAAAAAAGACAAGCAGATATAAATCTCAAACCAGTTGTTTTAATTGTAAGAACACCCTTGCATAATAAAGCTGTTGCCTTACTTACAAGTTGCATAAATATGCAAAATATGCGCCAGATACCCGAGGGAAAAAGAGCTCAGAGCCAAGAATAACGTTCAGCACAAAACCTTTATCGGCCTCTTTTAGCGTCACAAAATTATAATACAAACCATAAACTAAAAGTAAAGAAAAGGGTAAAAGAATAGAGTTTTTTTTAGGGGGGAGAAGCACAGCTGAGCTCCTACTCCGTTCTCTCCTTCTCTCACACACACACACACACACACACACACTTCATAAGAATTTGATGGCATTTCGCTGGGTCTGCCTGGCATCTGTGTTGTCCATCTCTACTGTTCTTGTAAATTTAGCGTGTTTGTTCTCCACGCCCATCAATCAATCAGGTTTCCGGGGGTGCAATTTTTTCCCCTTCCCCGTTGCATTATTTTTATTATTTTTAATTTTAAGCAAATAAAAAAAAATATTTTATAGTTTTGAAGTGACCAATTAACATACATAGTAATGTCTTTGGTTTTATGCAGGGCCATGAGCTTTTGGAAACAGTTGTTTGAGAATGTGGTTTAAGGCTATTCGTCAGCCAGTACACCAGTGGGGCACCAATCTAAGATACCTGTACGGTGAGCTGTTCCCTTTCTTGACAACCGTTGGTGCTCAGAGTGTGAGCAGGCCGAATCTGCACTTGTTCCATTTTCACGAGACTTCAAAACACTATCAGGGACAATCTGTGGCTGTCTTTAAACTATCAATTGACGTTGAAGCCGTTTACAGTGGCTTGCATGGCATCGCTTGCTTTGTGACTTTCACTGCTGTCTACGTCATTAGAATATGGAACGGTCACCGCCACCTCTTACTGTAGCTTTCCAGCTTTTCCTCCTGAAGTCTTTAACCACAATCCAACCCCAGCATTTCATCTTCACATTGTCCAGTGAATTTTCTTTTGATAGCAGCTGGCCTTATACCTGTGTTGGGAGGACTGCCAAACAGTATCTCAAACGGATTTAGGTTCGCATGTACATGAGAACAAGTAAGAGGGCTTTTACCCAATTTCTTGGCTGATTTGTTTTTCAGCATGTCCTTCTCTCTCTCCACTGCTCCACCACTTGCTTGGTGGTACACGCAGTGTTGTTTTAGGTCAAAGCCCAAAGTTATTTTTTGCAGAGCATGATTATCAAATGTGGTTTATTATCACTGCCAATCCTATCAGGGTTTCCCCATCTGGGAATGATTTCAGTAAGTAGTGCATTGGCATTTGCACTCACATCTTGTTTAGAGGTGGGGAAAGCCTCAATCCACTTTAAGAGCATATCCACTATAAAACATTTTGGAAGCAAATACAGTAGTAAAGCCCTTAGTAACCCAATGTCTAGAGAAACTGTTGCGCATCCCTTCTTCTAAAACATGGTCTAGCCAGTGTGTCAACTTAGCATAGACAGGAAATATCTTATTAAGTAAACATGTAATTGGAGATGTACCAAAGCCCTTCTAGGAAAACGCATCCCGCTTTTCTCCAGACTGTTTTCTCTTCTGGAGTGTCTGTGCTCTGCAGCTCTTTAAGGTTAGTTGTGGGGGTCAAAGGATCAACAATGTTATGGTTTTAGGAAAGAAAAAGCTTGTCAACGGCCTTAACTGCTGCATCTGCTTTTCTGAGATAGAATCCAATTTGTTAGTGAGAGTATTACATTTACACTTTAAAAAATCGTGGTGCTATTACCACTGCACACTCCCTTTTAGCACCTGTTTCTGTAGCCTATCACAAAATGCTGATTCATTCACAATCATTTTATATCCAGATTCTGTAGTGGCGCTTCCCATGGATCTATCCTAGAGAAACAAAGTTGTTTAACAGTGAGTAAAGTAGCACTTTGCCCTCTGCACATAAACACATAGGTAATCAGGAGAAAACTAGAGTCACAGCTCCAACAGCTTGACTCTAGGAGCCTGTGGCAGGGACTAAGAACAATAACGGACTACAAAGCACCAACATCTGGTATGGCGAACGTGGACGTGGCTCTGATGTTTAAGATGTTAGCGATGCTAATGCTAGCGGTGCCATCGGCTGCAGACAGGGACTGCCAGCAATGAAAACACATTCATAAGCTCCGAGCATGACTTGAGAAGATCCTTCAGAAGAGTAAACAAGAGGAAAGCAGCAGAACCAGACGGCATCTCAGGTCGAGTCCTCAGGGCCTGCGCAGACCAGCTAGCACCTGTGTTCACAGAGATATTTAACCTCAATGTTGTTCCTGTTCCAAAGAAACCCCATCCTGCTTCCTTTAATGATTATCGCCCTGTAGCCCTCACCTCGGTAGTGATAAAGTGCTTTGAGCGGCTGGACAGAGACTTCATCATCTTCTCACTACCTGAAACGTCTCGGGTTACTTTGCTGTAACCCTGTTCCCTGAAAAGGCGGGAACGAGATGCTGCGTGAAAACGCTATGGGAAACATCTTGTCATGTTGCCGGTTGTGAAGCATGTGTGTATCAAACACGCCAAATTTTGGCTTATATAACCTCGGTCGGGTGACGTCATCTGATGAGACGCACCTGCAGGTTATAAATAGGACTTCATCATCTTCTCACTACCTGAAACTGGATCCATTACAGTTTGCTTACCGTCCAAACTGCTCTACAGATGATGCCATCTCTCATCTCCTCCATACATCTCTAACTCACCTGGACACTAGAAGGCGGAATTATGTTAAAATAGTCTTTTTGTGACTACAGTTTAGCATTTAATACCATAATTCTCTCCACACTCACCACCAAGCTGGAGCACCTGGGACTCAGCCCATCTTTGTGTCAAATTTCCTAACTGGCACACTACAGGTTCCTTTGGGTGCAGATATAATCTTCTGATGCCGAGAATCTGTCAACGTAGATAGAGCAAGGCTTTTACAACCTCTACATCTTGTTCTTTCTTGCATAAACACACATTCCAAGTCTGCAACTCTGACCGATGATTATAAAGACACACATACACTACCATTCAAAAGTTTGGGGTCACTAGCAAATTTCTTTGTTTTTGTTTAGCGATTTATTTTCTACATTCTACAATAATACTGGGGATTTCAAAACTATAAAATAACATATGGAATTAGGTAATTACGTAACAACAAAAGCAACAGTTAGTTGTTATTTTAAGACACAGAGGTCAGCCTTTCAGTGATAGTTCTTGCAAGAACAGTATTGTCAAGTGCGTTTGCAAAATCCGTCAAGCACCATAATGAAACTGGCTCTCATGAAGGCCAGGCGAGACCAAAACCTACCTCTGCCCAGATGAGAAGTTCATTTAGAGTTATCAGCCTGAAAAATGACCAATTAACAGCACCTCAGATTAGAGGCGTTATGAAGTCTTTACAGAGCAGAAGTAGCAGAAACATCTCACCATTAACTGTTTAAAGAAGATTAATGCATTTTTTGGATGCTTTCAGCATTACTTTACAATGTAGAAAGAAATAAAAATCAGGAACCATCATGGAGTTAAAAAGTGACCCCAAATTTTTGAACAATAGTGTATTGATTAAAAATTTCCATCACACATCCAAAGAATTTGAGTTTTCACTTATATACAGTGGAACCTTGAATAACAAAATGTTTTTTCCTATAATAAATAAAGGAAACTCAAATAATTTGTTCCACAGCCCAAAAAAATTATTACATAAAAATAATTAACACAAATGTAAAGTAAAAAGAAAACAAATTAACCTGCACTTTATCTTTAAAATTTTTAATCTAACCTCTCACTTTATCTAAAAAATCCTGACAGATAAGTGTTTCTGTTTGCATTGGAAATTGACTAATACCACTGTTATTTCAGTGGTAAAACTATTTAGTTTAGCTTTTCTAATTAATATCTATTAATGCTAGGGTTTGTTTACATTGAGCAAATACCGCATTAGTTGCTTATCTTAAAGTAAATGATTAAAGTGGCACATAGTAACTGTTCAAATATTAGACATACAGTATACTCAAGGACTTCTAAAGTTTAATTAAATTCTGTCCAGAACATTTTTGCTGAACAAACAAGATTTTGGGTCCTCCAATGTGTAAAATGTAAAGACATCATTGAAAGAGAGAGTTCAGACCAATTTACAGAAAAAAACTCTATTTTATTTATATACATTATGCATGGTCTTTTGTGTATCAAAAATAATCATTTTATGTTTTTTTCTTGTTTTTTTTGCTGTTGTTTTTACAGTAGAATAGATAATAGTAGAAAAGAGTTAATTGGAATACATATTATATACACATTATATATACAAAATAATAAAAAGTAAGGGCTTGTTGAAATAGAATAGAAAACCAAAATGAGTACCTTCAAGTAATATGGCATTTAATATATAACAGATGTTTATTAAAGTATATTTTAGAATTTAAAACATTTTTTTTTAAAAAACAAAAAGTTCTTTCCATGCTTGGTGGGTTTCCATGCGAGAAACTGGACTGGCGCCACGTTTAGTTTGTATCCCTCCTAGTGCCCTGAGTCCCTTACAATGAGCTCTGGTCCCCCAATAACCCTGAACAAATAGGTAAGTGATAGATAAATGGTATGGACAAATAATTTTGTTGCCTTTGAATAGCATGTATTAGCCTTTATTAGAAAGTAGAATAAGCCAGTTCCCTTTCAAAGGCTACACTCGATGCTGCGTGAAAACGCTATGGGAACATCTTGTCATGTTGCCGGTTGTGAAGCATGTGTGTACCAAACACGCCAAATTTTTGGGTTTTATAACCTCGGTCAGGTGACGTCAACTGATAGGACGCACCTGCAGGTTATAAATAGGAGTAAACCGGAAACATTCCTTAGATTCTTGTCTTCACCTAGTTGTGAGCGTGTGTGTCTAACCAGCAAAATAAGTGTTTAACTCGCCGATAATGGCAGAGTTTAAACGAGATGTCCCTCTGTGTGTATAATCCATATCGGAGGGCGATCTCTACACTTTACTGCTTCGATTAAGTGCTACGCGCGCTTGAGAATCTTCGAGCCGCCGCGCATTCCTGGGGCTTAAACTCGTGCATCCGGCAGAGCTGTGAGAGACAGATTTAAAACTCCTTTCTTTCGCGTTCTCATCGGATCGGGAAATCCCTCTGTCCACTCGCAAGCGCGCGCCGCGCTTCTTGTGAATGGGCAAGGATAAACATCCTCTCTTGCTTCCGCGGAGATGATAATAGCCTCTAAGCACTTAAAAATAATAATAAAAAAAAAAAAACATAGACGGCAGGTTCTGTCGGGTGCCTGGGGGCGGAGCCTCAACGACGCTCTCTCCCCTTTTCTTAGCAATCTCCATATGAGTTAACCCTTTCATGGAGTAAGCTGTATTCATCCCGTGTTTTCCTGCCATCAACTTATTTATTTATTTAAATATAATTGAGGTAGAAACGCGGAGTTATATGATGACACCCAGATAGAAGAGACGCTTCCAGGCTATCTCTCTTCTGGGACATCATCCTTCCTGAAAAGCTATTATTTCCTTTCAAGCTGTGTAGACTTTTTATCTTCCCTGGAGGGAAAAGCTTTTCAAGCTGAGAGACTTGAGTACTGGCGGGGCTCTGCAAGGTAAGGCGTATTGGATTTACGCCGGGCCACAGACTTGTCTCTTCGTGCAACAAAGCAGACGGCTCGTGCTATCAGCCGTTTTATGGCTGCTATGGTCTCCGCGGAGAGGCACTTGTGGTTGAATCTCAGGGGCATTAAGGAGAAGGATCGTGTATTCCTCCTCGATGCCCCATCTCGCCTCCCGGCCTACTTGGCGATGTCGTTAACTCGGTCGCCACTAGGTTCATGAGGCGAAGTTATATAACAAGCCTTCGGGAAATTTCTTCCCGCCTTGCTCAAGAGTCGGGACTGTCGGCCACCCAGTCTCGACCGGGTCTGACTGTTGCGAGGCATGAAACACACAAGGAGAGTGTTTTTGAGCTGGGCACCCCCTTGCAAGATTGGGGTGCGTCACGCAATCCGCCTCAAAAGAGGTCAGACTATATTGTTTTCACAAAGAAGCCCTGAGGTTCATGTACCCAGGACTGTGGGGGGTGGCCCCCCAATGGGAAGAGGCACGCAGAATTCCTTTTAAAGAATGAAGTGTTCTCCCTGGCACCCCCAGGAGGTTGGTGTTTTTGCTCCGCCACCACTGGTGTTTCAGGCAACTCCAGTCTCCAATAAAATGTTAGTTCTTCGGGTTTTTCGTGCCATGTTTCAGGATGCCGAACATCTAACATCCCCCCCGTTTAACCAAGCCGCTGAGCTTTACCCCTTTCTGAGAAACTGGCAGCGTGGAAGCTACTGCCAAGTATATCTCCTTGGGCACTAAGCACTGTACAGAGAAACTACAGGATTCAGTTCTCACATCACCCTCCGCGTTTCAATGGCGTGGTCTCCACTTCCATGAAACCGGAAAGTGCAAGAGGAACGGGGGGCTGCGTCCAATTTTTTAGATTTTGCGGACTTTACCGCTATCTAAAAATAAATCAATGGAAATATTGTCACAACACAGGAGGTTCCTGAGGTTCGCTTTCGGGGGCGAAGCTTACCAGTATCGGGTCCTTCCATTTGGTCTAGCTTTTTCACCCGCACATACACAAAATACATGGATGTAGTTCTGGCTCTTACGACTCCAGAGCATCCGTATTGAATTACATGACTGGCTGGCCCAGTCTCAGTAGCTAGCGCTTCGACATCAGCATGTCGTTCTAGCTAATCTTTGTTTCCTAGGATTGAGATCCAATGCCATGAAAGCATGCTCTTTCCTGTTTAGAGGACAACATTTTTGGGTGTCACATGAAATTTGAGCGTAAGCGGGCACAGCTGTCTCCCGCTCGTGTCGAATCCATTCTCAACACCGTCAAGGAAACCAAGCTAGACCAGAAAGTGACCATCACTTTCAGAGATCTTAGCTCTCATGGCAGCTGTATCCACGGTGACACCTTTGGACCTTCTGCACATGAGAGCATTTCAGTTGTGGCTAAGAACCAGGGGATTTTACTCTAGGGCCAATCCCCAATAAGGGCTACGCGCCAGGTGCTTCGTACCCTTCCTATGTGGTTCAGACCCCGGTTTCTGACTCTGGGTCCCACTCTAAGTTCGTCTTGTCGTCGCAGATGCTAACGACAGACGCTTCCCTCATGGGCTGGGGTGCAGTCTTAAATTACCGTCCAGCCCAAGGGAGCTGGAGAGGCCATCTTTTTGCACGGCACATCAATTGCCTCAAAATCATGGCTCTATTTCAGGCCCTAAAGCACTTCCTCCAGCATTTGAGACTACCATGTCCTAGTGCGGGTGGACAACACTATGGCAGTCTCGTATATTAATCGCCAGGGCGGACTGTGCTCGCGCCGCTAAATAGCTAGCGCACCAGATTCCTGTCCCTCAGGGCGATTTACATTCTTGGAAAATTTCATGTAGCGTAGGTGGACCTCTTTGCCTCGCAAGATCAGCAAATGTCCCCTTTACTACTCCCTCTCAAATAGAATGTATTTGAAAAGTTGGTGCATGACGAAGCAGGTAGACCCAGTCCACTGCCGAATTGTTTCAGTGCTGGAGTTTCTGCAGAAAAAAATTGTCCTCTGGCTTGTGCCCCTTGTTGAACCACTAAAGTCAGCGCCTCAGGTTTCTGACCCTTAAGATGGTTTTTCTAAATGGTGTTACCTCTCTAAGAGAATTGGACAGCTATTGCCCTCTCCTATGAGGCGCGTGGGCTCACTTCGCCTCTAGGAATCAGAGCTCATTCAACCAGGGGAATCGCCTCATCAATTGCATTAGCAAGAGGTATTCCCTTGCAGCAAGTATGTGACACGGAGGGTTGGTCCTCTCCACACACATTTGCCAACATGCATCCTATTGTTTTGAAGCCTTCTGTCCTCCGCCTTTACAGCTTCGGAGCAGGAGAGACTTCACTTACTGTGTCCAGTACGTGCTCTTCAGATTTACGTCCACCACATTAGCCAGTGGCGTAAGTCAGAGCAGTTTTTACATGTTTTGAAGCCGCAAGCTACGTGAGAGATGCTATTGCCCTCTCCTATGAGGCGCGTGGGTTCACTTCGCCTCTAGGAATCAGGGTTCATTTAATCAGGGGAATCGCCTCATTAATTGCACTAGCAAGAGGTATTCCTTTGCAGCAAGTCTGTAATGCGGAGGGTTGGTCCTCTCCGCACACATTTGCCAATATGCATCCTATTGTTTTGAAGCCTTCTGGCCTCCGCCTTTACAGCTTCGGAGCAGGAGAGACTTCACTTACTGTGTCCAGTACGTGCTCTTCAGATTTATGTCCACCGCATTAGCCAGTGGCGTAAGTCAGAGCAGCTTTTACATGTTTTGAAGCCGCAAGCGGCGTGAGAGATGCTATTGCCCTCTCCTATGAGGCGCGTGGACTCACTTCGCCTCTAGGAATCAGGGTTCATTCAACCAGGGGAATCGCCTCATCAATTGCACTAGCAAGAGGTATTCCCTTGCAGCAAGTCTGGGAAGCGGAGGGTTGGTCCTCTCCGCACACATTTTCCAATATGCATCCTACTGTTTATGAAGCCTTCTGTCCTCCGCCTTTACAGCTTCGGAGCAGGAAAGTCTTCACCTACTTTGTCCAGTACGTGCTCTTTAGATTTACGTCCACCGCATCAGCTAGTGGCGTAAGTCAAAGCAGCTTCTACATGGTCTGGGGCCGCAACGGGGGGTGGCCCCCACTACACTGGGCTTATTGCCCTCTCCTATGAGGCGCGTGGGCTCACTTCGCCTCTAGGAATCAGGGCTCATTCAACCAGGGGGATCGCCTCATCTATTGCACTAGCAAGAGGTATTCCCCTGCAGCAAGTGTGTGACACGGAGGGTTGTCCTCTCCGCACACATTTATTACATTTATAGTTTGGATGTTCATGCTACTCCGGGCTCACGGGTCCTCGAGTCAGCTACCCAGACATAGTTCTGAGACCTTCTCGGCCTTGTGCGCACACGCTACACAACCTTGGAGTCCAGACACTCGCAGTGCGGCGGCGTTGGCACTCTTGTTCCCATAGCGTTTTCACGCAGCATCGAGTGTAGCCTTTGAAAGGGAACATCTCGGGTTACTTTGCTGTAACCCTGTTCCCTGAAAAGGCAGGAACGAGATGCTGCGTCCCAATGCCGCACTGCCTACGTGACCGGACGTCCATTCAGACAAACCAATCTGAGGAATGTTTCCGGTTCACTCCTATTTATAACCTGCAGGTGCGCCTTATCAGATGATGTCATCCACCGAGGTTATAAAAGCCAAAAATTTGGCGTGTTTGATACACACATGCTTCACAACCGGCAACATGACAAGATGTTTTCCATAGCGTTTTCACGCAGCATCTCGTTCCCGCCTTTTCAGGGAACAGGGTTACAGCAAAGTAACCCGAGACGTTCCCGACACTGCCCCACAGGTTAACACACAAACTACAATTTGGCTGCAGGCTGACGTTAGACAGAGACAAACCAACGCCGGTGTAGAAGTCAATCAAGCGCCACTACAAAACGCAACATAAATGTCTGGGACGTTCAGAGCAAGTTCGTTCATCCAAAAACTTAACGCCCATGTAAACAAGGCCTTACAGACAATCTTTTAGCTGCAAAAAAAAATAATGCAAACATTTTAAGGAACACTATACTGTACGTTCATAAAAATCAACATATAATTTGTCGCAGACCGAAAGACGCATCTGTCTGTGTGAACTGTACACACAACCATTTATCAACACCACTAGTTACAGGAACTGGGCTGGGAGTTAGTGCCACATCCTCTGTACAGTCCTGGCCACACTCCAAGCTATTGTAACGGGTTTTTAGGAGTAAAAAAAGTCCCTGGGATGCCAGCGTTTTAGATTAGTTTTAGATAAGTGCATTAGTGTAGCAGGGAGTTATATAGAAAAATGAAGTTTTCTTTATTAAAATAACTGTTTTCTGTTACTGTATTCTGGACAATGGAAAGCTTTGACTTGAAAAGCCCCATATTTTATTAAATGTTATTGTACTATTTGATTTTATAATATTGAAAAAAAAGAAAACACCAATCTATGTTTTTATCCAATTCAGGTATTTTTTTATTCTGTTTTATTCGAGTCTGACTATTCCCATTTATTTGTGCGACTATTGTATCGTGTTTGTGGAATACTGTATTCTATAAATTAGTCAAGACTGGCACATGATTTACTTTGACAGCAGCACTGAAATCCCAAAAATATTCATGTTTACTGCAAGAATAGTGGCACTCCAACCTGGAGCAGTCTTTGTTACGTGAGGAGCTTGCTGATTAGCTTTATCTGACTGTATTGTTTAAGTTCTGAGCTGCACTTTAATGCAAAATGTGAAATTTTAGTTCTTTCTAATAAAAAAAGTAGTAAATGATTACAGTGTAGTGTTGAAAAATGTAAACAAGTGGAAATTATGCATGCTGATTAAATGGAATCCATCAGGTTTTACATGCATGAGAACATGATACAGATAGTATCAGGTTTAAAGGGAGATGTCATGGGGTAGATCAGAACTAGAGGAATCCAAGTCCAGATGATGTTTGCAATGTTAGAAAGGAGGGCGGTTGAAGAAACAACCAGCGAAGTGTCTGAGCCAAATCGCAACACGAGGGCCGTAGTCAAAAAAAACTACTTTTACCTGGTAAAAACTAGCTCTGTTCTCAGCAACCTATTTCAGTACATGCTCCTTTAAATGCTTATGATCTCTAATGAGCCCGCCCCCCAGTTCTGTGGAGCGTGTCTTTACAACACACATGGGGTATAGCCACGGGAGTGTAGTCCAGTGCAGGCAATGCTTTGTGGGTAATCCAGTCCAAAGTACGAAAACGCAAAAATGTGAGATAAGCTGGAATAGAGAGCCTGAGCCTGTTTTCTTAAGTAGTTTTTGGTTTGATTTAAGTACGGAACCCACCCGGAAGTTTGTAATATCACCTGACAACGCAGAAATTAAAAGAATGGACATGCATGGACTCATTTGTCTTTCTCATCACTACATGGGTATGAATTAACGGGCTGTTACGCTGCCGCGAGCAACGACAAAAATAAAGCGGGGAAGCTAACACAGGGTAAGTAGCGTACTGAGAGAGATACGAACGCGATGTGTTTACTGATGTGTTTACATGACTTCTTAATCATTGACAGACACCATTATAAACCATCTAGCGTTACAAAGGTAAACATAATATAGTTTTCCAACTACGTCACAGTTTGTAACACAGTTACATAGAGAAGACGACATAACCATGCCCTATGAGAGTGTAAGTTAACTTACACTCCGCATTCATCGTGATTATTAGAAAAGGCGACCTGCAAAGATTTATAGAAAAAGAAATTACCCTCACCGAGCCTGGTGAAGATGAAGCAGGAACACGAAGTGTTAGTACAGATCCATTTTTCAGGAGCAGCTCCCTAGCAAAACCTGCTTTATATTGACCCGCGTTTATAAAGCAGTCTGGTGAAAAATGATTAGCGCAAACATGAACGCATTTAGGTAGATCGGCGGGGACTTTAGCTTCAAAAACAAAATTCAGCCACTGCGTCCTCAGCAGCTCAGATGTCGGTAGTGAATGACGACTGCTGTGTTCGCTATTACACCCAACAACTGTACACCACACTCACTTAGGCGACATTTTGCTCCAGCGTCGAAAAACAATGCCCGACAGCTTCTTCTCACTCGGGGCGGGTCTTTGCTAAAACACCAGTTTCAATCAACTATAGTAGGAGCGGCCTCTGTTGGTGTGGCGTCACATCGACAGGCATTTGAGATTGGCCTGATTTTAGATGGGGCATGTTATTTTAATAAATGAAAAGAAAATTACTGGGCGGCTCTTTATCATTGTAGAGTGGTTGTGTACGCACTCTCCTAACACACATTTCAGTCCAAACAGCTTAAAAAAGTGCATGTAGGCCCGTATGACCCCTTTAAGTGCTGGAGTATTCAGCCAGGACTTCGAGACAGGTGTGCAGACGGGATAGAAGACAGGATGGAAACTGGGGCATGGGAGAGACACATGACGGGCTAACTTTTTATCTTCCCTGGAGTCAGCGCCTCAGGTTTATGACCCTCAAGATGGTTTTTCTAAATGGTGTTACCTCTCTAAGAGGATCGGAGATCTGTCAGTCTCCCCATCCTGCCTAGACTTTGCCCCTGGGCTAGTCAGGGCCATTTTGCATTCTCACTAACTATCTTCCAAAAGTTCCATTTCCAACATGCACCCTATTGTTTTTGAAGCCTTCTGTCCTCCGCCTTTACAGCTTCGGAGCAGTAAAGACTTCACTTACTGTGTCCAGTACGTGCTCTTCAGATTTACGTCCACCGCATCAGCTAGTGGCTTAAGTCAGAGCAGCTTTTACATGGTCTGCGGCCGCAACAGGGGGTGGCCCCCACTACACTGGGCTATTGCCCCCTCCTATGAGGCGCGTGGACTCACTTCGCCTCTAGGAATCAGGGCTCATTCAACCAGGGGGATCACCTCATCTATTGCACTAGCAAGAGGTATCCCCCTGCAGCAAGTGTGTGACACGGAGGGTTGTCCTCTCCACACACATTTATTACATTTATAGTCTGGATGTTCATGCTACTCCCGGCTCACGGGTCCTCGAGTCAGGTACCCAGACATAGTTCTGAGACCTTCTCGGCCTTGTGCGCACACGCTACACAACCTTGGAGTCCAGACACTTGCAGTGCAGCGGCGTTAGCACTCTTGTTCCCATAGCGTTTTCACGCAGCATCGAGTGTAGCCTTTGAAAGGGAACGTCTCGGGTTACTTCGCTGTAACCCTGTTCCCTGAAAAGGTGGGAACAAGATGCTGCGTCCCAATGCCACACTGCCTACGTGACCGGACGTCCATTCAGACAAACCAATCTGAGGAATGTTTCCGGTTCACTCCTATTTATAACCTGCAGGTGCGCCTTATCAGATGACGTCATCCACCAAGGTTATAAAAGCCAAAAATTTGGCGTGTTTGATACACACATGCTTCACAACCGGCAACATGACAAGATGTTTTCCAAAGCGTTTTCACGCAGCATCTCGTTCCCGCCTTTTCAGGGAACAGGGTTACAGCAAAGTAACCCGAGACGTTCCCGACACTGCCCCACAGGTTAACACACAAACTACAATTTGGGCTGCAGGCTGACGTTAGACAGAGACAAACCAACGCCGGTGTAGAAGTCAATCAAGCGCCACTACAAAACGCAACATAAATGTCTGGGACGTTCAGAGCAAGTTCGTTCATCCAAAAACTTAACGCCCATGTAAACAAGGCCTTACATTTACATTTACATTTACATTTAGGCATTTGGCAGATGCTCTTATCCAGAGCGACTTACAAAAAGTGCTTCAATGTTTACATAATTGGATACATACTTACACTGGGTTAACTAGGATAATAACTAAGTGCCATTAGTCTAACACAACTAAGAAGATTTTTTTTTTTTTTTTTTTCGGGGTGGGGGGGGGGGTGGATAGGTTAGTCCAAGTACTGGAGAAACAGATGAGTCTTGAGTCGTCGTTTAAAGATAGTCAAAGTCTCTGATGTACGGACATCTAGAGGAAGTTAATTCCACCACCTAGGTGCCAGAACAGAAAAGAGCCTGGATGAATGCCGCCCTCGATCCCTGAGAGATGGTGGAATGAGGCGAGCAGTGCTGGAGGATCGGAGGGAACGTGGTGCAGTGCGTGGTGTAATTAGCGCAGAGAGGTAAGTGGGTGCTGGGCCATTTTTAGCTTTGTAGGCAAGCATCAGTGTTTTGAATTTGATGCGGGCAGCTACAGGAAGCCAGTGCAGGGAGCGGAGGAGTGGGGTGGTGTGGGAGAACTTGGGGAGGTTAAAAACGAGACGTGCTGCTGCATTCTAGATCAGTTGCAGAGGACGAATCGTGGACAGAGGCAGGCCTGCCAGGAGTGAGTTGCAGTAGTCCAGTCTTGAAATAACAAGGGAATGAACAAGCACCTGAGTAGCCTGTGAAGAAAGAAATGGGCGAATTCTTCTGATATTGTAAAGAAGAAATCGACAAGAGCGAGTAAGGTTAGTGATGTGTGGGGAAAATGACAAATGATTGTCCACGGTTACCCCAAGATTGCGGGCGGTGGCTGAAGGAAGTGATTTGGTTGTTGTCCATGGATATCACAAGGTCTTGACCTGGAGATGAGTCACAAGGGATAAACAACAGTTCGGTTTTACTGAGATTGAGCTTCAGCTGATGAGCAGCCATCCAAAGGTTGCCTTACAGACAACCTTTTAGCTGCAACAAAAAAAAATGCAAACATTTTAAGGAACGCTATACTGTACGTTCATAAAAATCAACATATAATTCGTCGCAGACAGAAAGACGCATCTGTCTGTGTGAACTGTACACACAACCATTCATCAACACCACTAGTTACAGGAACTGGGCTGGGAGTTAGTGCCACATCCTCTGTACAGTCCTGACCACACTCCAAGCTATTGTAACAGGTTTTTAGGAGTAAAAAAAGTCCCTGGGATGCCAGCGTTTTAGATTAGTTTTAGATAAGTGCATTAGTGTAGCAGGGAGTTATATAGAAAAATGAAATTTTCTTTATTAAAATAACTGATTTCTGTTATTCTGGACAATGGAAAGCTTTGACTTAAAAAGCCCCATATTTTATTAAATGTTATTGTACTATTTGATTTTATAATATTAAAAAAAAAGAAAACACCAATCTATGTTTTTATCCAATTCAGGTATTTTTTTATTCTGTTTTATTCGAGTCTGACTATTCCCATTTATTTGTGCGACTGTTGTATCGTGTTTGTGGAATACTGTATTCTATAAATTAGTCAAGACTGGCACATGATTTACTTTGACAGCAGCACTGAAATCCCAAAAATATTCATGTTTACTGCAAGAATAGTGGCACTCCAACCTGGAGCAGTCTTTGTTACGTGGGGAGCTTGCTGATTAGCTTTATCTGACTGTATTGTTTAAGTTCTGAGCTGCACTGTAATGCAAAATGTGAAATTTTAGTTCTTTCTAATAAAAAAAGTAGTAAATGATTACAGTGTAGTGTTGAAAAATGTAATGATGTGTAAAGATGTGTTTACATGACTTCTTAATCATTGACAGACACCATTATAAACCATCTAGCGTTACAAAGGTAAGCATAATATAGTTTTCCGACTACGTCACAGTTTGTAACACAGTTACATAGAGAAGACGACATAACCATGTCCTATGAGAGTGTAAGTTAACTTACACTCCGCATTCATCGTGATTATTGGAAAAGGCGACCTGCAAAGATTTATAGAAAAAGAAATTACCCTCACCGAGCCTGGTGAAGATGAAGCAGGAACACGAAGTGTTAGTACAGATCCATTTTTCAGGAGCAGCTCCCTAGCAAAACCTGCTTTATATTGACCCGCGTTTATTAAGCAGTCTGGTGAAAAATGATTATCGCAAACATGAACGCATTTAGGTAGATCGGCGGGGACTTTAGCTTCAAAAACAAAATTCAGCCACTGCGTCCTCAGCGGCTCAGATGTCGGTAGTGAATGACGACTGCTGTGTTCGCTATTACACCCAACAACTGTACACCACACTCACTTAGGCGACATTTTGCTCCAGCGTCGAAAAACAATGCCCGACAGCTTCTTCTCACTCGGGGCGGGTCTTTGCTAAAACACCAGTTTCAATCAACTATAGTAGGAGCGGCCTCTGTTGGTGTGGCGTCACATCGACAGGCATTTGAGATTGGCCTGATTTCAGATGGGGCATGTTATTTTAATAAATGAAAAGAAAATTACTGGGCGGCTCTTTATCATTGTAGAGTGGTTGTGTACGCACTCTCCTAACACACATTTCAGTCCAAAGAGCTTAAAAAAGTGCATGTAGGCCCGTATGACCCCTTTAAGTGCGGGAGTATTCAGCCAGGACTTCGAGACAGGTGTGCAGACGGGATAGAAGACAGGATGGAAACTGGGGCATGGGAGAGACACATGACGGGCTAAGAAAAACATGAACATGTGGGGAAAGTGACACCATGGGAAAAACAGGCAGACAGGAGAGAAACCTGAGAGGAACCTTTAATGATGAGTCAATGTACTCTCAGACCATGGGAAGCAAAATCATCCGGTCTGATGAAACACATATTCCAACTATCTGGAATCTGGCACTGCACATCTCCCCATTGAAACCAAACAGTCAGAGATGGTGGTGTAGCATCATGCTGTGGGAAAGTTTTTCTGCAACTGAAAAACTTATCAGTACAGAGGGGAAAATGGATGCAGAAACATCAAGAGCTATCCCAGGTGAAAACCTTCTGCAGAGTGCTCAGGGTCTCAGGCTTAAGCAACGGTTCACATTTCACAAGACAATGACAGGAAGCATACTGGCAAGAAAACACACAAGTGGCTTTAGAAGAAGTACTGTACAGTATGTGGGAGTCTGGACCTGATCCCAGTAGAGCTAAGAGAGATCTGGAGAGAACTAAAAATGGCTGTGCACTGACACTGTGCATCCAACCTGGTCGAGCTTGAACAGTTCCAACAAGCAGAGCAGAAGAAACCTCCAAAAGAAACATGGCCAAGCTTGTTACATCATTTACAAGCAGACACGAGGTTGTCATTGCTGCCAAAGGTGCTTTAAATGAGTACTAAATGAAAGGTCTAAATACTAAGGAAAAAAGGGCTATTGCAGTCTTTATTGGGTAATAAATTACCAAAACACCCCAAACACATGTTTTACTTTTCTCTTCAGTGTGGATTTGAATTTATTTTGAAATTACACAATTTAGAAAACGCTCTGTTAGCACTGCACATGATACAATTATTTAAAGTTTTTGCTTTAGCAACTATTAAAGCAACTGTAAAAAAAACTAGAATAAACTATAACTACAGTTATATAGTTATAATAAAACCTGCCTTTGGCATAGAGTGAGAGGGTTGTTCTTCTTAACAGATCTTTAAACAGTTCAAAGCCGACGTCCAGGTTACACCAGGTCCAGGCTCTATTTCTTTAACTACACTGGACTACACTGTATTCTGCCCATACGGAGACATGGGCAGTTTTTTATAAGGGTGTCTAGCTAGCTGTTTGTCTCAGAGACAGTCTTTCAAAGAAACAGTGATTTCTTTGGAATTTATATTTCCACTTCTAGCCATGTTATTTCTTGCTTGTCTGTGTATACTTATTGGCTCGGTAGGAGTAAAACTGCATAACGACTAGACATGAGGAGGTGCGGGTGTTTGCACAGGGTGATATGGTGTTTCAGTCTATTATACAAGAAGTGATCTTGACACACCACAGGGGAACCAGACAGAGTAGCTGATGGGGCCTGAAAGTTTTTACTGACTGTTTCGTGTTTTTGTTCTGCACTAGTATCTGATACCATCTTTTTTTAAGTTCGGGCCCATTGTGGTTTAATAGCATTTCAGTTATGGGTGGAACAATACGATAAGAAAAAAAATATATATTTTTATACCTTTGAGGTTGATAAGACTGTCCTGATATTCATAGATACTCGTCACAGATATGTATCTCCTCTCGATAAATATAATTTATATTTAAAGGTTAATACAAGTGAGTATAGCGAATATGATAGTGGATACAGTAAAATATTTACTCATATATGTTTGCATATTATCTAACAATAGCGTTTACAGGATTTTGCAGATGCCAAAAGTGACATATGTTTATTTTTTAGTTTGAGGGTCAGAATGGTGGTGCAAGGGCATAAGAATGGAAACAAAGTCAGCATTTTGGATCCAAATGAAATGATGCCATGGTAGTAAATTCTAATGAGACTCATTACTCCAGGATGCAGACAGCATGTAGACGTGTGGTTGGATTGTCTATTGGCACTAGTGTAAGGGGGGGAGGCACCACAAGAAGTGAAGAAAAACTCAGACGGGTCTTGAGTGAGTCAGATTTTCCTGAAGTCAACTGTGACTGGAATTTTAGTGCAACTATTTAGATCTATTAAAATATTGTAGGAATTAATGTGTCTGGCTGTCTGTAAACATTAACCAATCAAGTAGGTAAAATCAGAGACCATATATTGTGTGTGTGTGTGTGTGTGTGTGTGTAGCATTTATCAAGTATCATTTAAACGACACCGTGTACATACAGTAATAAATATAAGTGAGTGAATGAGTGAGTGAGTAATCTTCATGTTAAATTATGGACTTTAGGTTTAAAAGAAAAATAAGTGAAAATGATGTTTATACTTATGATCTAAAAAAAATGCATGAATGAAATTAAATGTTCTCCACATTAAGGACTCTCTTAAATAAACAATTCACATATGTATGCACATATGTCCCGGACATTTTCAGTTAAATCCCATTTCATCTGCACACTAAGGTTTTCTATGTTTTTCTATATTTGTGCAATAAGCAAAGAAAGAAAGACAGAAAGAAAAGACAGACAGACAAAGTTCTCTGTTCAGAGGAAAAGCCTCAGCCTCTGCCTGTCAACACAAACTTTTCCTCGTTTTCTTATAAATCCTCGGTAACGGCAAAGGCCCCGAGAGAATATAATTTTTGTTTCATTTTCCCGGGCCCCATCCTTTCTCACGTAGATGGCGGAGCTTTGTTTATTTTTGTGTTATCAATTTTTATTTGTTTCCTTTTAAGGTCCGTTATTAATAATCCCATGCTACTGTATCTCCAGATGGGAAGGTCTTCCCGTGCCTGAAGGTCTTCCCGTGCCTGCCATAAGCACTCTCACTATTTCATTGACCCCATTTAAAGCCCTGCGTCA
Organism: Clarias gariepinus; assembly: GCF_024256425.1. NCBI lineage: Eukaryota > Metazoa > Chordata > Actinopteri > Siluriformes > Clariidae > Clarias > Clarias gariepinus. Next base: position 33,999,883 of record NC_071108.1, on the reverse strand, counting down.
GGGCTCTTATAAACATTCTTACATCTTTTGGTGTGGCTTTTCAATCCGCACAACGTAACAATTTGTACAACAAAATAAAACGATATTTGTACAGCTCGGTTTTTCTTATAGTTTGTTTTATCCTCTATACTGTAGCTATATTGTCCTTAGCTAAAGGTTTTTTCTGTTTTCTTATTTTATTCCATACTTGTACTGTGTATGACTGGCTTATTAGCCGTTTCAGATTTTCACGAGCTATCCTCTTGGAGCTCTGTGCTAAGTTGGGTCCAAATTTGGAAAGAGAGACAGCGAGGAGCCACGCACTACCCGTTCCCTTACAGGTGCTGACAACGCTTGGTTTCCTGGCAACTGGTTCTTTCCAAAGGGAACTGGCAGACCGCTCGGGTTAAACCAGTCGTCTTTGAGCCGTGCAATGCCAGCTGTATGGGACAGGATCATCCGCATGTCTAGCAGGTATATAAGGTTTCCATACCATGCAGTTGACCAGCCAAACATTAAAGCGCAATTTGCAGCGATCGCCGGTTTTCCTAATGTAATCAGAGCGATCAACTACACGCACATTACTATAAAGGCGCCATCTGAAGACGAATTTGCATACGTGAATCGGAAACATTTCCATGGGATGAGGCTCCAGGGTGGCAGGGTGCGTGGCTTCTTGGTAAGTGATGTATTTAAAGATATTATTCCAGCTCAAGTTTTGTTTTATTTTGTTATTAATTCCGGAGGACAAACTTGCAAATAACAAAGTTTTTCTCCGGTCTACCTCCGATAGGAGCACCTCCAATTCACATTCTGTAAAGTTGCTCTTCTTGCTTGCTTTTGCCATTGCTTTTTCATTTGGTTTTGCCAAAGTGGAGTTATAACATATTTATACGGAGGAGGAAGCAGGGAGGGGTTTTGCGCTCGTGCACGTGCGCTCAATTTCTTGTTAATTCGGATGTACAAAGAGAATATGCGTGGGATTCCATGGACAAAGCTGTAAATGTGCGTACGCAGTAAAAAAAAATTATGTATGAAACACTGCGTACGCACATTTACAGCTTTGTCCGTACGCAATGTTTTAGTATGAATTCAATGCAAGTCTTTGTACGTGAGGCCCCAGATCTTTACAATTATCCAGTTTTCACAATAAAAACAGAGCTTCAATAACAAATGATTTGTGTAAAGAAGAAAAAAAAAAGTCTTTGTCCTTCTCAAACCTAGCCTTTTTTTCATGGCTGACAAATAAAGAGCAGATGGGAGAACTGGGGGGGAACTCCACTTTAAAACTGTTCCACTGACCATAACACTTTCCAGTAAAACTTTCTTTCACAAGGGAAAGCAGGAAACATCGATACGTGACCATTTACATCAATGTCATGGATGTCCTTAACTTCTTAACTCTTTACCTTGCCCTTTTCCCTTCTCCTTTGGCCTTTTCTGCTTTTACTCCTTCACTCCTACATGTTTACAGTTTAATCACGGACTAAGAATCTTTTCACCAAATTTCTGTTTTAAAAATGCTTATCTTGTGGTTGTAATTTCAGATGTTTTTTCCAGAATGAACCCTGCAGCCTTTAACGACGTTTCATCACTGTGACTCATAAACACACAATGTCTCGATCAAAATTCTGATACGTGGTTGAAATAAGCAGTAAGAAATCCTCCATAGCAAAGCAGTTCTTTAAAATTATCGTCTGAGCCGTAAAATCTAAACGAAACAGTTTAGCATTGTGAATCAAATGTTTGTGCAGGCCTGTTCAATGTACATCGCACTGGAAATGTCTTCTTTCTTTGTTGATATAATAAGCACCATTCTTGTCTCCCAGGGAGACTTTCCAATAGATTTTGAAGCCTGGCTTTGGAGTGTTGTGTTCATGTGTGCTACAAGAGCATTGGTGAGATTGGGTACTGATGTTATGATCTTAAAGAGGCTCCAATTCTTGTTCCAGTTCATCCCAAAGGTGTTGGTTCAGTTGTGTTGAGTCTTAGTCAGGGCTCGATGGAGTTCTTCCATTCCAATCTACTCTTACCACACCCTGTCTTCCTGGTGCTCACTTTTGGCCATCTGGTGTTTGGAGTATTTTTTGCAGTATAAAAGTGGAAATTTATAGTCCAAAGAGGGGTTTTCTTTAATAGGTCTTTACAATTGGTTTTTTATACAGATCCAATATACACAGTGGTATGTACAATAATGTCCTTTACCTTAGCCTATGTAGCCAAAAGCATTACAATTCCTCTTTGGTATTCGGATTATGGAAAGAATGTGAGACATGGAAACTTGTTATGAGAAAGCATGTTGGAAATTAGACCTCTGGTAATAAAGTAATTAATCGAAGCACATAACCAAACAGACACACTCCTCCACAAAAATGCCATATGTATTACTAGCGCCTCTGGTTTACTTGTTATTTCCATGCAGTTTAAATTACACTTTGATGAAGAGATAAAATTGTTGACTGGAAAAACAGCCATTGCTTACAACTAATAACTGTTGACTAAATAGAATAGTGACAACAGATTCATTTTCAGGATCTTAGCCAAGGCTATAAATCAGTCATTTTTGTTTTTTTATGACTTTATAATTTCACAAAAGTTATCTTCTACTGAAAGTGTGATACAGCCTGCCCTTCCCATTGGCATTATTATTGTTTTGGACGCACCCATGATATTCCCCCGACTTTTTCTCAACAATCTGGTCACCTACCAAGTTTCAACCACCAGACAGCTCCTTATTTTCACACAGGAAGGGTCCCAGGGCTTTCCAGGGCAAAAAAGGCAATCTCAGAGAAAAGGTAACACATATACATTTAAGGAGCCAGGACACAATAAGGCACTTACTACGGCATTTACTAAGATACTAGTATGTATGTTTGAATGTGCAAAGTTACACAATCAACATCCCCATGTTAATAACTGTCATCTTTTTGTGTACATGAAAACTGACCTTATTTATTACAGTACAAACCTGGGACTTTTCAGTCCTGTGAAACATCTCACTTGTAGCCTGTTGAGTATTAAACTTTATTCATTTGCATTCACATTTATTGATTTAAAATTCAGTTAAGCTTTTATTCATCACGTATACATTATTGCATAATCAAATTCTATGTTCTTTGTCCATCTTTGATAGCTTAGAGGATTCAAATCAGTCATTATACGGCACTTCTGAAGCAGAAAGTGTTAAGGGCCTTGCATCAACATGGTAAAGCTAAAGCTTGAACCACCAACCTTCTGATCAGTTACTCAGTAAAAGATGAATCCTGAGGTCTTGTTTCAAGATGGTAGTCTTGGTCAAACTCACAACTTTTTAATCAGTTGTCCCGAAATGGCAGATTATTATTAAGAAAATAAAAAAAAAAACAAGCCCTATATCTTCCCTCTGTAGCCAGTTTGTTGTCTAATGAGCTTCTGATTAAAAGACTGAAACAGAAGATGTACTATAGAAATAGTGGTTTCTTGCGATAGATAGATAGATAGATAGATAGATAGATAGATAGATAGATACTGTAGATAGATAGATAGATACATACATACATACATACATACATACATACAGTACATACATAAATTATTAATCCCAAGGAAAATTTTAAGGTATTTGCTGATGACGATTATAGAGTCTGTTGAGGGACTAAGCAGAAATCTGCAGGGGGCCTCTCCAACTAGCATTCATCATTACCTTATAAATAACAAAAAATAGGGCTAGAGGTAACTCAGTGGTTAAGGCATGGGACTACTAATCCTCGGTTTAAACTCCAGCACCACCAAGTTGGCATTATCAGGCCCTTAAACGAGGCCCTTAACTGCTGATGTGTATAATGAGATAAAACGTAATGAAGGAACTCTGAATGCAGTTGCCTGTCTGATGACAAGTAAAGCCTCTACTATCAGCATATTATCTCTGCTTCAGTATTTTTTAAAAGTAAAATACCGTTAAAGTATAATTGAGAGAGGCAGGAAAGTGGGTTAGTGGTTACCACTGTCACCTTGCACCTCCAGGATCCGGGTTCAATTCCAGCCTTTGTCCAGGGTGTACTCTGTCTCGTGCCCTAAGTTCATGAGACCTATTCGAGTTCTTCCACCCCTATCCACACCTTGTCTTTCTGGTGCTAACTTTTGGCAGTATAAGGCAATATTTATTTCCAGTATAAAAGTAAATCTAAAATAGTTTGAATAGTGGTTTCCTTTAATATGTCTTTACATTTGTTTCCTGTACGGATACAATTTACACAGTTGTATGTACAAAATTAAAGCCAAAAGGATTGCAATTTCTTTTTGGTATTTGGATTATGGAAAGAATGTGAGACGTGGGAACTGGTTATGAGGAAGAATGTTGAAATTTACACAGTTCCCTCCCCTCCGCCCCCCCATACCCCCCCCCCCACCCCAATATGTGTGATTTTAATTAATTCTTTCATCTTCTATACCACTTTATCCTGTGTACAGGGTTGCAGGGCTGTAGAGCTTAACCCAGGCAACATAGGGCATGAGGTGGGGCACACACTGGACAGGGTTCCAATTCATCACAGGACACACACACAAGCACACATGCATACAGTTCCTACACACACACACACCTTAGGGGTAATTTGGACATGGCAATTAATCTTTACGAGCACCCCGAGCACGGGAAGGAAATGCCTACTCTATGCACATAGACTCGTGGCGGGAATTAAACCCTCCACCCTGTGGTAAAAGGCCTCAGGACTAATGACTGTCTACATAACTGTACTTAATGGCTCTATATCTGTACTTATTTAGACAACTTTTACTTCTATGCCACTATAAATAAAACATGTACTTTTACTCCAGTACATGTCCCATAAGCACGTTCGCTCTATAGGACTTCATCCTGTACCTGGCTAATGTGATGGCAGGGGTATGTACTAAAGTATATTTACTGTAATATCAGAAAATATTTTTTGATAGTTACAGTACCGTGCTGTATATAACAGATACTTTGTCTTTTACTCAAGAAATATTCTAAAATGTGATGTCTAAAAAAGTCATTTTAAGATACTTGTACGTTTGCTCAGTTATGCTTTCAAGTACTTTGTACAAGACTGTTTAAATGTAATTAAATGCATTTGTGGTTATGCCTACAGTTAGTCCTGAAATAGCAGCCTAAACGCTGCATGACTCCTCGTGTGAATATAAAGGTTTTCATTCTTGTTCTGGGTTGCGCACACCCTCCAGTAGATTTGTTTAAACTTGCATAAAAAAAAAAAAACAAGAATGTGTGAAAAAGCCAGGAGGTAACTTGGGCACTGTGGAAAGAATGTCTATTGACACACACTGCAGAATCTGCATGCTCTACCGATACCCACACCAAAAGAAAAACAGCAAGATGGTGTCGGTAAATTTTGTTGGTACAGTTGAATAAGCCAAGGTAAATTTAAGATTTAAATTTAATCCCTGAGAAAAAGTTTACAGACAATTATTTCAGTAAGTGTTTAGTAAATTCACTAAAGCAATCACAGGAAATCTGCCAAAAATATTGGACGTAATCAAATCACAGCCTACAGTATAAGGCATTTGGATTTATTTTCACTTCAATAGACTTCACTCAATAAAAAGCAAGATTTTTATAAATAATACTTTATGGTGGATTTTTTCACTTACATGTTAGCATACTGCTACATTCTGTTATTTATGAGATTTGATTCTGAAATAATAATTTCGGTTTGAATTGACAGTTGTTGTTTTTTTACCTGTTTTTTTTAGATGTGCCCTAGCTCCATTTGTTTGAGTTTGAACTTGCAAGGAAACCAAGAATGCATGAAGAAACTGAGTGGTAACAGATAAATGTGTGTTATTCATAAACAGCTATTATGCGGGCAGATAGAGTTGCAAGGATACAGTTGCAAGTAAATAGGGTTTTTCAAAAAATCTATAAGCAGTACAAACAGGGTTGACTAGAATTAAAGTCAATATGCAGGCAATATTTTGACAGTTATAATTAATGACATTCCAAAGCATTCATTGATGCAAGTGTTTGGTGGACTCTGATGTTTACCACATGGGAATGCTGTTCTAGACCTACATGTATCCTCTGACAAACTTTGTTCCAGTTAGAGGTAATCTGGTAATTTCCGACCAACCACCCCATGAAAGGAATTTTGCCAGGCCCAAGTCACCTTAAATGAAAACAGGAAAACTGGAAAAGAAACATAGAGTTGAAGCAGCAACTTTGTGCTTTTTGTTTTGGTTTGTTTAGAGAGCAGGAAGCCCGACCTTCGATAGCTCAGTTGGTAGAGCGGAGGACTGTAGTCGACTGTCAATGACCATCCTTAGGTCGCTGGTTCGAATCCGGCTCGAAGGATCTCTCTTTATGTAGATCCAATGAGTGCCAGGCACCTTGCTGTTGGCTCTAAACTTCGAGATCCACCCGTCCAGAAAAACTTAACTTTCCTGACCAGGAATCCAACCCAGGCCGCGGCGGTGAGAGCGCCGAGTCCTAGCCACTAGACCACCAGGGACTGCAGAGAAAGAAAGTGCCTCCTCTAGTGGCTGTACCTACAAAAACGCACTAGTGAAGGCATAACGTATTTCTCAGTCGAATAAAACAATCCTGGGGCTCCTCCCCTAATGGTGGGCTTGTCGGGCCTGAATAAAGTGGGTGGGCTTTGCATGGAAACAAACAAAGAATGAATACGAATTCAAGCATTTGCACTCGCCTCGTCTTAGTCACTTTCATTTGAAAGTCATTTATTCTTCAGGAAATTAAATTTAAGCATTTGCACTTGCATCCTCCTACTCACTTTTATTTGAAGCTTTAAACCAAATTGCAAGCATTTGCACTTGCCTCCTTCTACTCACTTTAATTTGAAACAGAAGTAACCGAGCTCAAGGACTGTTCTTCATAAACTGTAGTTCTTGCTCATCTTCAACAAGCGTGCCAATAATCAGCTAAATATCAGCTGAAGTTATTGCCCTCGACTGCTGCGTTGAGTGAGCGTTCCTGTTTCTGCTTTAACCTCTGTGAAGGCCAAGGCTTTTTTTTTTTTTATTTGACTCAATCTCATTTACTCTTCAGGGAATCAAACACAAAGACAAAAAGAGCATGACAAGGAATGGACAAAGCGGAAACGTTTCTCATGGAAAAATGCCATGCTTTTCCCAACTGTTGATTTCATTCCTGCATTTTCCCTAAAAATGAAACAAAATGGGCAATGAAAGTTCCCGCTCCAGAACACTCAGGATATTCCTTTACTGCTTTAAACCAAACTGGAAAAGACACATAGAGTTGCAGCAGCAACTTTGTGCTTTTTGTTTTGGTTTGTTTACAGAGAAGGAAGCTGAACTTCGAGATCCACCCGTCCAGAAAAAACTTAACTTCCCTGACCGGGAACCGAACACAGGCCGCGGCGGTGAGAGCGCCGAATCCTAGGTGCTTCAGAGCTAATGTGACTGCAGGGAATTCCATAATAACTATGTCAGTTCTCAAAGGTGTCAACTTTTAAGAAAAGAAGGCAATTAGATGGAGCGTTTTCTCTTCAAGACAATTAAAGCCTTGCTCAGTTGGTAGGTTCCAGTGGAGGTGTTTATTTCCCTTATTCAAGAGGGTGGAAAGGGACACATGCTGAATTCTCTGTATTAATAGAAATTTGCAAAATCTGGGAAACACTGCAATTCTTTGATTGGGAAAGGACTGTGGTCAGGTTATTACCATTTGCCTGGTAAGGTTATTATCATAGACACTTTGTCCTCATCCATAAGCTCTCCCTCTGGTGTAAGAAGGTAGAAATCCCTTTTCCTTCCTTGACATATACCTGGTGTTTTTGCAGGCTTGACAGTTACTTTTTGTCATGCCGATATGCATGGCATGGTCCAGGGAGTAGGGTACAGTAGATCAAATGGTGTCCGACACATAGGCAGGTTAGGACACAATTGAAGCTTTACAAGGTTTTATTAAACTTGGCCAACAATACAAGAAATAGTGACTGGCTGAAAACACAAAGAGCATACACAAATCAACCATAACATTATCACATTGACATTGATTATCAATTATATACCAATGGTCACAAGATCATGGGCACCCCAGGTTGATTCCCACATGCCCCCGGGGACCAAATGCAAGCCTGTTCTATTTGATTTCACAAAAAAGTCAATGCTGCACAAATAAGTTGCTGAAATAAGTTAATTTTGCCAATAATAGAAAGGTCCCAGCACACCAAGTGCACCAAAGCCAACCATGCATAGGGTCCAATGGGGAAAGAGCTAAAGGCTGCCAGCCTGTTCTCCAAAATCCCCAAATCCCTTGGCCACGCCAGACAACTAGGTCTGATCCAAGAAGGCCCCACTCCACAAACTCACAGTACACAATGGATCCACTTTTACTGCTCCCTGGTGCCAGACACCACAACACAACCACAGAGGTCTTTTGGAGTCATTCCCAAAGGCAAAAGAGCCTGAAGGTAACCTACACCATAAAAGGTTATTGCATTATAAGGTTATGGGCAGATTTAAATAACCAAACATTTAAGAGTGTTTCTTTGGCTAAATCCTAAAGAAATTAGTGTTTCAGCTGGCAAAAATTATTTTAACCTATCTGATGCAATGAGACCCCAACGCATGGGAACATGAGGAATAATTTTTCACACATGAATTGGACACCACAAGGTCAGTCCAGACCTTTTACCTCAATGGTATTTATGCTGTGCTGGTGAAGATTTTAAGTGTTTCATATTTTTTATCCTTGAATTAATGCGAGTGTGTCTGACTTCTTTCAACTGAGCATTGTAAAATGTATGTCATGATACATCTTGCTGATCATGATTAATATTTTGGACAATTTGTCAACCTCAAATAAATAATAATCTAAATAATTTTCTTGAAAAATGGATGGTGTTTCACATCCAGTGTTTATGTGCAGATGGCTTTATCCTGTAGCATTTTATCCTGTAGCATTTTGTCAAATCACAAAAAAATATTGAAATTATATTTAATTAAATGAAATACATTCTCTGACCCAAAACACACAAGCTCTCAGGTTTACGTTTGCATGTTCTTGATCATGTTCACGATGGCAAGAATCAGAGCCTTACTCACAATAACGTTTAAAAGTGTTTATAATAATGTTTCCAGTAACATAATGCAGGTTTTTCACTTCTTAAAAAGGAAATAATAGCTCCATCTAAGTGGTTCTGGTCAATTTATACAGATGCGCGCTTTTATTTCTCAGCCTATTATACCCACAAAATTTCCCGTAACGCATGGCAAACCACAAAATTGTATACAGCATAATTCACAGCAAGCCCTGAAAAGAGCTTTTGCACCAGGACACTAGATAACTTTTATATGCGAGTTTACAAAACAAAAAAAAGTGACATCATTCTATGCAACATGGCCAACATGTCGGTGGTATACCACTGTTTGGGATTGTTTTCTTAGTGCTGAGAAATAGTATAGAGATACATTGTTCCATTGAAAGTTACATATCTAAAGTATAAAAATATCTTGTGGTTATTTTTTTCTGTGAATCTAGCTTGTGCCATTTTTTTTTTTGTTGCTTTCTTTTTATTGTATATGGTTTTGAACTTTGATGCCAAACCTCTAAGCCTGATTTTACATTTGTATGTGACATAAAAGGTCCGAATGCACATACAGAGTGGTGAGGAATATTGGTGAACCATAATCTTTGAGAAAGAAACATGGTCATAAAAACATTCTAAATGAGCATGAGAGATAAGCTATCATTTAAAACTTATGTGAGATCGCTGGAAGTGTGGAAGTCTTAACTAATAAAAGTCTAAGCTTGGTGTACTGTATGTCTGCCTTCCTCTAAAGAAACCCATTTACAAGAGACTGGAGACTCATGGTCTAGGCTGACACACATAGCGTGTGAGTGAACTCCCTTTTCGGCGTGTTATAAAGCGATTGATGTGACATCACATCGGTGCACACCAATATCGAGTTTAAGAGTTCGAGTTTTAGCCTTCTGTTATCCGTAATGCCTATTTTGCTTTGTGTAAAAAATGCAACTTGCAATTAGCCTGCTACAAGTAGCTCGCCATCCAGCGCTTAAATGGACATTTTTCACCTATCGTTTTGGGGGATGGGAAAGACGATTTTCTCCATTGATGTAGGTGATTTGAAGAGACTGTAGACGCTAGCACGGATTTTGATAATTCCAGATTAGCAAAATTTTTGACAACTTGTCTTGGTGATACTGCTTTTAGCTATTGGGACAGTTTGTCCAGCACCATCAAGGAGTGTGGCAAACGGGCTTATCTGTCCACATTTTAAAGTGCACACCCACGCCTACCTGGCGAATCTCTTCAGGTGAATAAAGCTTTTCCTGCTTACAAGGCTAATGCTAAGAGTGGGGGAAAATTCTGGTGGTTTGTAAAGACACATTCATGCAGGCTTCTGTTGATACTGTTGCTAATGTTTCTCTTATAAGTGAAGATTTCAGAATGTCTACTCCCACCTTACGTCAAAGACCCTCGGTGAAAAAGTTTATACCTGTTTTATAGAATAGTTTTTCAACTACTTCTGGTAAAACAGTACTTTAGACTCAGTGGGTACTTTGTTGGCTAACAGAATACAGATGTTGTAGGCTAACAGATAACACGTTTGTAGACGTTTGTATAACCAAAATGAGGATGTTAAGTCTGGTTCCTCTAAAAGTTTATTTCTATTGTGTTACATCCCGTGACGTAAAAGGATGGTTATTGGGTGAAGATAATTGTGTTGCTTGTCTCTCTCGCTCTTTTTCTCTCTATTGCCACGCAGCGCTCCAAATCATCAGCAGCTGAGTCTAATGGGGAGCGTGGAACGGGCAGTGTATAAGACGACAGCAAAGCAGAGACCAGTGTGAGATCCTCTTCATTTATCCCAACCAGCGTGTTGTAGTGACAATAATGTGTAGATTGTGAACCAGTGGTGTAAATACGAAGTGATACGTAAACCCGTGTAAGGAGACGGGAGCCTATTTATTTTGGGTTTTTACCCACTTTCAGTTTTCTCCTGTTTTTTTTGTTAGTCAGGAAGAGAGGTAAGAGAATTGTCTTTTATTTGCTTTCTTTTGGGTAGGTAAATTATATTGTTTTAAACCCTTTTGGAAGATTTGGTTTTGTTTATTATTTTGGCAATTTTCTTCTCCTGACGAATTGGGTTATTGTTTTTTGTTTATCGATCATTGTATATAATAATTACCCGGCCTGTCTAAGACGCCAAATAAAATAAACACTTCATGCTTGAATTTAAATCGTGTGTTAAGTGGTGTTAATCTAAATAGTGGTGAAGTTGTTTTGGAATAAGACGAAGGTGATTTCTCCGCGTTTAATTTCGCCCGTTGGTGCTCACGGGCCATATTAATTTGCTTGCTCATCAGGAACAATCTTACAATCTCATTACTATCTAAACACATTTTATCTCACTCATACACACTTCGATAAATTTTCTTTTCATTGTGTGAAGCTTTGAGACAATGATCATTGTAAATATATAAATAAAAATTGAATTTAGTTCAATTGAATTATTCTTTCTTGTGGAAGTTTAAAACCCATACGTTTTTCCCATATGTTCTGAAACCATGGTGCCAAATAAAGAGGTACTGTGAAGCGCCACCTTATATTAAATTTATAATTATAAAATACAAGTCATTCAGAAAGCAAACATATCCATAGCAGTCCAAAGTGATGGCATGTAAAACTGACTATTATGTACTCAAATCAAAATGATAAACAAAAGTGATGTTATAAACAGTTATGTGCCAGATGTAATAATCTACTTTAAACAAGGAGTGTATTTGGCTGACAACAAAAGAAGTACAACTTGGCATCAACAAGGTGCAAGACACTTAAAAAAGAAATTAACCCGAATTGCGAATTGTAAAGAGAAGCAAGGAAGCATGAAGAATGAACTGTGAAGCACTGAAAGTGATTATGTGCTCTGATGAGTCTCTGATGATTTACCCTGTTCCAAAGTGATGGGTGTGTCAGGGTAAGAGAGACACACAAAGTGATGCAGCCATGTGTTATGGGCAGTGTTATGATCTGGGGTTGCTTGGTCCCAACGTTGGGATGTGCTGGAAACAATTTTCCACAGTGGTCTAACTCTTCCACCATCAATAAAATAATGGAAAGTAATTAATCTGACTATGGATGAAAATAAATATTATGAAATTGCATAAGGTTATCAAAACTTTTTTTATTATCCAACTGAAAAGTGGCCCAATGTTAAATGTTTTTTTTTTGGCCAACCCCAGCTCTAAACTAAATAATGATGTAATTATGATTAAAAGATTATGGCTACTTTTAAAGTTAATAGCTCAAGCTCAGATTGGATAAAGAGCATCTGTAAACAGCTATTTTCAAGTCTTGCCACAGATTCTCAGTTGGATTTAGTCCCGGACTTTGACTGGGCTTTGATCTAAACCATATAATTGCAGCTCTGGCTGTTGTTGCCCTGCTAGAAGTTGAACCTCCGCCCCAGTCTCAAGTCTTTTGCAGACTCTAACAGGTTTTCTTCTAAGATTGTCCTGTATTTGGCTCCATCCATCTTCCTATCAACTCTGACCAGCTTCCCTGTCCCTGCTGAAGAAAAGCCCCACAACATGGTGCTGCATTTTCCACCAGCGATATGCACAGTGTTTTTTGTGTTTTCAGTGTTTGTTCACATATTGTGGTTTGCATTAAGGCCAAAAAGTTACATTTTTGCCTAATCTGACAAGAGCACCTTCTTCCACATGTTTGCTGTGTTCTCTTTTTTCACTCATACACACTTCCATAAGTGTGATATGTTTGTAACATGGCTTATCACAAACTGCAAACATAACTTTTTATGGCTTTCTTTCAACTATGGCTTTCTTTTTGCCGCTCTTCCATAAAGGCCAGATTTGTGGTGTGCATTATGTATAGTTGTTTGTGGTTGTAACTTGACAAAGTGTGGAAAAGATTGAATGTATGAATACTTTAGCAAGGTACTGTATATAATTCATTTGTATTAATATTTTATAGAAGTAGCTTGCCTTTATACTGCTAAGACATCTTAATATATTGATAGTTGAATATATATAGTATCTCCTGTTAAACTATTTCAATAAATTAAATACAAAGTTGCCTAATGTCTTCATGAAATTGATTTTTTTTCACTAAAAGATACAATTTGTCATTTGTAAGCTTGTAAAGCTCATGCTTTGTTTCTGGCTGAATCTACTAGTTCCAGAACTAAGTTCCAGACTAGTCCAATTAAAGTCACAGTTAGCTTTAACTTGTGTGTTGAAGAAAATACCAAAAATAAATGCGAGAGTGATTAAAACACATAAGTCATGTCAGTAAGTGCTGATTGATACTTACTTCACTGGAACAGTGTATTTGTCCTGGCAAACCACGTTTCACCACACTGACATACCAATGTTATCTCCAAACATGGGACTGCAGAGTCATTTTTCTTGGCCAACTTTACACATTATATAATTCACCTTCCATCATATAATATGGTACATTAATAAACACCTGTCACAAGTAAAACTGGTTTTGCACGCTGGTTTAGTCAGCAGCAATTTTATTTACTTAAGCAGAATATTTCCTGCACCAGCAGGTAATTAGTTCAGAATAATCCTGTAATTCTTTCTGTTCTGAAAACAGAATTAACAGTTAATGAACCGTGGTCTTGTAAGAAAGCACTGCATGTTGGAAATAAGACACTGACTAAATACACAAAGGTTACCAAAAGACACATTTTTGTATAATTCTGATATCTGGCGTTATCCAGACCAGCAAAGCAATCTCTACAGAGTTCATCACAAAGAGGAACAGCAGGAAATTCTACCACTCCTCCAGCTTCCAGAAAGGTCAGTCTGGAATGTTTTTTTTCCACCAGGAAGTAAAACATTTCAAGATTTTCCAGTTTTAGTATCGATCGCAGGAGATGAGATTAGGTACACCGACTGTCACCTCATGCAGAAAGTGCAGGGGTTACACAAGAACGTCTCGGGTTACTTTGCTGTAACCCTGTTCCCTGAAAAAGCAGAAACGAGATGCTGCGTGAAAGTGCTATGGGAAATGTTTCGTCGTGACCAGTTGTAAAGCACGTGTGTGTCAAAGACGCCAAAGTTTTTGGCATATATAACCTCGGTCAGGTGACGTCATTTGATTAGGTGTACCTGGAGCATCTCGTTCCCGCTTTTTCAGGGAACAGGGTTACAGCAAAGTAACCCGAGACGTTCCCTTTTGAAAGCTGCACGAAAGCGCTATGGGAATGGCAATAATGGCACTGCAAGTGTCTGGACCCCCAGGGTTGTGTAGTGTGCGCAAAGGCCCCCCAAGGAATCTTAGACATTCTGGGATGCTTACTTGAGGACCCCCGAGCCTGGCATCCAACTATGAAGCCTGACTGATGTTTTGCAGAAAAAGGCAGTCTATCGCATGACATACTTGGAAACCCCTTTTGCCAGAGCAATTGATGAGGCAAGCTTCCTGGTCGAATAGGCCCTAAACATTAGAGGCGAAGTGTGCCACGCACCTCATAGGCTAGGGCACTAACATCTCTCACCCAACTCATCTAATGGCGGCTGCCCTTCGGCCGCGGCCCCACGACGTATGAAACCCTGCTCTAATTTACGGCACTAGCTAATCTGGAGGTGCGCTGTAAATTGAAGAGCATGAGCTGGACACAGCGAATTAAGTCTTACTGCTCCGGAGCTATAACAGCGGAGGACAGAAGGCCTCGACTGTAAAAGATAGTTGGGTAAGAATGCAGAACAGCTTTTTCTAGCCAATTGGCAAAGCCTAACCATGCTGGGGAGGCTGATAAGGCCTGCAAATAAGCCGACAACTAAGGGTGTTTTACACAAACCACATCAGTCAGGACGTAGGCCGAAATAGCAGCTGCATACGTTCCCAGTCTACTAGGGCACAAGCCCGAAGTTAGTGTTTTTGCAGAAACTTTCAGCACTGAAACAGCTCGGCAGTGGACTGGTCTACATGTTTTATGTCCTGGAATGTAAATGATCTTGAGGGACAGAATTTGTCCTGTCCTTAAGCAGAACCTAGTGAGCTAGTTTCCTTAGCACCGCAAATCTAGTCTGCCCAGGCGATATTTACAAGCCGTAATGTTGTCCATCCATGCTAGGACGTGCTAGCCTCTTGACTGCTGGAGGGAGTATTTCAGAGCCAGAAATAAAGTCATCAATTCGAGTCGGTTGATATGTCACGCAAGAAGATGACCTCTCCAGATCCCTTGGGCTGGACGGCCATCTAAGGCCGTACCCCAGCCAGTGAGGTAAAACGTCTGTCGTTAGCAAGCTGCAACGACAACATGGACCTAGAGTGGGACCCAGAGTCAAAGACAGATGGGGTCTGAACCACATAGAAAGGGTACAAAGCTCTCGGCGTGTAACCCTTATTGTCTCTGGGGATTGGCCCTTGGATGATATCCCGCCAGCACTTAGCCACCACTTAAACCATTCTAGGAGCGGTGAAGTTACCTCTTGGCCTAGCTTGGACTCCTTTAGGGTGCTATAATGGATCCGGCGCGCACAGGAGACAGCTGTGCCCGCATTGCGGTCAGATTCCGCATGACACTCAACGTCATACATCGTGTAGGAAGTAGGACGCTTTCTGTGGCGTTAAGACTCCACCCTAAGAAAATGAGGTGAGCTAGGGCGACGTGTTGACGCCAAATGGCTCGGTCTGGGAGGGGAACATGTGCTATGGCCCCTTTTACCAGCAAGCCTGTGATTTTGAATTAACAGAGGTGCTTACTGTGGTTTCACGGAAGTGGAAAACCCACGCAGTTAAAACACAATGATCGAATCCTGTAGCCAGGGAGACATGCTTGGCTGCTGGCCTCTCTAAAAGGTACACAAATTTTGACACTTCGGCTAGGTGGGTGTGTTAGATGTTCGGCATCCTGAACATGGGAGGAAGGGACCAAACAGCTAACATTTCGCTGGAGACCGCTGCTCCCCAAAACACCAGTGGTGGCGAAGATTGAGCCACGGCCTCTTGCCAGTGCTCAGCTCTCAGTAGGTCAGTCTGGTATGCCTGCAAAGTCCTTGTGTGCAGGACAGCACCAGGCTGACCCGCTGCCAGAAAAGTCTTCTCCCACCAACGAAGATGTTAGTATACACGCTTGGTGTCGAGTGTGGATTTTTCCTGAGAGAATGAGCTCCCAGAACAGAGATAGCCCGCAAGCGTCTCTCTGATCTGGGACATCATCATAAAGGACCGCGCTTTAATCAATGACACTAAAACAAATCAATGTCAATAGCACAAAATCTCGGGAAAAAAACGGCTTAAATCATGAAAGAGTTAACTCATCCAGGTCACCAGGAAGGGGAGGGGCCATCATTGAGGCCCCTCCTCCGGCCACCTGACAGAAACCTGTCGTCTGACCTTGAGCGTTTGGGGGATTTATTTTATTTATTTATTTTTACGGCGAATCGAGGTGTACGCGTTAGACTGTGCATTACCACCTCTAACAACAACTAACACACTGGCTCATCACTAGAGGAGCACTTTGAAGTGATAGTTTTTATCAGCGCGGAAACAAGAGAGGAAGTTCTTCCCCCCTTCACAAGAAGCGCAGAAGCACGCTTAAGAAGTGGAAGGTAAAGGCTCATGATCCAGCAAGAGAAAAGGAAAATTCTGTCTCGTGCGCTTCTGCCAGATATGCACTCGAAAAATGTGAGGGACTTTAATAGAGAGAAATCGCAATACAGTACATACAGAATGGGCAATTAGGAAACACCAGTTAGCCTCACTGTATATCATGCGATGGACTGGCATCCCATCCAGGATGTGCCCTGTCTAGTGTTTGTTTTCCCTTAAGATAGGCTCCATGCCTCTTGAGACCGTGATCAGAATACGTGCTATTGAATTGATTCTCTTAATTCCTACCTAGTGAAAATAACTGTTTGCTTTTTTCTTTTTTATGGCTAAAGAAATTCCTGTCCTGCAGTTATGATTTTCTCTCCACACAGATAATTGCTAAGCAAAAAAATAGCTTTCCATTGTGTCACTGTGTGTCTTTGTGCCATGCCTGTCACAAAATAAGTAGTGTTTCTTTAAGGAGCAACATACCTGACTAACATGGGTAAATAGAGACATCATAGTACTGGCAGTTATGCTGTTTTTAAATAGTTTAGCTTCTACTACTGCTACTACTGTACTACTACTACTACTAACTAACTACAAATACTTTATAATAATAATAATAATAATACTTATTATTATTATTATTATTATTATTATTATTATTATTATTTTCCGTATACCAGGAATAGATCTGTGAACACGGGCGTGACTCACTGTCCTTCTAAAACAACATTGCCTCAGCTCACTGCTTTTTGTTTTTCTTTGTCTAATTTTTTTCACTTAAATGCTGTTTTTTTAATGACTGCATCTAACATCTGGCCCAACGCAGCTAGAAAGAAGTCATGGTATAAACTTTGAGCTTTCTCCTTAATGCTAGAATAACCAAAAGCAGAGATTGTTCAGTTCAACAGTAATGAATGTGCTTTGTTTGAAAAAGAAGAATGCATGGAAAACACAATCAGATACGTTTAAATTGCATGTATGACTGTAGGCATATCTACTGTATGTCCAAATAATCAGTTAGATGTAACCTGGCAGATGTAAAAGATTGATATTTAAATAGTTTCAATGCAAAACATCATAAAATACATTTTCATTTCATGTTACTCAGTATACACTTACCCTTTCTTTAGGTTTACCTATTCAGCTGCACATTAATGGACCATATTATATCAGTATGGAGAAAGCATGTTTTCAGCTGCGTGTTGAATATAAGCTAGGAAGTATTAAGGCAGTTCCGAAAGGCAAAAAATGTTCCAACAGTACTAACAAGGTATACCTAATGAAGTAGCTGGTGAGGTTATTAATATTTAGCATACTAGGTTGTCTATAACAAAATGTTTAATTTTTGTAATGTTATTTCACTGCTTCACCACAGTGCATACACTACAGTATCCTGTATAGCTGTGTTAAGTAGATCGAGTAATATGGTAAATTAATTTGCATACTGTTCTATTTTACAGACATTAAGCAACACATGCCTGTTATTAATTACCGTTAGAGTGACTGTATCAACAGTACCAGAACGTAAATCTCACTTTCTTGGCTTCAACATTGTTGAAAAACCCTCTGAACACATTTAAACCACTCACGGCAGCAGCTGCGTCAGTCACACAGGGAGTATCTTACTGTAGATACACCGAGCATGTGACAGAAGAATCCGATTGGCTCTTCATGAAGTGTGGTTTTCCTAAAGAAAATAAATAAATAAATCATCTGGCTGTGTGTCATATGAGATCAAAATAAAGTTATATACTGTAGCAGTTTTTATATTAAACATCTGTGTGTAGAGATGTTGGTTAAACATTGTATACCTGCACTATGATAGTAAACACTTTTTTCTTTGATCTCATTTCTTCCCACTACTACTAGTTTAGCTCAGTCCAAATTCTATGCCAGATGGATGGATTGATTGATTAATTGATTAATTGATTGATTGATTGATTGATTGATTGATTGATTGATTTTATTCATCCCATGAGGGAAATTATTGTGTTACAACAGCAACAAATTACACAAACAGTAGTAAGGGGAAGTGTGGTTTGTAATATATATTTTTTTACATTAAAACTTAAACAACACATGAATAATATTACATTTAAATAATCACAAATACATAAACAGCCTGACACAATTGTGTTGTGGAGTTCAAAATCACACCAATTTTATATGTATATAACCCAAACTGATTTTACCAAAAAAAAAAAAACATTGCTGCTTTTTAACACGCTTGTGACTCAAAAAAAGTGGACGAAATATTTTTTCGATCAGCTTGCAATACTTCTTGCTCAATTCTCAAAGCTGAAAAAAAAAAGGATTTGTTCTATTTTTCTGACAAACCGAGTACATCTGTACATCTAAACAGCTTTGTTATCTTTGTTGTTTTATTTAAATATTGTTTCCAATACCATTTCATGCTCAACTTATTTCAAATTGTGTTCTGAGACATGTTGACTCATAGAAAAAAATCCCACATCCCACACTATGTAAGTCCTAATAAAAGTAACTCTTGAGACTGATTGTGAACAATTAAACAAGCAATTAAAAAACATGTAGAGGCTCATTTCAGTTTTTCTCTCGTTTAACAGGTATTCAAACAACCTAAGGGGAAAATCTACGTGGGTGACAAGGTGCAAAGTGAAAACCTGTCTAGGAAACCTGTCAAACATAAAATTAACATCACATCACAAATCCCTCATTGTCTTGCAGATTTTAACCCTGTAGTCTATTTCTGTATAGAGTTGTCCATATCTGACACGTACATCAAGTTTCCATTTTTACATAATACAATAATGCAGTTGATGGAATTATTGGAACAGGTGAAGTCAACAAATTTCGACACAAGTTTGAATTTGCTTTTAATATTCTAGAACAATGATTTTTTTTTCTTTTCAAAACTGTAAAATGACACAGTTAAGTGATTAAGTAACAACAGCAAAAGTTGTTATTTTATGACATGAATGTCAACTGTTCCGGAACAGTTCTTGCAATAACAGTCAAGTTCCATGATGAAACTGGCTCTAATAAAGAACTTCCCAGGAAAGCAAGACCAAAACCTACCTCTGCCGCCGAGGAGGAGAAGTTTATTTAGAGTCACCAGCCCCAGAAATCACCAAACAGCACCTCAGATTAGAGCCATTATGAAGCTTTACAGAGCATACGGTCAACTGTTCAAAGGAGATTTTTTTTTTTTACGCCTTCAGGATTGTTTTACAGTGTAGAAAGAAATATAAATCAGGATACACCAAGGAGGTAGAAAGTGTGTCCAAACTTCTGACAGGTAGTGTAAATAAAGTACAGTATAAAGTATTGCTTACAGAAGAATCTTTAATTCAGAATTGTTGTTATTTTCATATGGACCACTGGAAAAAATCAGAATTTAAATATTTAGCATCCGTTTGGTGGCTTCTGCAACCATAGTTCATAGCTGAATCAACTGGCAGTCATATTACTCAAGTGATGATACTATGGATCAGAAACATGATCAAAGCAAAGCTGAATAAACTCAAGATTGTTTAAATGTCTGCTGAATGACTTGGGCACCAATACCAGCTTTTTTCACGTCTACATCTAACAAAGGTGGAAGATGCAAAAATCTGACTCAAGGAAGACGTAAAGATACAGATGATTCAGCCTGAGACCATTGGTGCCACCAATGATGGAAAACACACAGTCAAAATCCCATCCACAGCAGTGTACCGATCTCAACTAGGAATGGAAGGAAACTTCAGAAGTTAATGTTTTCTGACGAAAATCCATCCAAGTTTATAAAAGAAACAACAGCTTTTAAAATTACACATCAGTAAAGCGATGCCGTGGTACAGTCTACAAACATGCTAAGGTCGTGTGACCTACAGTACAAGTGCACCACACCTCTTACAGAGAGTTCTTATAATAGTGGTTAAAGTGATCAGTTTGTTATAATGATGCATGTACATAGCGAGCATGCAAACATCCTGAAGACACGCCCATCTTTTGATGTTATTTATATCACTTCCCTTTAAAACTTACTCAAGACTCGCTCATGTAATCACTTTGGTTCTGTGCTGATTTCTAGCTGTATATCATTAATATGAAACTGGAACTGTTCACTACTCCAAACCACAAGATGCCAAAATACCAGCAGTGTCAGCATGATGTGCAAATTACTAGCACTGTACTGTATATATCTGCTTATGACATTCATACGCACTTTGTTAGATGATGCCTAAGTCAGGCAAGATAAAGACTTGCGTCTCATGTAACTATCAGGGGAATTTTCTACACACAGTGACGCAAGTGTAGGAATGCAGTCCGACTGGATGCGCTGATGAAATAATAACCTCTCTTCCAGTTAAGCATAGTGCACATTTACATGCGGATGAAGTAATAAATAGCTATAAGTTATCTAGTGGTTTAGATGAATTGGCAAAGTTCATTTGAACACCTGGATGCCTGCACACAAACATAATTATCTGACTAGCCAACAGCAAAATGCTTCAAATTATGAAAATACAGGTCAGAATATTTGAGTAACGTTACTGGGTAAAATAAGTGAGATCAATCTGGCATTAATTGTGACATGGTTGATGGTACCAGTTGGGCAGGTTCGAGTATTTCAGAAACTGCTGATCTTTGGGAATTCCCGCACACAACCTTCTTTACAAAGAATTGTGTAATAAACAAAAAACATTATGGTAGTGACAGTTCCATGGGTGGAAACGCCTGTTTTGATAATAAAGGCAAGAGCAAAACAACCGGGCTGGTTCAAACTACCGGTAAGGGAAAACAATCATTCTTTATCTTTTCGAAAACATTCTTTATCGCTGTATGCACAAAACATGAAACATTGTGGTGTATTTGCTACAACAGGACAAGATCACATTGAGTTTCACTCCTGGCAAACCAGAACAAGAATATGATGCTATCATGGGCATGGACTAACCCATATGACTGCATTTCACTGCATATCGTACTGTGTATGACTGCGTATGGGAAAAATAAAAGTTGAATTTGAAATGTAATCAGTGATATTATTATCATTTCTGGTTGAAGCCCACGTACTTGTCTGCCTGTCTGTACGCCAGATCTCTCTGTCTATCCTATTAATACAAACAAATCATTTGTTTAATATTGAGTATTATCTTGTTTACACTAAGCTGTACTTCTTTCATCATCAGCCAAATACACTCCCTGTTCTGTAATCGTTGAGTGAATCACAGACGAGAAATCAAAAAAGTAGATCTGATAAAGATCTGCAAGTTTTGTTTTAGAACGACTCCAGCGCATTAAAATTCACTTATACAAATTCAAATTCAAATGTTTTGTTTTTACATACACGACCTTACACAGTATGATATGCAACTAATAGAAATGAATGTAGAATATAAAATCTTCAATATCTATACATTTCTTACAATAAAAAAAATAAAATAAAAAAAAACATCAGCGCTGTTATTTCAGCGAAAATGGACATATAAACTATAGTATCTATTGGTGCAGGTGTGTGTTTACATTGAGACAGTAGCGCATTAGAAGATTATTTTAAAGTGGTTTATTAAATCCGGTGCATAACTGATCATAACCTGGCTTTTACTCAACATTTAGATTTCACTTATGGTGCAGGTTAAACTTCAGGCAGAGATCTAAGTACTGCAAAAGTTACATTCAATTTTGTCCAAACAGTTTTGTGTGTTGCTGTGACAAAATCTGGATGGACAGACAGACAAACAGACCTTTTTTTTTTTTAGATTGGTTTCAGGTCCTTCAGTGTATGAAATGCAAAGATATGATTAAAAGAGCGAGTTCTGGTCAATGAACGGACAAAAAAACAAAAAAAATTAAAATGTTCAGTATTAATATTATCAGGTGTTGCTCAGTGATTAAGGCACTTGACTACCAGTTAATAGGTCCCAGGTTCAAATCCTAGCACTACCAAGTTGCTGCTGTTGGTCACCTGCTCAAATGCATAATGAGATAAATATAAAAGGTAAGTCTCTCCGGATAAGGGTATGTATTATAATGTATTATTATGGTATGTTTCTTAATTAGGCTGAATGCGAATTATAATTATTAAGTTTTTTTTACTTTTCTTTGAAAACACAGGCTGTGGTGTGTTTTTCTTTCTCGCTCTCGCTTTCCAACTAAGACACAAACAACGTCATCGTCATCATCCCGATAATCCTCATCAAAACATTACTGTACCAACCGCAACCTGTTTTTAAGGCAATTACTGTTCATTCTGGTTTTGCAGAATCCTGTGGTTCCAGTAGGACCAAGAAAATTGGTTTATTAATATAATCTCACTGTTATTACCTCGTCTTGATGCCTTTTCGTCTTGGTATAATACTTAGATAGTTTTTTTTTGTCAATTTTTGCCCTTGACCCGCTTTAGAAACCCTGCCTTAGGGCTCTTATAAACATTACTGTACATCTCGTGGTGCGGCTCTCCAACCCGCATACCAGTCCGCTAATTAGGTGTCCTAATTATCTGGTTAGATTTGTAAATCAATGTGTTTGATCTATTGCGTAATAGTCCTAGAGGAATGCTGTTTCACTGTGTCACTGCGATATGGTTGAAATGACAATATAAGCCTACTTGTCTTGACTATATAACAGCCATAAAAATACATACGGTAAACACCTTCTGATTCAAGACCTTGACCATTTGCTGGAATAAATGTGTGTTGTTTATTTCAAGCGTCTGTTTATACCACGTTAAAGCAAGTCATAGAGCTGAGCTGGCATGAGCGTGTTTGAAGTTTCAGTACAGAAATGTGTTTTAGTGGATTGCATCATTGCTGAGTCACTGTACTGAAATCTGTGTTCATACTTTCTCGCTCGCCTGCTCTTTCTCTCTCTCTCTCACACACACACACACACACACACACAGGGTGTGTGTGGGTAGAATCAAATTGTTGGCAGTCTGACAAACCTGTGGGTGAAAGTAGCACGACCTCCGCACCTGCAGGAACAATACAGCATACAGGAAATACCAAGCGGGTGTGTACCGGTGTAAGCAGTGTAAGGTGTGTTACGGTGCTTCGGGGTTTTATTTTGTTTTTATATGCCCGGCTGTCAAGCAGGAACTGATGATAATTTGGAGCCATGTTTATAAAAGTGATTTTATAGGAAAAGGAGTGACGCATTTGTTGTAGACTTAAAATGACGTCCTTACCTCTTTTTTTTTTTTTTTTTTAAGAAATTCCTCCCGTGGAGATCCTGGTGTTTCCTGCACTGACCATGGTGACCTTTTTATGATGGTACAACACTCACAAGCTGGTCATGGAACTATTATAAAATTCTTGGATAATCCATGTCTGTCTACCAAAATCCAACAAGCAGCAAAACAACAAACCCACTGATCCGTCTTTATTCTGCAGGATTAGTTTATTTTTTTTAGACATGTACGTGTTGTAATGTTATTGATGGACGTGCGAAGTAGGTGTGATTTGTTTCCCCTGAAATAAAGTGGCATAGGTATAAATGACAGAAACCTCATTGTAGTGGGGGTCTTGAGAATTACTTTTTATTACATTTTTTTACAAGAAAGAAAACCTCAGGGTCAGACTGAAATGCAGGTTTTTTGGAAAGTTTGTGCTTCAAAGTTCTGTTCCAATTTTTTTTTTAAATAAGTAATAATTTATTTTGACATTTCAAATCTAACACCAAAAAACAAAGGAGTGACCAGAATTAGGAAATTAGTTTCATTTCTTTTTATGGTACATCAGGGTGCAGTTTTAGGTTCTCTTTACTGGAAATTCACAGTGCTATTCTTTTTCTCTTATTTCATCTTACCCACCCTGTCCATAACCCAATTCAATTCAATACAATTTTATTTATAAAGCACTTTAAACAATGGTCATTGCTTCAAAGCAGCTTCAAAAATGAAAAAAAAAGAAATAATCATAAAATTAAAAATGTGTATAAATTGTAATGATCGGCTTGTTCCTGAAGAGCAAGCCAAGGGCAACACCGATGGTGGCAAAGAAAAACTCCCTGAGATGGCAATAGGAGGAAACCTTAAGAGGAACCAGGGTCATAAGGGCATGTTAGGTAGCTGGAAGTTTAATATAACAGGAGATGTCTAAGTTTTTAACCTAACCTTCCCACCCCACCCCACTCCTCCGCTCCCTGCACTGGCTTCCTGTAGCTGCCCGCATCAAATTCAAAACACTGATGTTTGCCTACAAAGCTAAAAATGGCCCAGCACCCACTTACCTCTCTGCGCTAATCACACCACGCACTGCACCACGTTCCCTCCGATCCTTCAGCACTGCTCGCCTCATCCCACCATCTCTCAGGGATCGAGGGCGGCATTCATCCAGGCTCTTTTCTGTTCTGGCACCTAGGTGGTGGAATGAACTTCCTCTAGATGTCCATACATCAGAGACTTTGACTATCTTTAAACGACGACTCAAGACGCATCTGTTTCTCCAGTACTTGGACTAACCCCCCCCCCCCGAAAAAAAAAAAAAAAACCTCTTCTTAGTTGTGTTGGACTAATGGCACTAAGTTATTAACCTAGTTAACCCAGTGTAAGTATGTATCCAATTATGTAAACATTAAAGCACTTTTTGTAAGTCGCTCTGGATAAGAGCGTCTGCCAAATGCCTAAATGTAAATGTAAATGTAAGTTAACACGGAGTCTAGTTCAGTTGGGCACTAGCATGGCACCAGGATGAGTCAGACAGGTGCAGAGGGCAGATGTTGGTCTGGATCACTGGGAGCTCGGGAGCAGCATGTGTAGTTCCTAACCATCATGAAGCAGAATCCAGCTGGAGGTGATCCATCTCTGGATAACTCAGGATCCTCGCACGGTTGGCCTCTGTCTACTGGGCCTGGCACAATCTCCAGATGCCTCAACATGGGTAGAAAAAGAATGTGGAAAAGAATTAGCGCAGTTGCCATTCATTATATTGGCAGCATTCGATAGGAGTGTGCATTTCAATGTACTGGAGTAACTTCTGTTCAGACCATGCACTGGGATTACATTAGGATCATGCTATAATTTCCAATAACAGCATGGGGTGGGTGGTGAAAGGGGTAAGTTGGAAAAGTAGGAATTTCTCCCTGCCTGGAAATTGTCTTACTGTATCAGTGTCGTTCTCTTGCAGTAAGAAGTGAAATCATAAAGAGTGGAGACAAGAACCACAAAGGGAGAGAGAGGAAGCTGTGCATGACAGCACAGACTGCACTCACTCATTCACACACTATGGGTTATATAAGCCAATTCGCATGTCTGTGGACTGTGGGAGGAACCTGGAAACCCACCAAGCATGGGGAAATCATGCACACGCACACAGACCCGAGACGGGAATTGAGCCTAAAGCATCTGTCTGTATTAGGTTAATTAAAATATCTGCAAAGATTAAATTGAAAAAAGGAAAACTTTTAAAGACATACCCAGTCTCTTTGTTGGTATTGAAACTTCTTTCAATAATGACGTGGTGTTGTGGATCATTCTTCCAATCCCATCATGCCTCAATGTGTTCTATTTGCAGAGTGCTACACTAAGTCTAAGTTCATTAATTATGAATGCACCGCTGTCACATTAAACTTTGTGGAATGTCCACGAAACAAGTTCCTGTTATCACACACACTGAATGTTACAGCTGTAATATGTTGTTCTCTCAAAGTTAAAAAAGATTCAAAAAAAAAAAAACAGCAGTTATTCTTCCAGAGAATTTGCGAAAGAAAGACGTCAAATGTTTTTACATTAGGGCCTTGGAATCGTTTCTGAGAACACTCGACCCCAGTCCAGACAGTCAAAGTCGGGATTAGTCTTCCAGGTCGTTCCAGGCTCAGGAACCTGTCCAAGTCCACTGGAAAAGTTTTCTTGAGAATGGTATGGCGTACTCAGGCACAGATTGAATCAGATATACGTAGAAACCCATCTGGAAAATGACTCTTTGACCTATACAGCTGAAGCTGATAAAGTAGAAAGTCACACGAGAGCACTGCTCTTCACATTTTTTTTTTTTTTGTAAATTCAATAATATTAGACATGGCAAGAAGATTGAATCATTCTCTTCTTCTCATTTTGTGCAACTTATTTTGTGACCTTCGCAAACTAACTAGCTGCATAATGCCACATGCTGCATCAGAGGGTGAGAATACACAAATGTTCACGAGTATGGAGAATAATAATAATAATAATAATAATAATAATAATATTATACCAAAGGTGCACCTTTGACACTGGAGACTCATTCCGTACATGCTACCTATACGAAAGTCTTCTTGGGTGTATATAAGATTTTTTTAAATGTTGTGTTTCTCTTCATAAATGGAATAGTTTACACAACAACCACTAGAGTGACTGTTTATTCTACTAGTTTTGTGGACAAAGTGGTTACTTTTTACCTAGAAGTCTTAGCTATTGTTTACTAATCGGATTCATGCCTTATCACACCGCTCAAAGTTCAATCTAACTCAACATTCTGTGACATGTTCCGTCAATGACTGCAAACCTCTGTGCTAGACACTACTCTACTTGTCAGGTATGTAAAAGAAGAAACCCATTAATTCTCAACACAAGCCCGACTGAGACATCTGATTCATGATTTGCCCCATCATTAAGACAGAAAACAATTGAGGTGTAAGGAATCCTAGCCTGAGGCTGACAGGCCCATTGCCCGGTGTTACTGTCTGCTTTATAGTGCTTGTCAGTAAAAGAAATGAACTGAAAGCACATCAGTCTTAAAAGGTTTGTATAAACTGTATTTAACAGCCACAAAGCTGCACTAACGTTCTGTGGCATTGAGTTGAATTTAAAGGCTCCGACTCAATGACCTAAGACTTCATGTTGGTACAGTATGTCCATTGCCTTAAAAGTGATTTTAATAAATGATTATTTTGTTTTGTACGAAGCACTGTGAGCTGAGTAAATAAGATAATCCAACCCATTTCCAGCTGTGGATGCTCATTTCCTGGCAGCTAGACCCTGTCAAGAAAGAACAGTGTCTGACTAAATGCACCAGACTTTCTGGTGAAGCAAAGTGAAACTTGTCATCTGTATTATTGCAGCAATGATCTGAGTAATCCAGTCTGGGACTCTGACTCTAAGTCACCCATAAGTAATGGATTTGATTGGAAAAAAAGAAAATAAGCCATTGTATGTGTTATTATGATCCACCCTAATTACCTAGAAAGTCAAAAGTCTTGATCCTCCCCTTGATACCTTCATTTTAAACCTAATGATGTACATTAAATTAAAGAAATGAAAACAAACGTTTACTGTGACAGACTGCAAAGTGCCAAAAGATACATTTTACAAAGTGTTTGTTTATGTAACAGCCTCAGCAGCGACCTCGTTTCCCCTCTCATCTGTTCCAACCCCTCAGCGTTCAGCATCATCAGTATAATAATCACTGGCTGGATCTTCTGTCATCATCTGCAACTGTTTCTCACTGGGTCATGCCTTAAGCTAGTTTTTCTTTTTTTGTTTAATGCTTGCATGATTTATAGGTCATTGTGTGGCTTAAAAAACATTTCTCAAGTCTAAAGTAAACATAAGAAAATCTGTCTCTTTGGAAGCAAAATACAAACAACACTTTCCCCTGATGTGTGGCTCCGGTGGCTAAGGCTTGTTGATTTGAGGATCTGAGGATCTGTGTTTGTGCCCTGCTGCTGGTGGGTTGTCGCACCATACCGCCCAGCCCCTGGATGCAATGCTGGCCACAAGACCAACAAGAAAATAATGTAAGGGTTGTATTAGTAAGGTCATCTGGTGTAAAAAAAAAAACCTGTGCCAAGTTGTGTGCGGATCAGAGGGTCCCCTGTGGCCACCCCTTGCCAGAAGCATCGGAAAGAATGTTGTTTTTTTGTCTGTTTTTTTTTTTTTTTTTTTTTTTTACACAAACTGATATTTGTTGTACCAAAAGCAAAAAGTTGCTCAGTGGACATTTAATATGATTACAGATGTAGAACCAGAATTTTCCTGACAAAGATTTTTATTCAATGAATCCATGGAACAGTTTTATATTATTTTGTTCGGCAATAATTATTTGAGTATGCAAATACTGGTGACAGTTAATAGAGCCCCTATTTGTTTTAGACAGGAGTAGCTGTTAGATCTGTGTACATAACAAGGCAGTTAAATCAATGGAGCTCTACCAACAAAATCAATGGTGTCTACCAACTGATGGTGCAACTATAGTATACTGCATATAAATAGTAAACGAATGAATTGATTAATTATAATCATATGATTATAGCATGCTGCACAGACACTCTCTCCCATAAGGTGAGGGGTGGGACCTGGGAAGAGACGTGATCGGGCTGAATCAGTGTCAGGATAGAAAATGAACCAATGGGCAACTGTTAATAATAATAATGATAATAATGATAATAATAATAATAAGTTTATTTTATATAGCGCCTTTCAAGAGACTCAAGGCCGCTTTACAATAACAAAAATGTTTACACATAGAAAGCGACATCTGGAAGACAAACAAAATACAGATAAACATAAAAACTGGTAGAATTTATCTAAAACACATATTCAAAGATTGGGAAAACAGGACGAGAAAAGTTGCTGCTTTATGCCTGGGTCATTGGCCTAACTGGCTCACTGATGGGTCTTTTGTGGTTAACAAGCAGAATTGTTGCCTGCCACATGAGAAACATGAGTTTTCTGGGAAGTTCACTAACCCAGTCACTGGCGTTGCGTAAGCACTCATAATGCCCCGCTGTGCCGCAGGGAAGATCTCTTCAGAGGATAGGGAAGCTGGGAAACCCACATGAGTGATGAGAAAGGAAGATGAGGTAATTGGCCATGGGGTGAGGTTAGACTGGGTCTAAGATAATGTCCTTGACAGATTCTTGGCCATGGTGCATTGAACACAATAACTTTCTCTTTCTATCTCTTCTTTACTAGTGAGTCCAGCCCTTTAGCCTCTAGTTCAGGCAGTCCTAGAGAGTTGCTGTCAGTGTACAACCAAACCCCGTTACCCTATACACTACATCTATACATCTACAGATTGACCTGCCCCCCTGAACCCCACTTCCTCTAAAAAATCTTTCAGTAAGCCATGCCACAAACTGATTGCAGAATCTCTGCAACAGCTTAACCCACCTCCAGTGCTTCTGGATATGCTCTTAGTCAAGCCACAGATCGCTTTGGATCTCTAAAACCATTAGCTCTTAGTCGAGAAGGATCTGATCGAGGTCTGCTGCATCTTCTTTTTTCTAAGTAATTATTTCTCCAAAGCGTAATTTAAAAATGTGATTCTTGTACTGTTGTGTTGTGCTAACGTTATATTGGATGTTTGTTCTTATTAATAGTTTTTTATTATTATTATTACCTTTATAGTTGTTTATGTACTGTAAGACAAGTCTGATGCCTTTCTCCAGTTTACTTAAAAGACCTTCGCAAATGTTCATACATATACAATCAACACTGGTTGAGTTTATTTTTAGGCACTCTTGCTGACAGTAGATGGGAAAAAAAAGTGGCTCGGGCATTATAGCAGACTTGCCAGAAATGTTGGCCATAATGCAGAAATGATTGCGCAAGTAGCCCTTTCTATAGATTCAATCTTTTCCACAAGTGTTACTGTTGGGATTTTCAGTGCAGAGTCAGCAAAATAGATTTTTTTTTTTTTTTATAATTGGTTGCATCAATTTATAATTATGGCTGTAATATACCAATTTAAATATATATATATACACACACAGTGATGTGAAAAACTATTTGCCCCGTTCCTGATATCTTATTCTTTTGTATGTTTGTCACACAAAATGTTTCTGATCAAACACATTTAACTATTAGTCAAAGATAACATAATTGAACACAAAATGCAGTTTTTAAATGATGGTTTTTATTATTTAGGGAGAAAAAAAATCCAAACCAAACCTTAACTATGGTTTATCACACCTGAGTTCAATTTCTGTAGTCACCCCCAGGCCTGATTACTACCACACCTGTTTCAATCAAGAAATCACTTAAATAGGAGCTACCTGACACAGAGAAGTAGACCAAAAGCACCTCAAAAGCTAGACATCATGCCAAGATCCAAAGAAATTCAGGAACAAATGAGAACAAAAGTAATTGAGATCTATCAGTCTGGTAAAGGTTATAAAGCCATTTCTAAAGCTTTGGGACTCCAGCGAACCACAGTGAGGGCCATTATCCACAAATGGCAAAAACATGAAACAGTGGTGAACCTTCCCAGGAGTGGCCGGCCGACCAAAATTACCCCAAGAGCACAGAGACAACTCATCCGAGAGGCCACAAAAGACCCCAGGACAACATCTAAAGAACTGCAGGCCTCACTTGCCTCAATTAAGGTCAGTGTTTACGACTCCACCATAAGAAAGAGACTGGGCAAAAACGGCCTGCATGGCAGATTTCCAAGGCGCAAACCACTTTTAAGCAAAAAGAACATTAAGGCTCGTCTCAATTTTGCTAAAAAACATCTCAATGATTGCCAAGACTTTTGGGAAAATACCTTGTGGACTGACGAGACAAAAGTTGAACTTTTTGGAAGGTGCGTGTCCCGTTACATCTGGTGTAAAAGTAACACAGC
The DNA here is from genome assembly GCF_024256425.1 of Clarias gariepinus. Classification (NCBI taxonomy): domain Eukaryota; kingdom Metazoa; phylum Chordata; class Actinopteri; order Siluriformes; family Clariidae; genus Clarias; species Clarias gariepinus. The sequence goes on along the minus strand of NC_071108.1, from coordinate 33,968,841 downwards.
ATTTCAGAAAAAGAACATCATACCAACAGTAAAATATGGTGGTGGTAGTGTGATGGTCTGGGGTTGTTTTGCGGCTTCAGGACCTGGAAGGCTTGCTGTGATAGATGGAACCATGAATTCTACTGTCTACCAAAAAATCCTGAAGGAGAATGTCCAGCCATCTGTTCGTCAACTCAAGCTGAAGCGATCTTGGGTGCTGCAGCAGGACAATGACCCAAAACACACCAGCAAATCCACCTCTGAATGGCTGAAGAAAAACAAAATGAAGACTTTGTAGTGGCCTAGTCAAAGTCCTGACCTGAATCCTATTGAGATGTTGTGGCATGACCTTAAAAAGGCGGTTCATGCTAGAAAACCCTCAAATAAAGCTAAATTACAACAATTCTGCAAAGATGAGTGGGCCAAAATTCCTCCAGAGCGCTGTAAAAGACTCGTTGCAGGTTATCGCAAACGCTTGATTGCAGTTATTGCTGCTAAGGGTGGCCCAACCAGTTATTAGGTTCAGGGGGCAATTACTTTTTCACACAGGGCCATGTAGGTTTGGAAAAAAAATTTGCCCTAAATAATAAAAACCATCATTTAAAAATTCCATTTTGTGTTTACTTGTGTTATCTTTGACTAATAGTTAAATGTGTTTGATGATCAGAAACATTTTGTGTGACAAACATGCAAAAGAATAAGAAATCAGGAAGGGGGCAAATAGTTTTTCACACCACTGTATATATGCACTCACAGCAGCAGCAGAAAGTTGTTCTAGAGAATATATACACCTGTCTCGGCGGCACTGTCGCCTTGCACCTGCAGAGTCCGGGTTCGATTCCCGGCCAGGCGCGATTCCCGTCTCTGTGTGCATGGAGTTTGCTCGTTCTCCCTGTGCTTGGTGGGTTTCCTCTGGGTACTCCGGTTTCCTTCCACAGTCCAAAGATATGCAGGTTAGGCTAATTGGCGTCCCCAAATTGCTTGTAGTATGTGTGTGTGGCACCCTGTCCAGGGTGTACCCTGCCTCGTGCCGTTAGTCTCCTGGGATAGGCTCCAGGCCCTCGCGACCCTGTATACAGGATAAGGCGGTATAGAAGATGAGTGAGTGAGTGAGTGATACACCTGTCCTCACAGGGACCAGTGTTCCCTGTACATTGAGGTTTTTGGGGAACAGGTACACTAAGCTTCACAGGTGAACTCCCTTTTCTCGGTTTCATGCAATGATTCAGGACCATAGCTGTGTCCTGGTGCAGATCATCAGGATCTATGGGTAACCAAATAAACCACTACTTTATCATAAATTCATGCTTACACCAATCAGCCATAGGAGCCACAGCCATAGCCAGTGGTGGATTATTTTCATCCAAGGCACGACCCAGCCCATGGTAACCAGATCCCAGCAAGTCTGAGCCAATCCCACAAAAAAGCCAAAATAATAGGGTATAATGCATCACATTCCAACCTGATTCCAACACCCATGGAATGCAATAAGCAAGTCTAGAACAAAACAAGTCTGACCCATGGAGTCCCCACCTTGCTACTTATAGCACTTAAAGGATCTACTCCTAATGTTCTGGTGCCAGACACTAGAGTCCTGTGTGGCTTTGACGTTAAAAGTTTTAATGCTATGGCAGACCAAGGAGAGTCCAGAAAACATCAAGGCAGGCTGTAATTATTATCCAGTGTCACACTTTAATCACTTTTAGACTTACGGGAAAATGTGATAATATAGTTTCCGAGGTCAATGTTAAGATTATGATTCAGGTACAAAGGAGGTCTGTGTGGCATGGACTTTTATATTTTAATCACAGAGTAGTTTTGCCGCTTTTGCCAGTGCAGTAGTTTTGTCCAGCCACAGAGTGTATGCACTGTGCCATGTGGCGCTCGACATGTGGCTCAACATGACTGTAAATATCAAAAAAATACTGTAAGGGATGAATTTACCTCTTCACTAACGGCCAGTATATTCAACCATTTTTCACCTTTCTGACTAACCAGGCCTGTAGTGCGTTGGGTTTTATCCAAACCTCAGTAAAAATAGAAAGTCTATTAATAAAGTCGACTTGGACTGCAGGAAGTGTTCTGTCACTGGAAAATTTAAAAACAAAGAGCTCCACTGTGTAGTACAGAATACGTTCTTTTGCAAAAACCTTTACAATATGGCAAAAAGAGATAAACCCCAGTCAGTCAGAATCTGAAGTTCTAGTTCCATGAAACTGGCTTCCTTATTCCAGTTAAGAAAAAAAAAAAAAAACGGTCACTATGGAAAATGTTCTGCAATCAATGTTGGGGGAAATAATCTAATTCATCCGTGTCTGGTTTCACTTCATGGCTAATCATGTGCTTAGTTTTTATACGCTGATGTTCTGCCAGCTCAGGTTAAATTTTACACCATGCGTGTGCTAAATTTTGTGTGCTCAGTAAAAAGATGCCGTGTATCCCATCTTAACTCTGTTTCAACTCTGATTCTGATATCCTGACCGCTACTGTCACAAAGTTACTATAAGACGTTCCATCTGTTTACTTGTGTTTACGGAAGATGCTGCCCTTCTTTCTCTTGATATTTTCACTCTTTGTGCACTGGGATCATTTATTAAGTAATACATGCAGAATGCCGTCATTTCACATGATTGATCCTGGTGTCAGGTGTCGGTGTCAGGACATTTTTTTACAAGTGCAAGTAAACAAGCACTGGTGATGATATCGTGTGTCAATCACAATCACAAAGCTCAAGGCTTCTTATCCAAACAACAATTAAGAAACAAGCTTATCCAGTTGTTTAAAATTTGACTTGTGTTCGAGACAAACCGGGACTGAAAAAGACCAATGATGAGACAAAGGAGTCAAATTCTTTAGACTTTTACTAATAATTAAAGTTCGCACGAGGTTGCTGGGTGGTGTAGTGGTTAGCACTGTCACCTTGCACCTCCAGGGTCAAGGTTCGATTCTCGTCTCTGTGTGCGTGGAATTTGCATGTTCTCCCCATGCTTGGTGGGTTTTCTCCGGGTACTCTGGTTTCCTCCCACAGTACAAAGATATGTACATTAGGTTAATTGGTGTTCACAAATTGCCGGTAGTGTGTGTACGTGTTTGTGCCCTGCCTTGTCTCCTGGGATAGGCTCCAGCCATAAGCCATAATAATGAAAATATAGTTGCAAGCAACAATGAGCGGGCCCAAGCACCTGTGCCATTGCGGGTGCATCACATTTACATTTACATTTGGGCATTTGGCAGACGCTCTTATCCAGAGCGACTTACATTTTTATCTCATTATACATCTGAGCAGTTGAGGGTTAAGGGCCTCGCTCAAGGGCCCAACAGTGACAACTTGGTGGTTGTGGGGTTTGAACCTGGGATCTTACGAACCGTAGTCCAATGCCTTAACCACTGAGCTACCCCTGGCCCTCATCACGCAACCTGTGTGTCTTTTGAGCATGCTAAAACACCTAGAAAGCTCTGGTTGCTGATGTCACTCAATGTGGGCCGGATTTCATGAACCCAACTTGATAAAAGTACAGTAACTTGTTCAGTGATGAAGTTGAAAAAATGAAATTAGCAAAAAGAGGGAAAGACAGATGAGAAAGAAGCGTCATTCAATACTACTTAAGCCTGGGAAATGTTTTTACTTTCAACTTCAAGACATCAAAGCTTTGGAGTATAAATAAAAGAATAATAAATATGATCATCATGTTGTAACAAGCAAATGCCAAGAAAGATCAGAAAAACCAAGAGTGGGAGAACAGTTTTGAAGTGGTACTTTTTTTTTTTCTTTTTTCTTTTATCTAAAGCTTATAATCTGGTTCCAAGCCTTAACATTTTATAAGGTAAATGACACGCATTTAAGACTCTCATAAGCTTAAATACCCTCATAAGCTTCCTGTGAATGTTGTTTAGACTGTTTTGCAGACTTGAAAGCCACTGGAAATAATGCAACTGGCCAATTTGTTTGAGTTTCTGGAGAACATTCAAAAAGCTTTTAAGGCGTATGCAGCAACGAAACCTCACAAGTTCAAGTGGACATTGTTGCCAATTTCGAAGAGCATTCCTGTGATGTTGCATACACAAAAATGTAAGGCACTGGAAAACAAAATGCCTCCAGCTACAGGTATCACATTAAATAGGGGAATAAAACAAACAGAGAGATTGAAAAATGCAGCTGGGGTAAGACACTGAAATAGAGAGAGAGATACAGATTGAGAAAGCGTGAGGTTGGATACAGTGTAGATTAGCGCAGGCAGGTGGATAATCTAAAGCATGTTTACTGTACATTAAAGAGCGTCCATGACATAGAATCCCAAAAAGTTTGGATATGAACAAAAAAAATAGTCCTAAATGAATGGGTTGGCGTTTCTATAGTAACCGCTCATCCACAGGGACTTGCAGAGTAAAATATCTAATATATAATTCAAGTCTAATAATAATCAGATTATTAATAAGTATAAAATATTTGCAAATGCTAATAAGTGACATTTTCTGTAGTGAGATGTTTAGGGTGTATGGAAGGAGTCTCCAGTGTCAGCGCTAAAGCCGAGTGTATGATAAAGTTTTCACGACAAACAAGCTTACATTTTTTGCTGGTAAATATACTGAACAAAAATATAAACGCAACACTTTTGTTTTTGCTCCCATTTTTAATAAGATGAACTCAAAGATCTGAAACGTTTTCTACATAAACAAAATAACCATATCTCTCAAATATTGTTCACAAATCTGTCAAAATCCGTTACGATGAGTCAAGTCGAGACCCCAATGAGGACGACGAGCATGCAGATGAGCTTCCCTGAGACTGTTTCTGACAGTTTGTGCAGAAATTCTTTGGTTATGCAATCCGATTGTTTCAGCAGCTGTCCGAGTGGCTGGTCTCAGACGATCATGGAGGTGAACATGTTGAATGTGGAGGTCCTGGGCTGGTGTGGTTACACGCCGTCTGCGGTTGTGAGGCTGGTTGGATGTACTGCCAAATCCTCTGAAACACCTTTGGAGACGGCTTATGGTAGAGAAATGAACATTCAATTCACGAGCAACAGCTCTGGTGGACATTCCTGCTGTCAGCATGCCAATTGCACGCTCCCTCAAAACTTGCGACATCTGTGGCATTGTGCTGTGTGATTCAACTGAACCTTTCAAAGTGGCCTTTTACAGGTGGCCTGTCTAAGGCACACCTGTGCAATAATCATGCTGTCTAATCAGCATCTTGATATGGCACACCTGTGAGGTGGGATGGATCATCTCGGCAAAGGAGAAGTGCTCACTATCACAGATTTTGACAGATGTGTGAACAATATTTGAAAGATATGGTTATTTTGTGTACGTAGAAAATGTTTCAGGTCTTTGAGTTTATCTCATAAAAAATGGGAGCAAAAACTAAAGTGTTGCGTTTATATTTTTGTTCAGTATATGACAAGTTGGGATAGAGACAGAGAGAGTTCAAGTTCAAGTAGGCTTTATTGTCATTACAACCATATACAGTTAGTACACAGTGAAACGAAACAACGTTCCTCCAGGACCAAGGTGCTACATGCAACATTAATTTACAACATAAATTAACATAGACACTAAACTAGCTAACCAAGAGGCCTAGTTAACTGGCTAGCAGAGACAGGACAGAGAGACCTAACATAAATTACAACATAAATTAACAAAAACTGACTAGCTAAGTATAAAATTTTTACAGACAACATAAAGTGCACGTGCAAATGTGCAAACAAGAGCAACAACAAAGTGACAGTACGCAACCACGACATAACAGAACATAAAATATGGTGTTGAGGTAGTGGGGAAACATAAACATTCTTTAAAAACAGCAGCAAGAATTGAGGAATTGGTGCAAAAATTTGTCCAGTAATGATCATTGTGCAAAAGATAAACAGTGAAGCATTTACAGGTTGGTGTGTACGATAATTTGGTGGTGTAGGTCAGTGTGTCTGCACTTGTGTTGATTAGTCAGTCCAGTCCCAATATTTTGAGGTCGTTGAGTTAAGCTGTGTGATAATGTTTGTGTTAGTGTGTCTGTGTGTGTGTGTGTGTGTGTGTGTGTTTATCAGTCCAGTCTCTTTTTGTTGAGGAGACGGATGGCTTGTGGAAAAAAACTGTTGCACAGTCTGGATGTGTGTGCCCGAATGCTTCGGTACCTTTTTCCAGATGGCAGGAGTGTGAAGTGTGTGTGAGAGAGGTGTGTCCGATCAGCCACAATGCTAGTGGCTTTGCAGATGCAGCGTGTGGTGTAGATGTCTTCAATAGAGCGGAGAGAGACCCCGATGATCTTCTCCGCTGTCCTCACTATCCGCTGTAGGGTTTTGCGGTCCGATATGGCACAATTCCTAAACCAGACAGTGATGCAGCCACTCAGGATGGTCTCGATAGTTCCTCTATAGAAGGTGGTCAGGATCAGTGGTGGAAGCTGGGCCTTTCTCAGTCTTCTTAGAAAGAAGAGACGCTGTTGGGCTTTCCTGTGTGGGGAGCTGGTGTTGAGGGACCAGCTGAGGTTCTTCTCTAGGTGGACACCCAGGAATTTGGTGCTTTTGACGATTCCCACAGAGGAGCCGTTGATGCTCAGCGGAGAATGGTCGCCTCGTGTCCTCCTAAAGTCAACAACCATCTCCTTTGTCTTGTCAACATTTAGAGACAGGTTTTTGTCTTTACACCAGTCCGTTAGCCTCTGCACTTCCTCTCTGTACGCTGACTCGTCATTCTTGCTAATGAGACCCACCACGGTCGTGTCATCAGCGAACTTAATGATGTGGTTCGAACTGTGTGTTGCTACACAGTCGTGAGTCAGCAGTGTGAACAGCAGGGGACTGAGCACAAAGCCTTGTGGGGCCCCAGTGCTCAGTGTGGTGGTGCTGGAGGTGCAGTTCCTGATCCATACTGACTGAGGCCTTCCGGTCAGAAAGTCCAGGATCCAGTTGCAGAGGGAGGTGTTCAGGCCCAACAGGTTCAGCTTCCCAATCAGTTGTTGGGGGATGATAGTGTTGAATGCTGAGCTGAAATCTATGTACAGCATTCGAACATATGTGTCCTTCTTGTCCAAGTGTGTAGATGGGCAAGATGTAGTGTAGTGGAGATGGCGTCGTCCGTTAAGCAGTTAGGACAGTACGCAAATTGCAGTGGGTCCAGTGAGGAGGGCAGCAGGGTCTTGATGTGTCTCATGACGAGCCACTCAAAGCACTTCATGATGGTGGGTGTGAGTGCAACGGGACGGTAGTCATTGAGACAGGACACAGCAGACTTCTGGTCGTTCAGAGGAGGGGTGGTCTTTCTCGCCGCCACGTCGTTCTGCCTGTCAAACCGAGCATAGAAGTTGTTCAGCGCATCTGGGAGGGAGCCGTCACTGCCACAGGCAGGTGATGTCGTCCTGTAGTTTGTGATGGCTTGTAAGCCCTGCCACATGCGCCGTGTGTCGCCGCTGTCCCTGAAGTGATTGTGGATTCTTTGGGCGTGTGCGCGCTTCGTCTCTCTGATGGCCTGAGAAAGTTTGGCCCTTGCTGTTCTGAGGGCCACCTTGTCTCCCGCTTTGAAGGCAGAGTCTCTGGTCCTTAGAAGTGCACGCACTTCTGCAGTAATCCACGGTTTCTGGTTGGGTCGTGAGATGATGCTCTTGGAGACAGTGACGTCATCGGTGCACTTGTTGATGTAGCTGGTCACTGATGACGTGTAGTCCTCCAAGTCAGTGAAGTCGCCGTAAGTTGCAGCCTCCCTAAACATGTTCCAGTCAGTGTTTTCGAAACAGTCCTGAAGAGCAGAGATGGCTCCTGCTGGCCAGGTTTTCACCTGCTTCAGAACTGGTTTTGAGCGCCTGACGAGTGGCCTGTATGCTCTGCCCGATATGCGCCGGGGATGTTTGTGTAAATAAGATCCAGCATGTTTTTCCCTCTCGTTGCAAAGTCCACATACTGATGGAATCTAGGAAGCACTGACTTGAGATTTGCATGGTTGAAATCTCCAGCAAAAATAATAAAATACTTCACACACACACGTCACAGGAAAACCTTTCTTATATAATGGTGGAAAGTGTCGTCTGGGCAATAATCTGACTTACTTGAGGCACAAAAGTACAGAATAAAGGAACTATTACAACACTGATTTAGTGCTCACTGTCAAACACACACACACACGCACACACCTACACAAAGATAGGTTGGGACAGAGAAAGAGGGACAAAGAAAGAAATAAACCTGGTGATGGACTGTGAGAGGATGCTTATCTCTGACACACACACACACACACACACACACGAATGTTAGGGAGAAGGTACCACAACATAGCTAGTGTAAGAAAAAACATGTCCAGAGAGGAGAAAGTATAAAAAACTGGAGGAAGTAAAGAGGGACAAAAAGAGAGAAATAAACAAAAGACTAAAAGATGGATGAGGGAAAAAATGAGAGACGACAAAACCGAGATGGTACAGTAAGACTAAGACTTGGGCAAAAAGAAACTTTAAAAATGGGAGATCAGAAAAGGAGAAAAGAAACACTAGTAAGAGAGGAAGGGAAGATAAAACCGAAAGAGCAAAACACAAGTAAGAAAAAGATAAAGGGGAAGAAGAGGTAGGAGATAGAAACAAGAAACAAAGGAAGACAGCGATGGAAAAGGACGAGAGGGAGGAGAAGAAAAAAAAACAGGTGGTGAGAAGGAATAAATCAAGTTCAAGTTCAAGTATTGAAGAAAGAGAGAGAGAGAGAGAGAGAGAGAGAGAGAGAGATTGCCTGGTGAGAGGATGACTGTTTACAGCTTCCTACTTGGCTGCACTGGTTACCCAACTGTAAATAATTACCTATATCATTTGAGTACAGTGCAACATAGAAAGCATAAAAAATTTTTAACTGCTACAATAAAAATCAGACATAAATATTATTTACTGTATAATGGCTCTAAAATGTCGTTTGTTTTGTAACCAAGACTATGACTCTCATCATCTTGTTTATTTGTATCTTGGTTTCTAAGCCAGTTAGAGAAGAAACAGGTGTGAAGAGAGAAAAACCTTTCTGTCTTTCTCCTATACACACACACACCCTTATTCACACATTTAAGTGCAGGAAATCCACCTACCAGCATGTTTTGTTGGGCGGAAACTGTAAACATGGGCCGAATACGCACATGAGAAAGAATGTGCAGGAATTATCAGAGCTCAGGATCTTTCCAGATGCTTAGGATTTGTGGGATCATCACCTGACACACTACCCCACTGTGCCTCCCTAGTTACAGCATGTGAAGTTAACATTTGTGCTGGGGCAAACAGTTTGCGGAACAGCTTCCTCAAGACTGACATAACACTAATAAACCCTTATCTGCCTGATGCGGACGATTAAACACACCTCTTATCGTGGCAGTTGTTCTTTGTGCTTTATAAAAGCAGAGGCACAAAGCAAAACCTCATCATGGAAGCAGTTCCAGACGTAACTCTTAGTTTATTGTAATTATCCAACAGAGAATCTAAAGTCTTACATGACTTAATAGTTTGGGAGTTTAAAATTCTTGTTTGATGTGTCATAACTGGCTCCTGGGAATTTGTCTCACATTGTTTTGATTGTACAGAATAACAGAACACAGTCATGAGAGTAAAAACTCCCTTTATTTCTTTACTGTATATAATCCCCTGATACAATTATGCACCTATCCCAGTGTTTCACTAGTGCTTGGACACCATCAAGGTAGAAAGTTTTCTCTTATAAAGATAATGTAGCTCCAGTTAAAAGAAAAATGATTAGAGATAAGAAACTTGCTCCTTGGTATAACGATCACACAGGCACTCTAAAACAAACCGCTCGGAAATTAGAACGCAAATGGCGTCAAACTAAATTGTTAGTTTTCCAAGTAGCATGGAAGGAGAGCATCCTGAACTATAGAAGAGCTCTCAGTGCTGCTAGGTCAATGTATCTCTCCACTCTTATAGAAAATAACAAAAATAATCCTAGATTTTTATTTAATACCATAGCTAAATTAACTAAAAACAAGACCACTGCAGAAATCTCCACAACAACAACATACAGTAGTGAGGATTTCATGAACTTTTTCAACAACAAAATCATAAATATTAGGCAAAAAATTCTGGCTTTAAAACCAGACAATTTAAGTGATACAGATGATAAATTAATCACATCACATCAGAACCTAGAATACTTTACTCCCCTTGAAGCGAGTGAACTAATTTCACTCATCTCCTCTTCAAAATCGTCAACCTGTGAATTAGATCCTATACCGACACATTTTCTCAAGCAGATAGTTCCAGCAATAACAGAACCCCTGTTAAAAGTAATTAACTGTTCACTTAGCAGTGGGTATGTTCCTAAATCCCTTAAATTAGCAGTGACCTTGACCCCTGTCAGCTTTCCAAATACGGGCCGATATCAAACCTCCCGTTTATCTCTAAAATTCTGGAAAAGGTAGTATCACAACAGCTATGTTTATATCTACATAGGAATAGCATACATGAATTGTATCAGTCAGGATTTAGGCCTCATCACAGCACAGAGACAGCACTCGTTAAAGTAGTAAATGACCTCCTAGTGGCCTCTGATCAGGGTTGTGTCACTATACTTGTGTTACTCAACCTCAGTGCAGCTTTTGACACTATTGATCATGGTATTCTCCTTCACAGATTAGAAAATGTAGTAGGAATTAGGGGAACGGCCCTCTTATGGCTCAGATCCTATTTGACTGATCGTTATCAGTTTGTAGATTTAGATGGTGACCATTCCTCATGTTTTTAAGTTGAGTTTGGTGTTCCACAGGGTTCTGTTTTAGGCCCACTGCTTTTTTCCCTTTACATGCTTCCTCTAGGCAACATAATTCGTAAACATGGTATTAGTTTTCATTGTTATGCTGATGACACACAAGTATACGTTTCAGCAAAACCAGATGAGAAAAAACAGCTTACTAAAGTTAAGCAATGTGTGCAGGACATAAGAGATTGGATGTTAATTAATTTCCTTCTGCTTAATCCTGATAAGACAGAAGTTCTAGTCATAGGACCACAAGCAGCTAGAAGTAAGCTTTCTGATCACACTGTGATTTTAAATGGCCTTTCTGTTCCATCAAGTGCAACAGTAAAAGACCTCGGTGTGATTATAAATTCAAGCCTTTCATTTGAAGCACATGTAGATAATATTACCAGGATAGCATTCTTTCACCTCAGAAATATTGCCAAGATAAGAAATATATTGTCACTAAACGATGCAGAAAAACTAGTTCATGCTTTTATCACGTCTAGGTTGGATTATTGTAACGCCTTACTGTCTGGTTGTTCAACTAGGTGCTTAAACAAGCTTCAATTAGTCCAGAATGCAGCAGCGAGAGTCCTCACTCGAACCAGAAGATATGAGCACATCACCCCTATCTTATCTACATTGCATTGGCTTCCTGTGAAATTTCCCATCGAATTTTAAAATACTACTCTTGACATATAAAGCATTAAGTGGTCTCGCGCCGCAGTATCTGAGTGAACTGCTAGTGTCTTACAATCGACCACGCCTACTTCGATCAAAGGATGCAGGCTGCTTGTCAGTACCGCGTATTATAAAAACTACAGCAGGGGGCAGAGCTTTTTCTTACAAAGCCCCAAAGTTATGGAATAGTCTTCCAAATAGTGTTCGGGACTCAGACACAGTCTCAGTGTTTAAGTCCAGGCTAAAAACCTATTTATTTAGCCAAGCATTTTTATAAATAGATTAGCCTTAGGTAAAGGAGCAGATCTGGGGGACTCATGGACGTAGAGTATTATGGTGAACTGGTATGTTTGGATGCTGTCTTCCCCACTCTCATTGATCACTTAGGTTTGTTGACGGTGAGGTGATTGGTTGCCTTACATCTCTGGAAGCCCTCATGTTTGTGTTTCCTTCTAGCTCTCCCTTTTTAGTTATGCTGTCATAGTTAGTCCTGCTGAAGTCTCTGCTTGCACTCTGCACTAAATATACATTCACTTTTTACATTGTTCGACTGTGACCATACCTAACTGTTATTTCTCCATCTCTTTGCTCTCTCCTTTTCTGCTCTCTCCTCTCTCTCTCTCTCTCCCTCTCTCCTTTTTCCTCTACCTATCTCTCTGTCGAGCTATACATGTCGCTCCTGAGCTGCCAGTCATCCAGACCCCCTCTGCCCGCTGGACCTCTCTAACTCATCCTGGAGTCCTGCTTCTGGTTGGAGATCTCATCACATGGATGCCCCCGTGTGGTCTGCCTGGAATGCGTGTGGTGACTGGGGTTGGTTCCACTTTTCCATGAAGGTGGTCCTGTCCTCGGCTGATGCAGACAGCTGTTCTCTGAGGACCTGTGACTTCAGTCGCTCAGTAGTTCAGGACTGGAATTTTTCACAGTCTACCTGAGCCTCCAGGAACAAACTGGACTTTAATCTTACACATCTCTTCTTATACTGAACTTTCAGTCTCGCATATTATTATGCACATCAATCCCTGCTATCTGTTTTCACCCAGATGAGGATGGGTTCCCTGTTCAGTCTGGTTCCTCTCAAGGTTTCTTCCTATTACCATCTCAGGGAGTTTTTCCTTGCCACTGTCGCCGTCGTCCTAGGCTTGCTCATCAGGGACAATCATATAATTTTGATTCATACACATTCACATTTCATACAAACTTAATTCTTTTGATTGTGTAAAGCTGCTTTGTGATGATGTAAATCGTTAAAAGCGCTATACAAATAAAATTGAATTGAATTGAATTGAATCTGAAACGCTGGCCTCCCAGGAACTCCTTTAACAGCCCAAACACATGCAAACGTCTGCAAGTGATGTTGGTAAATGATTGTGTATACAGTTCTCACAGACAGATGTGTCTCTTACGCAAGTCGAGGACAAGTAATCCATCGATGTTTGAGGATCAGACGTTCCGCTCGCTGAATTTTTATGAGAATTACTGCAGTGGGCTCTGAGCCGCCACGGCCCAAATGCTCATTCTTTATCATAGTTTATTTTTCTTGACCATAACAAGACCGATCATTTAATCCCTGAAATGTCTAAATGTTGTACATGTCAAAAAAATTATAATTCTTCTTTAGGATTTAATATTTTAGACCTAAACTGCTTCTTTTTTTTTCTTTAAATCCAGGTTCAATGCTTTATCCGTCTTTCCAAACACAATCCTTCAAAGTTATAAATGTGGTTCATTAGTCTCATCATTGGCAATATGTGCACCTGGTCAGTTTTTATCCCTTAATAGGTTTATCTATGTCTACTGTATATGTAGCCATTCTTTTGTGGCTAAACATATTGTGAGGAAAGTAAAGAAATGAACCAAAACTGAAGGAGAGAACACTGGCTCACTTAGCAAAAACTGATAAATAAATAAATAAAAATAAATTGAACTGAAAACGTTAATTACATATACATGCTTATTGCTAAATGCTTTTGTTATTAATTCACTTACCAGCTAGTAATATTTCCTGTTATATTATTATATCATGATAGCTAACATTTTTTAGTCGAGTTCTAGGTAACCGACATGAAACTAACCCATACACTGGACTTTTTGCTTGCCTGTTGGGTTTGCCAATGAATCTATAGATTATACTTACATTTGTTCTGAAAAAATAAATAATTCCAGCTAGATTTCCTGTGTTTTTTCCCCTCAACTTTTAAACCAAAATTTTTAAGCCCTGAATATCAGATAGTCTTAAAACTCAGAATCAATGTAATTTTGTTTATTGTTCAACCACATTTTTTTTTTATTCTAAACGCAAAACAAAAAAATTAATTTGAAGCTGGTAGTTTGAAGTAATTTGAAGTGTAGTTTACAGCCTCCCGCTGTGTTTGTCTGTTTGTTTTTTCTTCTTAAACTTCTTCATCCATCCGTACATATTGCTTTTGTCAGTTGTTTTGAAGTTAAAAGAGGATTTTAGAGTCGGTTCAACAATGGTGCAATTGTTTGTTTTCTATTTTTATTTTGTTTTTATTTATTTTGTTTTTATCGTTATTCGTTTTTAGTTGGCACTGAAATACAAATCCAATCATTTAATTTATGGAATTCTTACTAATATTGGAAAATCCATGAAAAAAATGTGATCTATTAAGTAGATCTGAGAATCATTGGTTGACTGTCAGTTTAATCAGATTCAGTTTTTAGGAAGTGTTATTTTCAGTTTGTTTAATTCAATAGCATCACTGTTTACTGTCTGATTTGTCTCAAACAGCTACCTTTCTTACAGCTTTTGAAGTATTCAAAAATGATTACAGTACCTAATAAATTTTATTGTATTTTATGTACAGTAAAAGTACTAACAAGTCCATATGAAAGAGAATGCTTTAGCAAAAGTGCTCCACACTCGAGCTGATGTCTTGCAAGGAAAAAAGATACTAGTTTTTAAAAAATCTACTTATTTTCTTATAATTATTATAAATTCTAGCCATCCATCAAGGGACCTCCGTCATCTAGGGACCCTGGAGGCCAGCAGTGACCATTGACCTCCGATCAACATTCACACACTACAGGCAATTTGGGAACACAAATCACTCTAATCCGCATGTCTTTGGACTGTGGGAGGAAACTGGAGTACTTGGCGGAAGCCCACCAAGCACGGTGAGAACATGCAAACATGCATAGGGCATGACTTCACAAGACCTCTGGTGGCGTGCTTTTCATTGGGCACCTCTGTTGATTGGGCTTGTTTGGCTGGTGCATCCCATGTGTGCTCGATCGTATTTGGATCTGGTGTGTCTGGAGTCTGGGCCGGCGGCCAAAGGCTCTTTGCCTGTTGGACCCCAACAACAGCCTTTAACTGTAGTGCTCTGGGTGGGTTTGGAACATCTGCTTTTCTGTGGGATCAGACTGGACCTGCTGGCTTTTGGGTAAGCCTTGGGAGCTCATGATCATGTCACCAGTTTACTGGTATAGAATACATAATCAAGGACATGGACTGATGCAGGACATGGACTGACGCAGGACATGGACTGACGCAACTGACACAGAAATAATAATTCACGAAACCAGTTTTGTCAGAAACACAAGCGAAAATAGGTTTTTATTTAAAAAGAATAGCATACAACCTTTTTCCACATTACATGAATCAAATTAAAGTATACACACTGAGCAAAAATACAAACAGGATAATAAAAGCTTTTTTTTATACCTTCTGTTATTATTGCAAATTTCTTTCGGGACACTGTTAAAAAAAAAAGCCAACATCAACACACAGCATTCAATCATGTTTAAACACACATTTACCTTGACTAATAAGATAACATGAACAGTGAAAGAACTACAGAAAAGTAATTTGCTTAAATATACAGTAAGGCAAAGAGGGGGAAAAAAAACAAAGCTCTTCTATATAAAGATCTTATATTGTATACTCTGGATTATAAATAAGAATAAAGTATACTATAAAGTATAAAGTAAATACTATATACTATATATACCATAAAGTATATATTATGCATATATAGTATAGTGCTTATTCGACTTCTCACATACTTAACTGAGAGTAAGGTTTTCACATGACCGCAGGAGACGGGATAATTTAATCTCATAAAAAAATGTGAATTTATTTTAACATGGCTCAGGGCAACAAAAAAAAAAATTAATGGTGACTGTTTCCTGAGTGTATATATATACAGAAAATCTGTATATATGTATACGATATAGATTGCTGCAGCCTATAGCACCAGCTAAACGTAGCTTTATCG
Organism: Clarias gariepinus; assembly: GCF_024256425.1. Taxonomy (NCBI): domain Eukaryota; kingdom Metazoa; phylum Chordata; class Actinopteri; order Siluriformes; family Clariidae; genus Clarias; species Clarias gariepinus. The sequence continues at coordinate 33,953,237 of NC_071108.1, read as the reverse complement.
TGTAACGGAACTGTCCGCTACATTCAACATTCACCAAGTCACACGTTTACAACATAGCATGGCATTTTAATTTGAAGCGGTGTTTTGAAACTCAGTAGCTAAAATACAACAAACAAAAATCTCGCAAAAATCGTTTTAATTAAGTACACCCTCTTTGTCACAGTTAACGGTCTCGCACTGTTTTTTTTTTTCTTTAGCGCTGGTTTTCCGTTATTTAAACTTCTTCATCCGTCTGTACACCTTGCTCTTGTCAATAGTGTCAGATCTCTGAAACATTCTGGAGCTCAGCAGGAGACCATCAACTGCAACAAAGGAAAATTTCAAAGAGGATTCCAGAGTCGGGTTCAACAATGGCGCGTGTGTGCACTGCTTGTGATGGAGACTATTTTAAGTTGTACCTTTGTATAGAAGCAGAGTGTGCAGTCTGAACTATCTGGATGCTGGAAAACGCTCTGGCATCTCAGGCAAGGAAAACTAGAACAATACAATTGACGTAACCCTTTGTCTAGCTTAGATTAGCATTTTAAGAGACTTAAATTTTCCTCTGTTCTGACTGGCAAAAGCAATGCATTTCCGCAAGGCGCTCTGAAGGGAGCAGTAGCTCATTCACATTTAAAGACACTAAAAGGACCCTGAAAGAATTTTATAACTAAGTTTTAAAGGTGCCTTCTTTCACTCCTTTTTAATATGTAGTGTAATATCGCACCTTCGAAACTTATTATTTAAATGTAAAGGCTACACTGGAATGTAATTTTGTAATTTTAAAGGAAAATCCTCAGGAAAGTTAAATATTTTCTGATCGGATTTTTGCAAACGAAAACGAATGTGTGAATTCAGCAGCTAGCAACTAAAATACGCCCAGGTGTCTAGCGACTTAAATCCTATATACAGAAACTTAGCGCAACTTTGCTTGGTGAAACAGAATATCTACACCACACCTATTTGTAACTTCTCTTGACATCTTGATGGTAAGAATCAAATGTACGCCCTGAGTAAGCTTGTGCTTAGCTAGCGCGACCGGCTGCAGCCCTACGTTTTTAGCCATACACACCGCTTCCTGCGTTGGTGCTTCTTCTAGGCCTTTCCATTATCGATGACCAGCACCTTAAATGGTACCTGCTTAGTTAAGCACCAGGTTTTGTTTAGTTTTTTGTATGGTAATGTTACTATAGATAATCACGAAATATACAAAAAAAAAATTAATAAAAAACTCTATGATAGACATTTGATACTTTTAGCTTCTAGGAATTACATGTTTTGTTTTGTTTTTTTAATTTAAACATTTTGACAAAATCAATATACTTTTTTTTTTTAAGGCAACATTATACTATAAAGGATGCTGTAAATCAATTTAAAAGCCCTAATCTCAAATGTGGCCAAAACAATATTGGTGCTGATTATATTGTTTGTTTGTTTTTAATGTATGTTATACATATAATACAGAAAAAAATGTGTGTGGACAAAGAAGCTACTTCTGGAGTTTATACAACATGGAAAGGACCAATCTTGCTTCCCTAAAAAATTACAAGTTGCTGTTTAGGTACGATGATTTTATATGTGCATTTTCAGTGTTATACTGTCTCACTTCAATAATTCTATATTTTGCATTTAAAATGCAAAATATAGAATTATTCTTTTTTAATCTTTTTTTCAATAATTAAACATTATAAGTATCGATACTAAAATTTGTGTAAGCTTATAGAAGCAAATTACCTGTAAACAGTGTTGGGAGACGTAATTACATTATAAAATAACTGTCATTAAAAAGTTACATTACAGCATTATTTTCCGATAAAAGTAACTAGTTAGAGTACTTTTCTATTGCAAAACATGAAAACTTTTTTGTGTCAAAGCGCATAAGTAAGATAGGGCTATAACAGCAGGACTAACAAGGGGGGGGGTATCGGGGCAGGGCTTGTAGGACGACTTTCTCACACACACACACACAAGGAATTGGGAATGACTGCTGTCTGGCTCACGGATTACATAAATTGTCGGAATAACGGATTACAATTTTGAAAAAGTAACTAAATAACTGAGTACTTAAATGACGGACCTAACGCATTAGATTACTCATTGCATCAAAAAAGTAATCCAAGTACTCCTTTTCACCCAACACTGCCTGTAAAAATTTGGTTTAAATTGGTGTTTGGTAAAAGATTAAATAGCTTTTTTTAAAAATCTGTAGTGTCCGTAACCATGTAAAATATCTCAACAATTCATCTGAATGATAGTTAAGATCATTGAAATTCAAAAAAGTAATGGACACTACAAACATAAAAGGGCATGAAAAGTGCTGTATTTAACAAATGTGTTTCTTTTTATCTGCTATAAATATAAAATTTTATCTGCTATAAATATAAAATTTTATATTTATATGCGTATTTACAATACAAAAAAACCTAATCATGAATGGGGAGATAAGAAGCATTAAGTATTATAAAACCGGTGTTATATGACCCTATCTGAAAATTCCCTTTTTCACCTGGGTGAGACACTTTTTAGCACCAATACCATGCTTTAGCCGAATGGTGTCCGCTGTACCTCTATCACATCAATCCCTCTACTTGTTCTTTGTCCCTAAAACATTTCTTACACCTTTTACATATTCTTATATATTTGTTTAAAATAATTTATTTATGATTGTAGTGCAAATAAAAAATATATTAAAAAATCACATCTAATTTAAAGTCACTTTATCGCTTACTAACAAATGTGTTATAGAATTGTGGCAGTCAGTTATGGTACAATGTTGCCTTATGGCAATTTTTTTGCATTTTATAGATGTAAAGTTAATTTAAATACTTCTTGATTCTCTTCTTGTTAAAAAAATGATCAAACAATGGTTAAATTTGTACAAATAACAAGGGAACATTACGGTCCTGTGACACATGGACCTATGACAAGTTAATGGTAGTGTATCTTCAGTGTATCTTCTGGAGCCTACCAAGCCTACCATTACAACACACACACACACGGACACACACACACACACAAACTTAGGCACTGTACGATATTATATTACTACGATTCACTTAGCTGTAACAAAAACAGCACCTGCTAATAGCCGAGAACAGAAAAGGGTACAGAGGAAAATACAGTACAGATGTGTCACAGCCGTCCAATCACACTCTGGAACGTTAGCTTTGTTAGTCAGCTTTGATTAGTTTAGTGAATAAGGGTGGTGAATAAGTTGGTAAATAAGATGAGCCAGCTCTGCTAAAGTCCAGAAATAAACTGGACTGTGAGAAAGGATTTGAGGTCCAGTTGTCCACCATTGTCGAGAACACTGGCGTTGTCCACCACCACCCTGATTTTATCATCCTTACAAAAAACATGGATGATGTCGGAGAACACAGATTTAATCCAGGATTCCCCAATGTAAATGGTTTCATGGACGGTCAGAATGGGAATGGGATCAATTCCCCCTGAACACTCTGAAATCTTGGTGATATTGTGAGCCAGGTTGATCTGCTTTTCCTGTTTTCCACCTTTGTACGTTATCTGTAGGCCGATTCTGTACCTGCCATCTTGAGGGATGATCAGAGACTCATCACTGTCACTGAAGCTGAAACCTTTCAAGCCCACACTAGTACCACCCCATTTCAAGGTTGCGTTTGCTGAATAGGTATGTTCTGCAAAGGAGAAGAAACACATTTTTAAATCCATATATACACAGATGGAAAAGGCACAAGATGTGCTTACCAGGTTAAACATTAAGACTATTTTCAGAGTTGAGTATAAGGACAAATATTTTACTTACTCATCAGTACTGATACTGAAAAGCATACCTAGTATAAATTCCCTAGGGGGGATTCTGTGTACTTGTTCTTTTAGATTTATCAGCTGCCTTCAACACTATTAATCACTCAATATTACTAAATAGACTAGAGTCTTGGGTGGGTCTCTCTAGCATAGTCTTAAAGTGGGTTCAGTCATTTTTATCTGACAGAAAATATGTGGTAAAAATAGGAGATTTTTCCTCATCGACTTCTTCTTTTCCCTGTGGTGTTCCACAAGGCTCTGTGCTAGCTCCCACTCTATTCTCATTGTACATGCTACCGCTGGACTCCATTTTTAGGAAACATGGGGTATCTTTCCACTTTAACGCTGACGACACGCAAATTTCCTTACCTTTTAAGAAAAATTATGGCTTGGCCATGACTACTTTGTTATCCTGTTTAGATGAAGTTAAATCTTGGTTATCTCATAACTTTTTATCCCTTAATAAAAAGAAAACTGAGGTGATAGTGTTTGGCCCTTCGGAACACATGAAGGCCCTAATCGTAATCTGGGTCCTCTATCAGCCTTTAGGTCCTCACGGGTTCGTAATTTAGGTTTCCTGCTGGATGATACAATAAACCTTGATAAACAAATCTCTACCGTGATTGGATCTAGCTTTTATCAGCTCCGTACGCTCACAAAGATTAGACCTTTTCTCACTGATAAGACTCTAGAGATGGCCATTCATGCTTTCATTACAACCCGCCTTGATTATTGCAACTCTCTTTATTATGGTGTTTCTAAAGCTTAAATCGCCCGTCTTCAACTGGTTCAGAGTGCTAAATTTCTTTTGAAAAAAAAAAGTGCTTGATCATGTGACTCGTTTTTTGAAAGCCCTTCATTGGCTGCCTGTTCAATTCAGAATTAATTTTAAAATTTTACTATTTGTTCTTAAATCGTCACACCAGCAAGCACCCTTCTACCTATCTGAACTGCTGCACCATCATACACCCCTGATAAGTTTGAGATCCTGCGACCAGAGCCTCCTCTTAATTCCACACTTCAGATTTAGAGCGTAGAGGTGACCGTGCTTTTTTCGATTATTGGCCCTCGTCTCTGGAATGGCTCCTAGTTTGACTATTTTTAAATCCCTTTTAAAAACCCATCTGTTCTTTTCTGTTCTTTTCTGTTATTTTGTGTGTGCCTATTACGTTTTTATGTGTATCGTGTATTTTTAGCCTTTTTATGATGTTATGATGTAAATGTACTTTGTGCTTTATAAATAAACTAAAGCTAAACCTAAACCTATTGTGACCTCGTATAAGAAAACCTCAACTTTCCACCTCCGCCCAGCTCTGATGTTGAGTAAATTACGCCTGGATAAGAGCTTAAAGTTAACCTATACCTCTTTTAGATATTTGTCGTTTAACTCTAGTGGTTTAACTTTTATATTGCTAAATATTCAGGATTTAATCATGAATTTACAATCTTTCTAATAATAAAAAAAAAAAAATCAATATTTTGTTTGCCAGGGATGCTAGAGGAAAATGGGTGGGAAATGAGTGATGAGGTGCAAAACATGGTTCCTGCATTCTGATTGGCTAGGAAAATTCTAAGAATAGAATCCCAGCTGAATGACAGGAGCGTCACAAGAGTGTTTATTTTCACCCACATATTGACTGTTTTTCTCATCTAGCCTGCATAGGAATTGTATCACAGTTTGCACCCTGCTTAGATTTGATTGCTTTGGATAATTATGAAACTTCACTGGCAGTTTATTTAAAGACGCCACGTTCTAGACTTGTTAAGTAATATCATATGGTTTTGCATCTTTTTTATGAGCAGGTGTTTTTCGGATCAGTGCTAAATAGTAGCAATACTGTCCATGCATTTTAAATCACCGAGTCCGAATAATCGTTTCAGATTTCTAACCTTTGCCACTACCGCTACACACGGCATGTGCTCACTCTCTCTCTTCTGCGGTTCAGTGCGTAAACTAAGTTAATCATTAACCACCAACCTTTCACTTCTGTCAGTGGTAAAGCGATTTCGTCAGCAGCTCGATCAGCTGTGAATGGACACTTTATCTTAGTGTTTCCCCAGAAAGCCCATGTCCCTCGATGACTCAACGCAAAAACGCTTCGAGCTCTCACTTCATTTTTCTGCCTTCATGCACTCGTGCACTTTATTGGTCTCAAGACTGAAAGTGTGACCTTCCAGGAAAAAAAAAAGCATTTAATTTCTCCTTTCTTATATTCATGAAGAAGGGAAACTAACAAAGCTTTTTGTTTAGATTAGAAACGAATCTGGATGTTTCAAAAAACGAATAAGGGCTGGTTTCAACAGGTTAAAGTATTTGGGTTTGAGCAACAAATATATTCTTAAGGCAAATTACAACCCACAGCTTGTTGCATTCTTATCTCCTTTGTTGCATTATAATTGCTATTTACTTGGTATTTACTTAGCCGACCCAATGGCGATTTTCTGGTAAGAAAATCATAACAACCAAGGTAAGGAACAAACCTAAAGTTTAGCCAAGTTTTTTTTTCCCCAGATGTGGGCTAAACACCTGTAAAAAAAAATCATCATCTGCTGTGTGAGCGCCATTTAATAATACAGATCAGCTCCCCTGATTGCAAGGCTAGATAGCAAGTCTTTTCCATACCTGTAGTGAACCTGTATTAGTTTAACGAGGTGATGAAAGCTCTGATGGATAATACGTACACTACCACTTTTCTTTGAGTATTGGTTTAAAGATTTCTAAATTATGAAATACCACAACAGTCCGTTGTTATTTTAAGACATGCAGGTCAACTCTTCAGGAACAGTTTTGTCAAGAACAGTATTGTGTCCAGTGCGTTTGTAAAACCCATCAAGCTCCATAATAAAACTGTCTCTCATGAAGACCTTCCCAGGAAAGCAAGACCAAAACTTCCCCCTGCTGCAGAGGAGAAGCTCATTTAGAGTCACCAGCCTCAGAAATCACCAATTAACAACCAGCACCTCAGATTAGAGCCGTTATTAAGGATTTACAGAGCAAAAGTAGCAGATACAAACTTAATATCAACTGTTCAAAGGAGATTTCTGTGTGTTTTTGTGTATAAAGTAATAAAAAACAGGAATAACAAAAGAGATAGAAAGTGATTTTTTGAGTGGTAGTGTACAGTACAGTATATATCATCCTTCAGAGCTTGTGAATATTTAGGGATTATTATTGTTGTCATGTTCAACACAGTGTTGGTGTTTAACAGTAAGAAGTGTTTATTTACGTTTCAAGTAGGCAACGGCAACGGGAATTATCGGAACATCCACCTTTTCGTCTCTATTGCCAGTTTGACGTTCTGCCAACGTTTCTGGAAAAATGGAGGAAAAAGTGAAATTTTATTATTATTATTATTATATATTTTTTCTTTTGCAATGGAGAAAAAAACGTACCAAAACTTTTACAGAATGCTACTGAACATTAATTGATCATATTACCGTTTGCCTTTTCCTTGTCTGGGGTTTCAATATGCTGTTAAAAGAACACAAAAGCAATAGATCAGTGAGTAAACACACAAGAGATTAAAAAGGAAAGTTTTTATTTACTGAAATCCTTCCTAAACCTCAGCACTGTTTAAGCGCGCCGGAGTCCTTAGTCCAAGCATACTACCAATGAAACAAAAGCCAAGCTAAACATTACTCTAAGGAAGACAGAGGTCAAATTTCTGCTTGATGCCTTTTTGGTTGTATTCCAATAATATGACACAGCCTCTATTACCTCTTTTTTTTATTTGGGGACTTAAGGATTTTAGGGAATATACAAGGCGCATGTGTAGAATGTATTCACAGAACAAATGCATTATACTCTTTTTGAATAAGGGGTGCTGTAATGTGTGCTTTAGTTTGCTTGGCGTTGATCAAAAACAACAGGAAAATAATGATAATAATAATAATAATAATAATAATAAAATTACTGGCATAATGTCAGGGGCATGTTTCCAGAATCAGGCTGACGTGCAGAAACGTGCACAGCCAAGTCGTTCCCATGAATCATGATTCAGACTTGTCTGGCAGACCTTTCTTTTACTAGACTCGTCTAGTAAAAGTGACTGAGATGTAAATTAGATTTACGTCTATAATACTGATTCTGGCGCAAATATTCACTAGTTATGTGTGTCCGTTCTTCTGCTTCTTCCTCTTCTTACTCTTGTCAAATGTCATTAACTTCCCTAAATCTTCTCTAGAAGCCAACACTTTTCCTCGACAAAAACTTTAATAAGTCCTGTATAGTCCTAAAGACAGCCAAATGTGCAGGACTTCCTGTGGCCACTACAGTATGTTGTGCTTTTATTGAAGATGCTCACATTCTTTCAACAGATCATCTGGTCTGATCGATAGGTGATAATTCAATGTGCATGAGAGAGAGAGAGAGAGAGGGGTTAAAACATCAGTAGAATAAAGAGAGATGTAGAAAGAGAAATTGTGACAGTGAAAGACAGTAGTAGAGATAGATACATCCATACAGAAATATGGGGAAATATAGAGAACTGAACGATTGTGAGGTAGAGAGAGGGGGGTGGGGGGTAAAATATGTAAAAAATTAAGACAAAGAAATGCAAAGAGAGATATAGGTAGAGATACAGTAGCGAGGTGAGAATAGAGAGATGTTGATAGCATGAGACAAACAGAATGATGGAGATAAAGAAGAACAGACAAGTGAAGATGGAAAAAAAAAACATCAGTGCTACTAAGAGAAGAAAATAAATGGAGACATCGATATAGAGGTAGAGAGAGACAGAAATAAGGATAGGTGAAAATAGGCGAGATGGAGATTAAGGGGAATTCGAGGGCAATAGAAATAGACAGAGAGGCTGAGAGAGAGAAATGGAGATGGGCAAAGATAGAGAGGTGGAGATGGAGAAAGATACTGAAGTAGAAAGAGAGATATAGAGAGAGAGAGAAATATAGTTTACGAATTATGTTATTTTATTATATATTATACATATATATATTATATGAAATTTTTATTTACTTATAACTTAGTCAATCTTTTAGTCAATCCATTTCCCTGGCAACAATGTAATTTTTTGTTAACTTTCATCCCAATAAAACCCTTCTGGAGAATGAGAGAGAGAGAGAGAGAGAGAGAGAGAGAGAGCAAGTAAGAAGAAGAGACAGAGATGGAGAGAGACAGAGAGAGAGAGAGGAAGATACTGAAGGAGAGAGAGAGATTCAGATGTAGGAAAAGAGAGATAGTGATTGAGAAAGAAAGAGAGACAATTCAATTTAATTTGAGAGAGATGCAGATATAGGAAAAACATCAAAGAGGAGTTGAAGAAACAGTAATTACATATCAATCAGGTGTAGATGTTTGCAACAATCTAATGTAAAATAATTCCCAGAGCTTCCCTGTGCCATTAGCGGCATGCATTATTGAATCTCACACCTCATTACACACCTTATGACCGGCAGGTATGAGAAGTATTTAGTGTTTAGATTTTCTAGTGAAGTGGGGTTTTAAAAAGCCTCTTCTGCATTCTGTTCTAATTTAAAACATTGGGGGGGGGGGGGGGGTGACTATGATCGCAAACGATAAGCTTTATAACAATGAGAAGAATGTGGTTAAAGATAAATAATGAGAGGGATGAGTGTGTACAGGGATGAGTGTGTATATAATGATGCGTTTCGCGGTATTCGGACGCAGATTTTTTTTTGTTATGATTTTTTTTTTTTTTTGCACTTTTAAAGGAAGCACGGACACACACTTGCGTAAAACCAGACTTAGGTTCTGGATCAATTCTAACTCAGCCAGGGATAGGAAACCCTTTTTATTTGTTTGTTTGTTTGTTTCTTTCTTTTTTTGTCAATATCCATGGGGCGTCGCGTGACCCCTTTTACTGCGCAATCCAACCAGGATCGATCTCCTGAGCACCTATAACCCAAACCGTGATGGATTGATGCACGATACCACCACAGGACGATGGGAATTAGGTTATAAGATAAGATATAAGATGCAGGATCTTTATTTATTTATTTTGAAGAGGTATTGCTCATACGTTTCTCTGCTGAGCACATATTTGGAATATTTGGAAGTCGATTTATTTGGACTGATTTTATGTTGTTTTGTTTTTAATCCACGATGTCAAAGCAACGCATTTTAACCCAAAATACAAGCTGAGGCGCACGTGAGTCGGTCCACCACGGCCCGGTGCAAGCCATAGCCGGGGGCATAAAACAAGCGCATTAAACAAGACTCTGAATTGATGCATGACACCACGATAGAGTTAGGGTTTGAACGTTTTAAGTCATGCAGGATCAATTCCTATTTACAAAAAAAAAACACACATAAGCCAGAGGTTGCTCAGTGGACTACGGTTCGGAAAGTCCCAGGTTTAATTCTCACAGCCGGCTAAGGTAAGTTGCGCAATACCTTTAAAAAAAAAAAAAAAAAACACTAACAATGAAGATCTCGCACCTCATTCTTAACTTCAAACTTCATTTAGTCCTATCTTGCATCATTCCGTCATACATCAAAATCCTGTGGTTAGGTGCGCATTCCACCGGCTATGACCTGTTGCACGCACTTGTGCACGCGCCTCAGCTTGTATTTTAGGTTAAAATATGTTTGGAAGGTTTCAGGTTTAAAAACACCACAACCACCATGATTAATGATTAATTACCATGAGTATGCTCAGTGTATATATACACAAGCATTTGACATTTGACATACATATCGCAAAAAAATCCTTTTGGATTTATGATGAATTTATTATGAATTATGATCCCGTCAACCAAATAACTAAAGAATAAAAGTAAATAATCGTGTCGCACCTTGGTTCCGTGGACCTGCAGAACGTAAAAAGCGGCACAGAGCGCCATGCATGTGCCCAGGAGGACGATGAGGACGATGCGGCTGACGCAGATCTCCCTCCGGAGCCTGCGCTGGTTGCGCATTAACGCGTCTGGCTCCACGAGCATGGTATAAATCTCGTGCGTCTCGCCTCCGTCCGCGCGCTGCTCTTTCACTTCCATGCTCTCGGGCGTCAGGTTTCTCTCTCAGCTTCACCGAACACTCTCGAGGGTTCACATCCTCTCCTTACACAGCACTATTTATATCTGTGTCTGCGTAGTTGTTTTTTTTTTCTTTTGACGCCAAAAAAAATATTCTACACACTTACCCAAACACGCACGTCTCTCTCTCTCTCTCTAATCCTCCCTCCCTCCCTTACCACTCTCTCTTTCCTTCAACACAAGTGGTTGTAATTGCTCCGCGCTTCCTGCTCAGCCCACATCACCTCCGGACACACACACACACACACGCGCATGCACGCACGCACGATATTAAGACAGTCCATGCACTAGGGTCAATTTTTTTTTCTTTGTTGGAAGTGACACAGACCGGATCAAATAGAAAATTATAGAGTGAAAAAAGCATGAGTCAGCAGTGACGCAACAATGTTTTTTTTTTATTACGCAAGAGCTTTGAAATGGACAGAAAATGTCAGCTCAGCAAAGTTAAGTGTTATAAAGGGGGGTAAAAATGGGCAAGATACCCCCAAATTACCATGCACGAACCTTCTTCATCATCACCACCACCATGACCCATACATATATATTCATGCACCACATTTTATTATTATTATTATTATTATTATTATTAATAATAATAATAATAATAATAATAGCACCTCCAGGGTTGAGGGTTCGATTCCCGCCTCAGTGTCTGATTTTGCAGGTTCTCCTCATGCTTGGTGGGTGTCCTCCAGGTTTTTGGATTTTTTCCCACAGTCCAAATGCATGAAGATTAGTCTAGTTTACAAGTTTCCAAATCCCCCAGAGTATGTGTGGATGAGGGTATGAACGTTGACTGGAGGTCTCATCACAAAGCTTATCACCATGTGTCCCTAGTTGAACTATACAGCTTCCTAAATAGGGGATAAATGGAATAATAATAAGAATAATTAAACAAATTTAGAATTAAACAAAACACTGCAAACACAAATCCAAGTGGCACAAAGGCGTAGTGGTTAGCATTTTTTTATAGTATAGAGTATATTATTTTTTATTATTATTATTATTATTATTATTATTATTATTATTATCACCACAATTATTATAAATGTGGTGCATGAATATAGATAGTTCAAAGACATGCAGAATAAAAAGTACACAGGATAAAGTGGTATAAATGATGAGTGAGTAAGTAAAAAGATCCAGATGGGGTTAAATCCCAAGGGGCCTGGTTACCACTGGTTCATGCATGCTTGACAATTAAGAAGAAATCAACCCTTGTGCACCGACTACTGACTAAAAATTTTCATACTACCTAGCTGATCCACACCTGCACTTGCATTAATGTGCCACCGTACAGCGCTGTTTCATCTCACAGTGTTGACAATCTAAAAACAGGGTTGGGAGAATGTGATGAACATGTATAACATTTTTTTTTTTCTCAGGGTTGCCACACTGGGTGATCTGGCACTGGATGCCCTTCTTGTCACAACTTTTACATTCCTTCCTGGCACTGCATCCCAGTCGCTGGGTATTATACATGGACATAGGGTTAAGTGTTCTTACAATCACACATACAACATGCAAACGCCATGCAAACAGACCCCAAGGCAGGACTTAAACCCAGAGTGAAAGCACAATGCCAAAAGATAAAACAGTTAAGCTTTTTTCTAGTTATATGTACCAATATTAATAATAAAGTGTGATTAGGTAATTGGGTGTAATGATTTAGTGATAAGGTGTAAAATATTTTAAAACATTTGCAAAGATTTTAAACAAACTTCTTTCCCATTGTCATTATGGGGTATTGTTTGTAAAATTAAGGCTGTAACATAGCAAAATGTGGAAAAAGTGAAGTGCTGTAAATATTTTCCGTATGCACTGTAGGTGTAAAAAATTAGTGACTAGGTGTAAAAATGTAGTGATTGGGTGTAAGAATTTGGGGATTAGGAGGTGTAAGAAGATAATAATTAGGTGTAAGAATTTAGTGATTACAGTATGTGATAAGGCAGGTTTTTTTTCTTTTCCATGGCACTGTGGTGTAGTGGTTAGCACTGTCGCCTTGCACCTCCGGGGTCCGGGTTCGATTCCAGGCCAGGATCTCTGTGTGCATGGAGTTTCCCCATGCTTGGTGGGTTTCCTCCAGTTTCCTACCACAGTCCAAAGACATGTAGGTTAGCGTTCCCAAATGTGTGTGTGCCCTGCGATAGATTGGCACCCTGTCCAGGGTGTACCCTGCCTTGTGCCCTAAGCTTCCTGGGATAGGTGCCAGGTCCCTGTGACAGGATAAAGCGTCATAAAAGGTGAGAGTGAGTGAGTGGTAAGGTTTAGGAATTTAGTGATTAGGTGTAAGAATGTAGTGATTATTTGATCTGGTGTAAGAATTTAGTGATTATGTTTAAGAAGGTAGTGATTATATGATTTGGTGTAAGAATACGTGTGATTTGGTGATCCTGCACATGATTCTGGCCAAATTCTCAATATCTTTTCCTTATTACTTAACTTATCAGCTCCGCCTGCCCCATCCTCTGTGACTGCTGTGACTGCCAGAACTTCAGAACCTTTCCTCCCCCCCCCTTAGCAAAATTATCCAACTTGTCAACTGATAAGATTCAGCAGATCCTTTTGTCATCCAATCCTACCACCTGTTCATTAGACCCGATCCCTTCCACAATGCTCCAGGTCATCTCACAAGACCTTCTTCCCTTCATCACAATAATCATCGAGGCAAGGCAAGGCAAGTTTATTTGTATAGCACATTTTATACACAATGGTAATTCAAAGTGCTTTACATAAAAAAGAAGAAAATAATCATAAAATAAATAGAAAATAACAGCATTAAACTTTTTAAATGATTTATATTTGATTTCAAATAAAAATAAAAACAGTTTGTAGTCAACCATTTCATATTAACTTGTCATGTTCCTGCTCCTTTTAATAAGGCAAGGGTTATTTCTGTCTTTAAGAAACCCTGACTGGATCCAGCAGACGTCAGCAACTATCGTCAAGTATGGCTTCTCTCTTTTATTTCCAAAATTCTTGAAAGGACTGTTTACAGGGGGCCAAGATGGGGGCACGGCAGTAGCACGCAGCAGCCGCTCTAGAGCCAAAATGGTGCTACGTTGTTTAAGTTTTGTGTGTAGCGCATTTATTTTACTCTGTGTATGGATATCGTCGCGACTGATGTCCGTACATACAACCACCAGACACTTTTGTACCTAAATAACCTGGTTAACGACGTCCACAATGAGCTGTGGGAAAAGCTACGCGACCTCGGCTTGCTGCCGGAGAAGGGGACATCGGAAGCGGTGCGTGAGGAAGCGGAAGTGCGGCAAGCGGACGAAGTCTGTGCTAGGCTAAAAACAAACCCTGGCCGGCCGGCTCTCCCGTCCATCATCCTATCCAACGTCTGCTCCCTGGACAATAAACTAGACTACATCCGACTCCAGCAGGCTACACAGTGTGAGGTTAGAGACTGCTGTGTCTTTGTTTTCATGGAGACATGGCTGAGCGACAGAGTACCGGACGCCACTATTCAGCTAGACGTGCTAGCCTCGTTTCGCACCGACAGAAATGCAGCTCTGTGCATTAAGACTCGCGGTGGCAGCTTGTGTGTTTACATCAACACGAAATGGTGCAAAAACTCTGTGCTAGTTTCTAGTTTTGCTCATTGATGGTGGAGTTTGTGACTGTAAGATGCAGACCTTTTTATTTGCCACAGGAATTTACCACTGTTTTTATTATCGAAGCGCTAATGCTAAGGAAGTGCTATGGGAACTGTATGCAAAAATTAGTGAACTGCAAAATACACAACCGGATGGACTGTTTATTGTTGCTGGAGATTTCAACCATGCAAATCTCAAGTCAGTGCTTTCTAGATTCCTTCAGTATGTGGACTTTGCAACGAGAGGGGAAAAAACTGAGGACCCGAGACTCTGACTTCAAAGCGGGAGATAAGGTGGCGCTTAGAAGAACAAGGGCCAAACTTTCTCGGGCCATCAGAGAGGCGAAGCGCGCACACACCCAGAGAATCCACAACCACTTCATAGACAGCGGCGACACACAGGGCATGTGGCAGGGCTTACAAGCCATCACTCACTACAGGATGACATCACCTGTCTGTGACGGTGATGGCTCCCTCCCAGATGCATTGACAACTTCTACGCTCGGTTCAACAGGCAGAGCGACGTGGCGGTGAGGATGACCACCCCTCCTCCGAACGACCAGGTGCTGTGTCTCACTACAGCTGATGTGAGAAAAACTCTCTGAAGAGTCAACCCACGTAAAACTGCTGGACCAGACAACATCCCAGGCAGAGTGCTCAGAGAATGTGCGGAACAGCTGGCAGATGTTCTTCAAATTTAAATTCAAATTCAAATTTTATTTGTGTCATACACAGTACGAAATGTAGTGAAATGCTTGTACGACTGCCATTGACCCTAAAAGAGAATTAAAGTTTACAAATAAGAAATAAATATGAATAAAAGAAATAGGATAGAAAATTAAATAAAAAAATTCAATTAAACTAGGAAAAATGGAACTAAAAATAAAAATAGAAATATGCTAGGAAAAATAGAACTAAAAATAAAAATAGAAATATGATGTACATAAAAATAGAAATATACTGTTCAAATTAAAACATACTGTACACAACCCTGGGGGGCTCCAGTGCTGAGAGTGAGGGAGGCTGAGACATGTCCGCCCACCCTTACTGCCTGTGGTCTGCCAGTCAGAAAATTGGAGATCCACTGACACATGGATGAGCTGAGTCCCAGGTGCTCCAGCTTGGTGGTAAGTGTGGAGGGAATTATGGTATTAAATGCAGAACTGTAGTCGATGAAAAGCATTTTCATATAATTCCCCCTCCGAGTGTCCAGGTGAGTGAGAGATGTATGGAGGAGATGAGAGATTGCATCGTCCGTGGAACGGTTTGGATGATAAGCGAACTGTAGTGGGTCCAGTGTGTCTGGTAGTGAAGAGATGATGAAGTCTCTGACCAGGCGTTTAAAGCACTTTATCACTACTGAAGTGAGGGCTACAGGGCGATAGTCATTGAGAGAAGCAGGATGAGGTTTCTTTGGGACAGGAACAATGATGGACTCTTTGAAGCATGTGGGGATCACCGACTGAGATAAAGAGATGTTGAATATCTCAGTGAACACAGGTGCTAGCTGGTCTGCACAGGCTCTGAGAATACGGCCTGAGATGCCGTCTGGTCCTGCTGCTTTCCTGGTGTTCACTCTCTTGAAGGCTCTCCTCACGTCATGCTCGGTGATGATGAACGCGCTTCTGGTGCTGGCAGTGACTTCCTGTCTGCAGCCGTTAGCGCCGCTAGCATCGCTAGCGTCTTTAGCTGCAGCCTCGAAGCGAGCATAGAAAGTGTTCAGCTCGTCTGCCAGAGACACGTCTGCGTTCATCATACCGGATGTTGGTGCTTTATAATCCGTTATTGTCCTTAATCCCTGCCACAGGCTTCTAGAGTCACTCTGTTGGAGTTGTGACTCTAGTTTTCTTCCGTAGCGCTGCTTCGCCTCTTTCACTGCCTTCCGGACGCTGTATGACGCAGCCTTGTATGGTTCCATGTCCCCCGACGCAAGTCCCGTGTTGTAGGCAGCGGTGCGAGATTTCAGAGCGTCGCGGATGGTTTTATCCACCCACGGCTTCTGGTTGGGAAATGTTCTAATAGTCTTTTTTTCCACGGTATCATCCGCTAGTTTTCCAATGAATCCCACAACCGCTTCCGTAAACACGCTGATGTCATCTGAGCTGTTTCTGAACATGTCCCAGTCTGCGTCATCGAGTGCGTCCTGTAACGGGGCCACCGATTGGTCCGTCCAGCGCGCAACCTCCCTCTGAACCGGAACTTCCTGTTTCAGCCTTTGTTTGTATTTTGGCATGAGAAAGATGGCGGCGTGGTTGGATTTACCAAACGGTGGACAAGATTGTGCCTTGTAGCTGCCCTTGACCGTTGTATAGCAATGGTCCAGTGTCCTTTTGCCCCTGGTGGGGCAAGTGATATGCTGATAAAAGTTCGGCCCGCCACAATAAGCGCAGCGTCCCGGTGTTGTGTGAGTGCCTCATGCAGCTCGCATAAGGCAGTGTCTGTGTCCGCTTGTGGTGGAATATAAACGGCGCTGATTATGACCGATGTAAACTCCCGAGGTAGATAAAAAGGACGACACATGATGGACAGTAGTTCCAGATTTGGTGTGCAGGAGCGTGTGAGAGGAACAACACTCGCGCTGTTGCACCAGCTGCTGTTTACCAGCTGCTGTTCACCATTAAACACACGCCGCCTCCCCTTGACTTCCCCGAGTCCCGCGTCCTGTCCATGCGTTAAACCGAGAAGAACTCGGCCGGCTGGAAGGCATGGTCCGGCACCGCTGGGTTCAGCCATGTCTCGGTGAAGCAGAGGAGATTGCAGTCCCGAATGTCTCTCTGGAACTTTATCCTGGCCCTGAGGTCATCAAGCTTGTTTTCCAGTGACTGGACGTTGGCGAGCAGGATGCTAGGCAGAGGTGTGCGGTGTGCACGGGCTCTTAGCCTGTTCCTGACGCCCGCTCTTTTTCCTCGGAGCCGCCGCTTCGTGTCGCGTCCTTTGTTGTCCCTCAGGATCTTACTCGGCCAGCTCGGATCCGGAGTTAAAAAAGTCGAATTGTGAGTACATTGTACACCAATAGAAACAAGAGTGTCTCTATCATAACTAATGTACTCCATGGTGGTAATTTTGCCGGTTTTAAAACGCTGTAAACTAACTTAAAGAACAAAAACAAAGAAAAGGTGGTCGGCAGCCGACCTCACCGGCGCCATCTTGAAAAAAGTTGTTACCAACTTTGGATGTTCTTACCAACATCTAACTGCTCAATGGACGACACCTTCTCCATTACACTCCATCTTGCCCTCACACACTTGGACAAGAAGGACACATAGGTTCGAATACTGTACATAGATTTCAGCTCAGCATTCAACACTATCTTCCCCCAAAAACTGATCGGGAAGCTGAGCCTGTTGGGCCTGAACACCTCCCTCTGCAACTGGATCCTGGACTTTCTGCCCGGAAGGCCTCAGTCAGTACGTATCGGGAACTGCACCTCCAGCACCACCACGCTGAGCACTGGGGCCCCACAAGGCTGTGTGCTCAGTCCCCTGCTGTTGACACTGCTGACTCATGACCGTGTAGCAACACACAGTTCGAACCACATCATTAAGTTCGCTGATGACACGACCGTGGTGGGTCTCATTAGCAAGAATGACGAGTCAGCGTACAAAGAGGAAGTGCAGAGGCTAACGGACTGGTGTAAAGACAACAACCTGTCTCTGAATGTTGACAAGACAAAGGGGGTGGTTGTTGACTTTAGGAGGACACAAGGCGACCATTTGTTGTGTTTCCTGCCATCTGGAAAAAGGTACCGAAGCATTCGGGCACACACATGCAGACTGTGCAACAGCTTTTTTTCACAAGCTGTCTTCTCAACAAAAAAGAACTGGACTGATAAACACACACACACACACACACACACATTATCACTCAGCTTAACTCAACTACCTCAAAACTGACTAATCAACACAAGCGCAAACACACTGACCTACAGTACACCACCAAACTAACGTACACACCAACCTGTAAAAGTTCTTTTGCACAATATTCATTACTGGACTACTTTTTGCACTAACTTCTTAACTTGTTAATTCTTGCTGCTACTTTAAGTTAATGAATGTTTACTGTTTCTCCACTACCTCAACTCATCATCACCTCAACACCTATTATTACGTTATGTTGTCGCACTGTCACTTTTTGTTCCGTTTGTTTGCACATTTGCACGTGCACTTTATGTTGTCTGTAAAAACGTCTCGGGTTACTTTGCTGTAACCCTGTTCCCTGAAAAAGCGGGAACGAGATGCTGCGCGAAAGCGCTATGGGGAACGATTCCTCGTGACCGGTTGTGAAGCACGTGTGTGTCAAACACGCCAAATATTTTGGCATCTATAACCTCAGGCAGGTGACGTCAACCGATGAGGTGCACCTGGAGGTTATAAATAGGCATGAACCGGAAACACCCTCAGGTCAATTTTGTCTGAAGGATGTCCAGTCACGCATGCAGTGCGGCATTGTAGCGCAGCATCTCGTTCCCGCTTTTTCAGGGAACAGGGTTACAGCAAAGTAACCCGAGACGTTCCCTTTCAAAAGCTACACTCGATGCTGCGCGAAAGCGCTATGGGAACGAGAATACCCACTCCGCCGCACTGCAAGTGTCTGGACCCCCAGGGTTGTGTCGTGTGCGCACAGTACCCCCAAGGAGCCTGGCATCCAACCATGACGCCTGACCGATGTCTTGCGGAAAGGCAGCCTGCCGCATGCCATGTTTGGAAGCCCCTCTTGCCGGAGCAATAGATAAGGCAAGCTTCCTGGTCGAACGGCCCTAATCACTAGAGGCGAAGTATGCCACGCGCCTCATAGGCTAGAGCACTAGCATCTTTAACCCGACTCGTCTAATGGCGGCGGCCCTTGGGCTGCGGCCCCACGACATATGAAACCCTGCTCTAATTTACGGCCCTGGCTTAATGCAGAGGTGCGCTGTAAATTGAAGAGCATGAGCTGGACACAGCGAATGAAGACTTACTGCTCCGGAGCTACGGCGGAGGACCGAAGGCTTCAACTGTGGGAGATAGTTGGGTAAGAATGCAGAACGGCTTTTTTTTTTTTTTTTTTGCAGAAACTTCCAGCACTGTAACAGTTTGGCAGTGGACTGGGTCTACATGTTTTATGTCCTGGAATGTAAGGATCCTGAAGGACAGAATTTGTCCTGTCCTCCTAGGCTAGGGCACTAGCATCTCTAACCCAACTCGTCTAATGGCGGCTGCCCTTCGGCCGCGCCCCCAAGACGTATGAAACCCTGCTCTAATTTACAGCCCTGGCTTAATGCAGAGGTGCGCTGTAAATTGGAGAGCATGAGCTGGACACAGCGACTGAAGTCTTAACTGCTCTGGAGCTAACGGCGGAGGACAGAAGGCTTCGACTGTGGAAGATAGTTGGGCTGGAATGTAAAAGGTCCCAAGGGACAGAATTTCTCCTGTACTCCTATGCTAGAGCGCTAGCATCTTTAACCCAACTCGTCTAATGGCGGCTGCCCTTCGGCTGCGGCCCCAAGACATATGAAATCTGCTCTGATTTACAGCCCTGGCTTAATGCCGAGGTGCGCTGTAAATTGAAGAGCATGAGCTGGACACAGCGAATGAAGTCTTTACTGCTCCGGAGCTAACGGCGGAGGACAGAAGGCTTCGACTGTGGAAGATAGTTGGGCTGGAATGTAAAAGATCCCGAGGGACAGAATTTCTCCTGTCCTCCTAGGCTAGGGCACTAGCATCTCTAACCCGACTCGTCTAATGGCGGCTGCCCTCCGGCTGCGGCCCCAAGACATATGAAATCTGCTCTGATTTACGCCACTGGCTAGTGCGGTGGTGTACTGTAAATCCTAAGGAGCATGAACTAGACGCAGTTAATGAAGTCTTACTGCCATGTAGCTGTAACGGCGGAGAACAGAAGCTTCGAAGACAACTGCAGAAGATAGTTGCGTGAGGATGCAGAATAGCTCTAGCTAGCCAATGGCAAAGCCTAAGCACAATAAAAAGGCTGATGAGGCCCGTGAATAAGCCTGCAACTAAGGGGTGCTTTCCACCAGCCCCATCAGTCAGGACGTAGGCAAGGAGCGGCTACGTATGTTCTGAGTGCACTAGGGCAAAAGCCTGAGGTCAATTTTCTTGCAGAAGCTCCAGCACTGAAGCAGTTCGGCAGTGGACTGGGTCTGCATGTTTTGCCATGTCCTAGTGTAGTTTTCCACGCTAGAACATGTTAACCTCCTGACTGCTGGAGGGAGTATTTCAGGGCCAAAAATAGAGTCATCGTTTCGGGGCAATTGATGTGCCACACGAGCAGATGACCTCTCCAAATCCCTTGGGCTGGGCGGCCATCTAAGGCCGCACTCTGGCCCCTAGGGGAAAAACGTCTGCCGTTAGCAACTTGCGACGACAGGACGGACCTAGAGTGGGACCCAGGGTCAAGGACGAGGGTCTGAACCACATAAAAAAGGGTACGAAGCTCCCGGCGCGTAACCCTTATTACCTCTGGGGATTGGCCCTTGGATGAAATCCCCAGGCACTTAGCCACCACAGAAGCGGTGAAAGTTACTTCCTGCTTAGCTTGAACTCCTTTAGAGTGTTCAGAATGGACTCGACGCGCGCAGGAGACAGCTGTGCCCGCATTGCGGTCGGATCTCACATGACACTCAATGTATGCTTTGTGTAGGAAAGAGAACGCTTTCCGTGGCGTTGAGACTCGATCCTAAAGAAAACGAGGTGAGCTACGATGACATGTTGATGCCAAGGCGCTAGCTCCATGAAGAGGGTACGAAGCTCTCGGCGCGTAACCCTTGTTGCCTCTCAGTTGCTGGAGGGAGTATTTCAGGGCCAGAAATAGAGTCATCGTTCATCGCTCTCCAGCTCCCTTGGGCTGGGCGGCCATCTAAGGTCGCGCTCCGGCCCCTAAGGAAAAAAACGTCTGCCGTTAGCAACTCGCGACGACAGCACGGACTTAGAGTGGGACACAGAGTCAAGGACGAGGGTCTGAACCACATAGAAAGGGTACGAAGCTCCCGGCGCGTAACCCTTGTTGCCTCTGGGGATTGGCCATTGGATGAAATCCCCCGGCACTGAGCCACCACTGAAACTCTGGGAGCGGTGACGTTACCACCTCGCCTAGCTTATACTTCTTTAGAGTATGCTTTAATGAGTTCGGCGCGCGCAGGAGACCTCATACCTCGTGTAGGAAGAAGAACGCTTTATGGCGTTAGGGCTCCACCCTAAGAAGTGAGGTGAGCTAGGGCGACGTATTGACGCCGACGGAGGGGTGGTGATGGTGGTGGCTGTTAGGTGTTCGGTTTCCTGAAACACGGCAGGAGGAACCCGAGCAACTAACACTTTGTCCTGAGGATACTGGTTTTCCACAGTGCTTCGTGCTTAAGGAGACATAGCTGGCAGTAGGTTCCCCGCTGCCAGCCTCTCTAAAGGTGCACAAACTTTAACACCTCGGCTAGATGGGTGTGTCACTGGAGACCGCTGCTCTCCGAAACACCAATGGTGGCGGAGATTGAACCAGGGCCTCCTAAGGTTGCTGGTCCTCTTCATAGCTTCGTACCTAAAGAGACATAGCTGGCAGTAGGTTCCCCGCTGCCAGTCTCTCTAAAAGGTGCAGCTCTCAGTAGGTCAGTCTGGTCTGCCTGCAAAGCCATCGTGTGCAGGGCTGCACCAGGCTGACCCGCTGCCTGAAAAATCTTCTCCCACCAACGTAGATGTTAGTCTACACGCTTGGTAGGGAGTGTGGATTTTTCCCAAGAGGATGAGCTTCCAGGGGAGAGATAGCCCGTGAGCGTCTCTCTGATCTGGGACATCATCATAAAGGACCGCGCTTTCATCCATGACATTGGAACAAATCAAATGTCAATAGCACAAAAACACAGGATAAATATGGCTTATTCCATGAAAGAGTTAAATCATGGAGGTCGCCAGGAGGGGAGGGGCCATCACTGAGGCCCCTCCTCCTCCGGCCACCCGACAGACACCTGTCAGCTGACCGTGAGCGTTTGGGAGATTTATTTTATTTATTTATTTTTATTTTTACCGCGAATCGAGGTGTACGCGTCGGACCGCGCTTTACCACCTCTAACACAAACCAACACACCAGCTCATCACTAGAGGAGCGCTCTGGAGTGATAGTTTCCATCTCCGCGGGAGCGAGAGAGAAAGTTCTTCCCCCTTTCACCAGAAGCGCCGAAGCGCGCTGGAGAAGTGGAAGGTAAAAGACTCATAATCCGGCGAGAGAGCGAGAGAAAAGGAAAATCCTGTCTCGCGCACCTTGGCCAGATTGCATGCCAGAAATGCGCTGCGGGTCGCGGTTTCACTTTAAGACGGCGAACCCGAGCGTGCGGGACTTTAATAGGGAGAAAATCGCAATACTTACCTGCTTCCTGAAGCCCGAGAAAGCGTGCTCCTCCCCCAAACACTCAGACAGAAACCCGAAGATCGCCCTCAGCGAGATATTCTTCTACACGGAGGGACGGACTCGTGTCTAACTCGGCCATCTTTCTGGTGAGTAGTAAGACACTTCTATTTTCGCTTTCTGTTAAAAAATGCTTGCACACACGCACACACACAACATGGATCCTGAAGAGAAAATTATCTGAGGGTGTTTCCGGTTCATGCCTATTTATAACCTCCAGGTGCACCTCATCGGTTGACGTCACCTGCCTGAGGTTTTAGATGGCAAAATATTTGGCGTGTTTGACACACACGTGCTTCACAACCGGTCACGAGGAATCGTTTCCCATAGCGCTTTCGCGCAGCATCGAGTGTAGCTTTTGAAAGGGAACCCTGTAGATAGTCTTCCTCAGCTAGTTAGTTTTTGTTAATTTTTGTTGTAATTTATGTTAGGTCAATCCGTCTTGTCTCTGCTAGCCAGCTAACTAGGCCTCTTAGTTTTCTAGTTTAGTTTTGCTGTTAATTTATGTTGCATGTAGCACCTTGGTCCTGGAGGAACGTTGTTTCATTTCACTGTGTACTAACTTTATATGGGTGAAGTGACAATAAACCCTACTTGAACTTACAATTCAATTCAATTTTATTTGTATAGCACTTTTCACAATTGACATTGTTGCAAGATAAGGTCCAGAGGGCAGAGGGGAGAGAGAGAAAGCGAGCAGAAGAGTAGGAGCGATTACAGTTCGGCACAATGTATAAGGTGAATGTATATTTAGTGCAGAGTGCAAACAGGGACTCTGGCAAGACTTAATATGGTAGCATAACTAAAAGAGAGAGCTAGAAAGAAAACACAGACATGAGGGCTCCCTGAAATTTAAACAAACAATCACTTCACCATCAACAAACCCTGAGTGATCAGTGAAAGTGGGGAAGACAGCATCTAAACATACCAGTTCACCATAATACTCTACATCCAAGGGGTCCCTCAGATCTGCTTCTTAACCTAAGGAAAATCTATTTACAAAAATGCTTGGCTAAATAAATAGGTTTTTAGCCTATACGTACACACTGAGACTATGTCTGAGTCTCGAACATTAATTGGAAGGCTATTCCGATTGGAAACTTTGGGGCTTTGTAAGAAAAAGCTCTGCCCCCAGCTGTAGTTTTCATAAAACATGGTACTGACAAGCAGCCTGCATCCTTTTGATTGCGTGTCAGATTGTAAAACACTAGTAGTTCACTTAGATACTCAGAGAATGCTTTATATGCCAAAAGTAGTATTTTAAAATCTATGCTAAATTTCACAGGAAGCCAAAGCTGTGTGGATATGATAGGGGTGATGTGCCTATATATC
This sequence comes from Clarias gariepinus, assembly GCF_024256425.1. Classification (NCBI taxonomy): domain Eukaryota; kingdom Metazoa; phylum Chordata; class Actinopteri; order Siluriformes; family Clariidae; genus Clarias; species Clarias gariepinus. The sequence continues at coordinate 33,929,137 of NC_071108.1, read as the reverse complement.
TTCTGGTTTTAATGAGAATTTTTTTCTGCTGCATTCTGATCTTGTTTTTGCACCTAGTTACATCCAGACAGTGAGGTGTTACAGTAGTCCAACCTAGAGGTGATAAAAGCATGAACAAATTTTTCTGCATCGTTTATTTATCGCTTTATTCAGAGTTGCAGAGCCTATCCCAGGAGGCTTAGGGCACACCCTGGACAGGGTGCCAATCCATTGCAGGGCACACACACAAATACTCATTCGAGCACTACGGGCAATTTAGGAATGCCAATTATCCTAACCTGCATATCTTTGGACTGTGGGAGGAAACTGGAATACCCGAAGGAAACCCACCAAACACAGGAGAACATGTAAACTCCATGCACACAGAGACGGAAATCTAGTCTGGCTGGGAATCGTACCCAGATCCTGGGGGTGCAAGGCGACAGTGCTAACCACTACACCACCGTGCCACCCAAGAATGCTATCCTGGTAATATTATCTATGTGAGCTTCAAATAAAAGGTTGGAATCTGCAATTACACCAAGGTCTTTCACTGTTGCACTTAATTTTAAGGTATAATCAAAAAGCTTGCTTCTAGCTGCATGTGGTCTGGTAACAGAACTTCTGCCTTTTCAGGATTAAGCAGAAGAAAGTTAACATCCAGTCTCTTATGTCCTGCACACATTGCTCAACTTTAGTAAGCAGGTTTTTCCTCATCTGGTTTTGCTGAGACGTATTGCCGTATTGCTGAGATGTGTCATCAGCATTACAATGAAAACTAAAACAGTGCTTACTAATTATGTTGCCCAGAGGAAGCATGTAAAGAGAAAAACGCAGTGGGCCTATAACTGAACCCTGTGGAACACCAAACTCTATTTGAGAACATGCAAAATAGTCACCATTTAAATTGACAAACTAATAACGATCAATTAAATAAGATCTAAACAGGAGAGAGCCGTTCCCTTAATTCCTACTACTAATCTGTGAAGGAGAATCATGTCTAATATTTAGCTTGTGTATTAGTGAGCACTCTGATGGAGAAAATATTAGTGTAGAGGAGCACATCCAGACTTTAAAGAGGGTTAGAGAGCGCGAGATCAGCGTTATTCCCGTAGTGGAAAATCTAAGTGCCCCAGGCAGAGATAGCCAGCCCCCGATTCCAGTATTAGAGCCCATACAGCATGGAGAGTGGCTGACAACTCAGTGGCATACTCGCTCAGCCAAAGGTAGGGCTAAGGCTAGCCCACCAGAGCACACCTCCTCTGCGCTTCATGTGTCTAACAGGTTCGCTCTCCGCAGTGATGCACCTTCTAAGAAACCTGAAATATCTTTGGTTATAGGAGACTATACTGTGGTATATAAAATTAGCTAGGCCTATAGGGAGTCAGCAGTTAGGGTATCGCGGGATCCAGAGCACCGGACATAGCAGGTATTCTTAGGGCTCTAGGACAGCATAGGTTCTCTAAGATAGTGGTACATGCTGGAGCTAACGATATATGCCTTCGTCAGTCAGAGGTTATGAAGAGTAACTTTTCAGAGGTTTTTAAATTTGCGAAGGTGATGTCTGATGAAGTAGTATACTTTTCATTTGAAGCTCATCACAATGCGATGTGGCAACATAGCTTACAGCAGGATACGGTCGCTGTCGCTGGATGTCCAGGTGGTGCTCTGAAAATAATGTGGGCTTAAAAGACAACTGGAATACCTTTGAGGGCAAAGCTGTCATGTTAGGATGGAACTGTGTCCATCCCACTCAGGAAGGTGCTGGTCTCATTTCTTCTATATATTAGAATATCACTATATTGAGACTGTGTCTGTTCCCCAAGTTAAGCAAAAATTTGGAAAGACTCAGAAAGTCTGTTTTAGTATTTTAATTTATATAAAGACCACAAATTTAAAACACACTGAATACACAGCTAGCACCTCTGATCTAAAGCTAGGACTGTTAAAAATTATTTCTTAATAATATAAATTATCTTGCATCTAAAGCAGTTATTGCTAATATATATATCTCTTGCATCTTATGCAGTTATTGTTAATGAAACTATCACAGATCTGGAGTTTGATATACTGTGTTTAACAGAAACCTGGATTAAAGAGAACGACTATGTAGTTCTAAATTAAGCTAGTCCTGCTGGATACAGCTACATACACTAGTCCCGGCTAACTGTTAGCGTCGCAGTTATTTACAATGATTATCTAACTATTGTACAAAAACACAGACACAAATTTAATGCATTTGAAGTTCTCTATAGTAACATTAAAAGTTTAGCTACAAATATGAAGTCTGCTCAGTTGATCCCGCTAATTATCTTTTAATCATTTACTGTATAATTTAATTTATCATCTCATTGCATTTTGAAAATGCAAAAGAAACTCTGGAAAAAGCATTTATGACCATACTGAATACAGTAGGAGTCAATCAGTGTGTAGTAGGACCCACTTATAAAGCAGGTCACACTTTAGATTTAATATTATCCTTCAGAATAAGTATAAGAAATATAATCGCAGTGTGTCACAAAAGTGTGTCACAGTAATAATGTATGCACAGCACCGCGCTATTGCATTAAACATACATTCACATCAAATGCCACACAGAGCTCATCAACTTTGATTGGATCACCATCTGACTCCACAGAACTCGATCAGATAACTGACTATTTAGAGTTGACATTTATACATTATACCTCAGATAATTTAGGGGTATGTTAGAGTAGTGCAGGACATGTATGAGAGCTGTAGGACAGTGGTAAGATGTGCTGTAGTTGTGACAGAAGAGTTCAAGGTGGAGGTGGGTCTGCATCAAGGATCGGCTCTAAGCCCCTTTTTGTTTGCTCTGGTGATGGACAGGATGACAGATGAGGTAAGACAGGAGTCCCCATGGACTATGATGTTTACAGATGACATTGTGCTCTGTAGCGAGAGCAGGGAACAGGTGAAGGAAAATTTGGAGAGGTGAAGGTATGCTCTGGAAAGCAGAGGAATGAAGGTTAGCCGCAGCAAGACGGAATACATGTGTGTAAATGAGAGGGACCCAGGAGGATCGGTGAGGCTACAGGGAGCAGAGGTAAAGAAGGTGCAGGATTTTAAGTACTTAGGGTCCAGAGCAACGGAGAGTGTTCAAAGGAGGTGAAGAGGCAGGTACAGGCAGGTTGGAATGGGTGGAGAAAAGTGTCAGGTGTGTTGTGCGATAAAAGAGTATCAGCGAGAATGAAAGGAAAGGTGTAGAGGACAGTGGTGAGACCAGCAATGCTCTACGGCTTAGAGACAGTGGCAGTGAAGAATAGACAGGAAGCAGAGTTGGAGGTAGCAGAGCTGAAGATGTTGAGGTTCTCCTTGGGAGTGACAAGGATGGATAGGATCAAGAATTAGTTTATCAGAGGGACAACCCACGTTAGATGTTTTGGAGATAAAGTCAGAGAGGCCAGATTGAGGTGGTTTGGACATGTTCAGAGGAGAGATTGTAAATATATTGGTAGAAGGATGCTGAGGTTGGAACTGCCAGGCAGGAGGTCTAGAGGAAGACCAAAGAGGAGATTTATGGATGCAGTGAGAGAGGACATGAAGTTAGTTGGTGTGAGAGAAGAGGATGCAGAGGATAGGGTTAGATGGAGGCAAATGATTCGCTGTGACGACCCCTGAAAGGGAACAGCCGAAAGACAAAGAAGACCTCGGATAATTTAGCTCCAGGTAAAAGGAAAATGATTAGAGATAAGAAACTCGCTCCCTGGTATAATGACTGCACACACACTTTTAAAAAGACCACTTGAAAATTAGAAAGCACATGGTGTCAAACTAAATTGTTAGTATTCCAAATAGCAAGGAAGGAGATCCTTATCTATAAAAAAAGCTCTCAGTGCTGCTAGATTCTTGTATTTCTCCACTCTCATAGAAAATAACAAAAATAATCCCGGATTTTTAATTAATACCCTAGCTATATTAACTAGAAACAAGACCACTGCAGAAATCTCCACAACAACAACTTTACAGTAGTAAACTAACCACATCACATCCGAACCTAGAATACTTTACACCCCTTGAAGGGAATGAATTAATTTCACTCATTTCTTTTTCTAAATCGTCAACCTGTAAATTAGATTCTATACCTACACATTTTCTCAAGCATATTGTACCAACAATAACAGAAACCCTGTTGAAAATACTACCCTTGTCAGCTGTCCAATTACAGGCCGAGATAAAACCTCCAATTTATCTCAAAAAATTCCAGAAAAGGTAGTACAGCAGCTATGTTTATATCTACATAGAAATAGCATAAACAAACTGTATCAGTTAGGATTTAGGCCTCACCACAGCACAGAGACAGCACTTGTTAAATTAATAAATTACCTCCTTTTGGCCTATGATCAGGGAGACGTCTCTATACATGTCTTACCTAACCTTAGTGCAGGTTTTGACACTATTGATCATAGTATTCTCCTTCACAGATTAGAAAATGTAGTAGGAATTAAGAAAACGGCCCTCTCCTGGCTCAGATCTTATTTGATTGATTGGTATCAGCTTGTAGATTTACAGTAAAAGGTGACAATTTTGCATATTCTCAAGTGGAGTTTGGTATTCCACAGGGTTTAGTTTTAGGCTCACTGCTTTTTTCCCTTTACAGTGGAATCTTGGAGTATGAGCATAATTTGTTCTGAAGCAGGCTCGTATTTCAAAACATTCGTAAACTAAATCAGATTTTCTCATAAGAAATAAGGTAAATTCAAAGTATTGAGTTTAAAAAAAAAAAAAAAAAATATATATATATATATATATATATATATATATATATATTTATTTATTTATTTTTTTAAGTAATATATATATATATATATACAAGTACTGTAAATATAAATTACCCTGCACTTTACCCTTAAAAAAGTAAAAAATAAATCCAGACAGATATATGTTTCCATTTCTGTGCACAGGCGCTGTGTGTGTGTGAGAGAGAGAGAGACACTAAAGTGAGAACCCCCTTCCCTCTCCCCCTTGTTATCTTACACAGTTACCCTTCCTCCACTCTTTTCACACACACACGCTCACACAACGGAAACACTGTTTTATCGGAAAAATTAACAAGAAATCTCTCGACACTCAATTGAGCAACATAACATACTAACGGAATCACTGCGGTAAAAAAAATAATAAAACAAATTAAGCAGCACTTTACATTTAAAACAAATCACAACAAAGCAGTGTTTCTCTTCTAAGCCTTCAGCAGAGAGAGAAATTTTATTTTTAACCTCTCTAATGAGACTTGCTTTTGCTTCACATGCGCGCTGTACACACACGCATACAGACACCAAATAAAATATGTTTTACGCACACACACGTGGTAACAATGTTATAGTAAACAGTACACGCGTGCACGAATGTTGATTATACCAGTGAGAGATGCGCACTAAAACCTAGCAGGGGAGATGATTACCCACAGTTCCGCAGCACAAGAGATAGAAAAAATGTTGGCTCAGTTGTGATCATGTGACGCTTGGAATCAAAACAATAGGAGCGCATGGACTCTTATTACATGATACTTGGCACTCAAAAACCAAGACTTTCATTTTCCAAGTCAAGATTTATTAAAAATCTTTGCTTGTCTTGCGGAACACTCACAACAGTAAAAGACCTCAGTGTAATTTTATATCCCAGCCTTTCATTTGAAGCACATGAAGAAAATATTACCAAGATAGCATTATTTTACCTCAAAAAGACCTTACTGTCTGGTTGTTCAACCAGGTGCATAAACAAGCTTCAGGTAGTCCAGAATGCAGCAGCAAGAGTCCTAACTAGAATCAGAAGATACGAGCACATCACTTCTATCTTATCCACACTGCATTGGCTCCCTGTGAAATTTTGCATAGATTTTAAAATACTATTCTTGACATATAAAGCATTAAATAGTCTCGCGCCGCAGTATCTGAGCGAACTGCTTGTGTCAGCTTGTATCCCACACGTCTACTTCGATCAAAGGATGCAGGCTGCTTGTCAGTACCACATATTATGTAAACGACAGCAGGGGGCATAACTTTTTTCTTATAAAGCCCAAAGTTATTAAATAAATAAAACAAAATAAAAATTAATGTTGGGGACTCAGACACAGTTTCAGTGTTTAAGTCTAGGCTAAAAACCTATTTATTTAGCCAAGCATTTTTGTAAATAGATTTGCCTTAAAGGAGCAGATCTCGGGGACTCGAGTATTATGGTGAACTGGTATGTTTAGATGCTGTCTTCCCCACTCATATTGATCACTCAGGTTTGTTGACAGTAAAGTGATTGGTTGCTCTACATCTCAGGGAGCCCTGATGTCTGGTGATGGTTTCCTTCTCGCTCTCCCTTTTAGTTATGCTGTCATAGTTAGTCCTGTCGGAGTCCCTGATTGTCCTCTGCACTAAATATGCATTCATCTTATACATTGTGTTACAGTGAACATACAGTATCTAACTGTTATCTCTCCCCTTCTGCTCTCTTTCTGCCTCTTCTCTTCTCTCTCCCTCTCTTTTCCTCTACCTGTCTCTCTGTCGAGCTATACATGTAGTCCTGAGCTGCCAGTGATCAAGACCCCCTCTGCTCTCTGGACCTGTCTAACTTATCCGGGTTTCCCGCTTCTGGTTGGAAAGTCCTTGCGCATGGATGCCCCATGTGCACTGCCTGGGATGCATGAGGTGGCTGGGGACAGTTCCATTTTTCCACGAAGACAGTTCTGTCCTAGGCTGAAGCAGACAGCTATTCTCTGAGGACTCGTGACTGCAGTCGCTCGATAGTTCAGGACTGGAGTTTCCTCCCGTCTACCAGAGCCTGCAATAACAAACTGGAATCCATATTAACTTAAACACATCTCCTTCCAGTCTCACACAATATGACTGCAGACTGCATATCTCTGCTACTAAATGAGGATGGGTTTCCTGTTGAGTCTGGTTCTTCTAAAGTTTTATTCCTATTACCATCTCAGGGAGTTTTTTCTTGCCACTGTGGCCATCGCCCTCAGCTTGCTCATCAGGGACAGTCTTACCATTTTGATTTATACACATTCACATTTCATAAAAACCTAAATAATTCTATAGATTATGTAAAGCTGCTTTGTGACAATGTGTTAAAAGCTTTGTGACAATGTGTTAAAAGCGCTTTACAAATAAATTGAATCGGATTGAATTTAACTCATAAATGGGTGGATAGCATTTCTTTTTGTTGTTGTTGTTTGTTTTGTAAAGACAATAAAGAAATAAGCTGGTGGTTGTCTGATTGGTGGGTGATCAATGTATGGATGTAAAATGATATACTTTTTTGTATAAAGTTATCGGATATGATGCTCATTTCATTGTCATATGTTTCTGGTATGCGGGAATAGAGTGCAGAGGCATTGAAAAAATATTGCACAAGCATAAGATTGCACACAGAATGAATGGTACCTATTGCACAATTTGATTAAAGCAAATACTGTTTCAAAGAGGAAGAAGCTTTTGTTAAACAGAACTATCTTACTCATAAATAAGAGTCTAATAGTTTCCATAAACACAAAGCTGTCTCCTATTAGATTGGATCATGTTAGATGTTCGAATTGTTTTTTTTTTTATGCCGGCACAGATGTTCAGATATTGCTCATCTTTACAGAAAACAATTTGTGATTTATGTTCTGTATCTGCAGTGAAACATTCTGAAAATATGTGTGTGTGGGGTGGGGGGTGGAGGGCTGCTCAACAGTTAAACAATTTAAGGGGAAACCATTTAACCAGGCCACAACCAGGTGTGTGTTGCACCAACTCTGTAAAATTTATAAGAACGAAAGTAAGAAAGAAGGAAAGATCAGCATGGCTTTAGTTCCTCTTAGAAAGAACTTCTTCATATTTGCTGATGTAATACTGTTGGTGTAGTTCCTCCTCATGGTATATTTTCAAACAACATTTGCCGTCACTGGTCATAAGGTCCAAAGGTTTACATTTATGTGGACTAGATATTAGAAGAAAAAAAAAATCAGTTTTCACACTTTCTGGTGCAATAATTTAGTTCGTATATCTGTTTTATTTCAAAATTATAACGCAGAGACAAATTCGGTCCTTATTTAATCATAATTAAGAAAAAATGGCCAATTAAAAAATCTACCAAAGGATTTACCAAAATGTGTGTGTGCACTCCACTCTGCATGCAGATCATTACATTTCCACAAACACAACCAAGTTGCATCCACTTTCAAATATAGCTTATACTTTCTTTCTAAAGCATTTCTCTCTTCTTCCTTTGTTTTTCCTTCCTAAAAACTTATGTTTTTGCTTTCAATCTCTCAATTACTTTATCTATCTATCTACATTGGTAAGAAAAAGTATGTGAAACTTTTGAAATTTTATGGTTTTCTGCATTAATATGTTATAAAATTTGATCTGATCTTCATCTAAGTCAAGAGTTTTGACAAATATAATAGCCCTATAATAATAATACAAACTAATTTTCTGATATTTCATGTCTTTATTTAGAACAATCATAAAAACCTTACAGTGCAAGTGGGACTATGTGAGAAAATTTGTTTGGATCTGTGGACTGCTCTGCAAAAGAAGAATACGCTTATGTGAGCCATGCTTCACAAAAAGAGCTTTCAGAAAATAGAAAAATGAATTAAGTGTTCCCCGAGTCTATAAAAAAAATCTTCAGGATAATGTGAGAATGTCTGTACATCAGCTAACACTCTGTAGAAGTTGAGTGACAAGACAGGACAATGACCCAAAACACCAGAGCAAGTCCACAACAGAATGGCTTCGGAAAAACAAAATTTTCCTTTTGCATTGGCCGAGGCTGGGCCTCAACCCAACAGAAATGCTGGGGATTGACTTATAGAGAGCCATACACATGAAACATCCAAAGAATATGACACAACTAAAGCAGTTCTTCCAGGAAGAATGAGACGAAATTCCTTCTGAACGATTTGCAACAGGAAGCACCTGGTTAAGATAATTGCTGCCAAGGTTCACATGATTTTTCTTGCACTTTATCTATTTATCCAGCTATCTATATGGTAGAGTATATGTAGGTGTGTAAGTTTGACACACTTTCCTGATTTTTATTACTTTCTACCTTGTAAAACAATGCTGAATGCATCCAAAATACCCAATAAGCTCCTTTTAACAGTTGATATTAAGATGTGTTTGGTACTTATAGTCTGTAAAGCCTCCATAATCTGAGGTGCTGTTTGTTAATTGGTGATTTCTAAGACTGGTGACTCTAAATGAACTTTGCCTTAGTCTTGCTTTTCTGGGAAGGTCTTCATGATGCCTTCCAGTTTCATCAGGTTTTGCAAATGACACTTGACACAATACTGTTCTTGCAAGAACTATTCCTGAGCCTTATGTCTTAAAATGTCAACTGATTACTTAATTAAATTTTTTATTCAAATTTTATTTGTCACATACACAGCCATACACAGTACGATATGCAGTGAAATGCTAAAAAGACAGCTCGTGACCTTAAAAATGTAAAAACAGACAAGAAATAAATACTGTAAAAGGAAATACAAAATCAAATTTATATAAGAAATATAAAAAAAAACGTATCTATACAATGAGAAGAAAATATGAAGATGAATTTAAATGACAATAAGTGGAAATGTCCAAGAAGTGTGCAAATGTGCATATGTGTGTACATGTCCATGGTCCATAAATGTCCATAATCTGCAGTGTGCAAATGTGCATGAGTGTGCAATGTACAATGTCTATGAATGTTCGGGGTATGTGCAATTGTGCATGAGTGTACAGATGAGTAAGGTCCATGAGTGTCCATTACTGTGGGGTGTGCAAAGATACAGGGTATACTGGTAAAAATCCAGTATTGTTCTAGAATATAGAAAATAAATCCAAACTTATGACCAAACATACTTATAACATACATTACATAAAGAATAAAACATGTAGGCAATGTCACTGCTTTCACAGGATATAAGAGGGTAAGTTACATTCAGGTGCTGCTAATAATTCAAATTTAAAGGCATGGGTACTTACTTAGGACTCTTTTTATTTTATATTATCTTATTTTATTTATTTATTTTTTCCCCCTATTTATTACTTGTTCCTATCTACTGGATAACAACTTTAAGCAACTGTACCCAAGAATAAACAATTTCTCTCTGGGCTTAATAAAGTTCTTTGAATCTTGAATATAATGAATAATTAATTATCAAAAGGTGTGCAGACCTCTATAAAACCACAAGTCATGGCAGATTGCCTGTTTGGAGCTTTCAGGTGTGTGTTAACCAGTGTTGGTGGATGTTACTTTTTAAAGTAACTAATTACATTACAAAATTACTGTCTATAAAAGTAATCAGTTACATTACTTTCTGATAAAAGTAACTAGTTCGAGTACTTATCCATTGCAGAAAATGAAAACTCCTTTGTGATTCCTCATGCATGTTGTTTTAGTCAAGACCTTTATAATTATTCTACCATCATCACTCAGCGAAGTTTGGCTCATAATCTGTTAACTACTAATACCCCTATCTCACCTATGCCGTTTTGCGCGGTGGCCATACGTACAGATTCATCATATGATTCCCCGCGAGTTTTGGCGCTGTTATTCCGTTTCCATTTTTCTGTCTGTCCTCGCAGTTGGGCAGTCACTTGCGTTGGCGCACTGTGCCTCACACTATTTCTCACCGCGAGTCAAACCACATTGGTAAGATAGGGGTACAACAGCAGGAATAACAAAGGCGGCCGGTTACTGGGGGAGGGGCTTGTAGGAAGGCCTTTATACACACACACACTAATGGACCCACTGCTGTTTGGCTCATGGATAACATAAATTTTCTGAATAGTGGATTACATTTTTTTAAATATTATATATTTATAATATATTATATATAAAAAAATAAAATAAAATATATATATATATATATATATATATATATATATATATATATACTGAGTACTTAAATTGCAGACCTAATGCAATTTTTTCAGAAACACTTAAAAAAAAAATGTCTTTCTTTCCATAAATTCAAGTTTAAATGGTCTTACATTTATCATGCATGCCCTCCCTTGTATTAAAACATATTTTTATGTGGCTTGTCCTCAAATACAATGTTAATACTATGTTTGCTGTCACAATCGTAAGTGACAGTCTTTACAATAGCCTCAGTGCAGCTCGCAAACACCTGTGGGCACAACAGAGGCGTTAATTCATATTAGAGCAATTCCAGAGAGTTGTAGAATTAGTCCAAATTGTATCCTATTTGGAGTTTAAGATGTATGATATAATTATTTTTATAAGTAGTTTACAAGTTTTTTTTGTTTTATTTATTTTTTGTTCCTAATCAGAGCTAATAATTTTAGTCTTACTTTTACAGAATCAGTTCTCCTGGGGAACAACAATCGATGTATAAAGAGACATTGGAAATATTCTTTTGTTTTATTAAAAAATAGCATAAATACCTGTCATTGACAGTTAAAAAAAGTTTAAAAGCTAAAAATAATCTGATGAGCTTTAATGTACTCAATGAAAATGTTATTTCAGGTTGAAGCCCACATACATGTAAGTCTGTCTTTCTGTTTGCCTAGCTTATTAATACAAAGAAATAACTGTTGTTTTTTTAGAATATTTTATGCGAAGTTGTTTTTTTGTAGTCGACCAAATACACTCCCTGTTCTGTACTTCCGGTACTCATGACTTCTCTTTTACTCAACATTTAGATTTTATTTTAAAGCATTATAGTTTTGTGTGGTGCTGTGACACATTCTGGCTCGACAAACAGACAGAATGTTCAAAATTTTCTGACACTGGTTTCATGTTCTCCAGTGCTTGAAACGTAAAGGTATCATTGAAAGAGCAATGTACAGACAGAACCTTTCTTTTATATTTTGGATTAAGACCTGCTGACTGTGGAGGTCATTTAAGTACATGACAAATTCTGACTTCACCATGAGAATTCCTAAGCAGAAATTAAGACTAATCAGATCAGGCAAACTTTTTTTCCCATTCTTCTATTGTTTAATTTTGGTGAGCCAAAACAGGAGCGGCACACAGTGTGATCTTCTACTGTTGCTATAGCACATTTGCTTCAAGATTTGGCATGTTGTGTGTTTAGAGATGATCTTTAGTACTGTACAGTAAAACCTCGGATTACGAGCAAAGATTTTTAATAAATTTTGACTTGAAAAACGAGTAAGTCTTGGTTTACGAGCACCGAGTATCATGTATTATGCATGGGCCTCTTGAGGCCGAGCGTCACGTGATCACAACTGAGCCAAGGGTTTTTCTCTCTCTTGCGCTGCAGAATTGTGGGTAATCGTCTCCCCTGCTCAGTCTTAGTGTGCGTCTCTCACTAGTATAATCAACATCTGTGCGCGTGTACTGTTTACTATAACACTGTGACCATGTGTATGCGTGTGTGTGTACAGCACGCGTGTGTACTGTTTCTCATAACACACGTCTGTGCACGTGCGTGTAAAGCAAAAGAAAGTCTCATTACAGAGGTTAAAAATCCATTTTCTCCCTCAGCCTGTTGTTATGTGTGCTCGCGTAATTTGACACTGTGCTGGTTTACACACACTCTCTTTTTCTCTATTGCCTTTAGTGTGTATGTTTGTGTGTACGTGAAGCAGAGAGGGGGTGCTTCACACACACAAAAGTGCACACACCACTAAATAGAAAGAGAGAGAGAGAGAGAGAGAGAGAGAGAAAGTGTGAACCGGCACGTGCCAAATTACGCGCACACACACTCTGCTTTACAAAAACACTGCTTTGTCGCAATTCTTTTTAAAGGTAAAGCGCAGGTTCATTTGTTTTTTGTTTTAAAAAATAATTAATACAAAATATAAGGTAAAAATAAAACAAAGTAACCTGCGCTTTACTTTAAAAAAAAAAATCCCACAGATAAGTGTTTCCGTTTATGTGCGCAGGCGCTGTGTTTGTTTGTGTATGTGTGTGAAGCTGAAGTAAGAGCAGAGGAGGAATCAGTCTCCCCTTACATAGTAAACCTTTCTCCTCTCTTATTTGAGTTTTACACTCACAAACATACACATTAACAGAAAATTAGCAAGGAACATCGCCAATGACACTCGCGTGAGCGCATACTAACGAAATCACTGCTGTAAAGTAAAACAAACAAACGAACCTGCACTTCACCTTTTAAAAGAATCGCGACAGAGCTGATAAAAAGGGAGAAAATAGATCTTTAACCTCTCTAATGAGACTTTCTTTTGCTTTACATGCGCGCACACACGTGTGTCATAGGAAAAAGCATACGCGCTTACAAACCACAAAACAAAATGTTTTACGCGCACACACGTGGTCACCGTGTTATAGTAAATAGTACTCGCATGCACGGATGTTGATGATACCAGTGTCAAAATTATTCCTCATCAAAATTTATAAAAAATCTTCGCTCGTCAAGCAAACCACGTTGCTCGCAAACCGCGTTACTCGCAATCCGAGGTTTCACTGTGGTTACTGTTGCTGTTTTATCAGACTGAACCAGTCTTACTATCTACCTCTGATCTTTGCCATCAACAAGGCATTTTCACAGAGGGCCTGTCCACACGGAGACGCGTTTTGCTGTGTACGTATAAATTTGTTATCGTATTTCGTCCACACGGATCCGGCGTTTTAGGAGACTGAAACCGCTATTTTTTGAAACCGGGTCCCAAAGTGGATAAATCTGAAAACGACACCCTTGCGGTTTCGTGTGTACAGCCAATCTGTATATTTTGTGAAACGATGATGTCATCACATCAACTGTCGGCTGCGTCACACGTAGACAACATAATGGCAGACAACATGATTGTGTTTGTGTTGCTACAAAGCCTACTAGCTTTATTACAGCAAAATCTATTGCTTCTATGCAACTGTTATGAGCAACAAGCGATAATGGACAACACCATCTTGGTTCGTATACAGCGCGAAGGTTATGCGCATGCTTAAAGTCTTCTTCTCCGTGTATAGTGTATCTCTATGGCAGAATTACAGCGCCCCATACTGGTCTGGCATATATACTACACCGTTTTCAGTGGTTTCGTGTATACGCAGATATTTCTTGAGACGCGCCGTGTTCACGGAAAAAAACTGATCGGATAGGGAACGCAATGGCTTTGTGTTAACTAACCGAGAGAGTGCTGCCCTCAGTGGCACAGTGGCTTGGTGCTTACCACTGTCACCTCATACTTTCAGGTTCCAGGTTAAATTCTCACCTCGGGGTCTGTGTGTATGGAATTTGCGTGTTCTTCTTGGTGCGTTTCCCCCAGTTGCACTGGTTTCCTTCCACAGTCCAAAGACATGCTAATTGGCTTTCTCAAATTACCTGTTGTATAAGAAAGGGCATGTGAATGTGTGTATGTTTGTGCCCTACAATGGATTAGCACCCCATCCAGGGTGTACTCCGCCTCATGCCCTAAGTCTTCTGGCATAGGCTCCAGGCTCCCCATGATCCTGTATTAAGGGAAAAATGGTATAGATAATGAGTAAATGAGTGAAAACTGTCCTCATTAAAAATTTTCTCTTAGAGTTGACTAAGTCCCAGTAGAAAATCCCAGTAAATGAGCAGTTGTCAACAACCATGCCACCTCATGTGCCAGTCTTCATGAATGAGGTGTGCTGTTGTACCCATGTACCTATTAATGTGTGTAGCTGTTGACAGTTTATTCTATTAGGCCCCTGATGCTAGACCTTTTTGTGCATTTAAAGAAATAATTGTACCAGATGATAAGGATTTAGGACACTTTCCAAGTGTTAAAGCCTTATATAAACACTGTATATGAATATATACATAAATATAAATAAACAAAACCTAACATACACAGTCTTAAGGATTCATAATGAGTAACACCCCCCAACACACACACACACACACACACACACACATACTTTTGCTGTTATTATAGCAATAAAAGATAAAAGAGCACTTAATTTCACCGAACGTTATCCCTGTTTATGTTCTTACTCCCATTCTGTTCACATAGCTTCATAGCTCACTGGTGAATGAGCTTTCTGATGGATGCTTGTGGTGGTTTCTTTCAGCAGTGAAATGTGAAATTTCCAGCTATGTGCTTGCCTTTTACTTATTTCTAAGATGTGTGGATTAAAGCAGCTGGAACAAACAAAAGCACCTATTAAAGCACATTATTGAACAGTACTAGATTTGAAGGTCTGCCTCTGTCCACGATTCGTCCTCTGAAACTGAACCAGATTGCAGCAGCAAGTCTTGTTTTCAACCTTCCTAAGTTCTCCCACACCACCCCACTCCTCCACTCCCTCTACTGGCTTCCTGTAGCTGCCGCTTTAAAAACCCTGATGCTTGCCTACAAAGCAAAAAATGGCCCAGCACCCACTTACTGTACCTCTCTGCTCTAATCACACCACGCATTGCACCATCCTCCAGCACTGCTCGTCTTGTCCCACCATCTCTCATGGATCGAGGACAACGTTCATCCAGACTCTTTTTTGTTCTGGCACCTAGGTGGTGGAATGAACTTCCTGTAGATGTCCATACAGCCTTTGTCTTTGACGATCTTTAAACGAAGACTCAAGGCACATCTGTTTCTTCAATACTTGAAGTAATTACCCTCCCCCCAAATACCTAAATTTAAATAAAAATAAATAAATAAATAAATAGGAAATAACACAAATAAAATTAGATTATGGAATTTTTATTTTAAGACATGAAGGTCAGTTGTTCTAAAATATTTCTTGCAAGAACAGTATTACGTAATTGAGTTCTTGAAAGTCTTGGGCCCATAGCAGAACAACTATTTGGGATAAAGTGACTGATGTGCCTAATTTTTTTTCAGCAGAGCCTCTGTTTCACTGAATAATCCACGACTATACGTGAATAAGTAAGACATTGAAATATACCTCAGCTCTCCACACCTATACACTCAGATCCCTCACAGGGAATCAGGCAGAGAAACAAAAATTAAAGCATGGTTTCTGAAACAATCATTACAATCCATAATTAATACAATTCTTATGCACAAAGAAAAATACACAGCAAAAATGTTATAATTTATTAAGACTTAAATATATAGCGGCTCACATTGTGACGCATTTTATGCAGCGTTACAAAGCCAGCGTTTATTTAGTAAGTATATATTTGTGTTTGTTGTATTTCTGAAGGATTAGGTTTGCATTTTTATTAGTAAATCTGCTCATATGGGTGCATCCATTCATCTGCCTATAAAAATAAAGCTGCTCACAGTCTGCACACGCTTTCACTTTTAGAAAGATTGTTGACACAGATTCTAAGATCTAGGTGAAAAAGCGAGGCAGCTGGGCCACACAAACTTTTAACAGGAAAGGTGGCGCTATCTGGTCCAGATGCCTTTCTGTTCTTTTGCCTCTGCAAAAAAAAGCTGACACATGCTTTTTAAATGCTGTCAGGGATGAAAGGCAAGAAGAAAAGAGAGGGGGTTCTAAATGTGGTGCAGATTAACTCATTTAGGTCATCGGACAGGTGCTTGTTTTGTGCATGATAAGAGGATGGTCTACCATAGCTAGTGATCTAAATACTGTAAAAGGTTCGACTCTACAGTATGTGCACGGATGGCACATAGAGTCGAACCAGTCTTACGAGAAAAAGGGTAATTTATTTAGGTAAAATAGGGAAGGAAAGGGGTAAAGGCGGGGGGACGGAAAGAAAGGGGAAGGGATGAAGTACATGTGCAGGTCCGGGGGCAGTGCCACGCTGGCAAGCAGGCACACAACTGGGCGGAGGTGCAGAACGGAGCACATGGAGGCAGCGCTCCTGCACATTCCCTCAACGGCACTTCTCTCGTTGTCGATGGCCAGCCTAACCCCTCCCAGGTTTCTGTGGGTTCAGCCTCAGGTGGAAGTCCTCGCTGATGCGTGTCGGCTGGGCAGCTTTCCCGGCTGGGATCGGGGGCCTAAACGCAGACTTCCATGTGGCCTTTTCCTCTTCAGAGGTGGGCTTGGTGCGGGAATGAGGTTGCTGTGGGAGCTCGCACTGTTTTTGATCAAAGGGAGAAATTCCAGTGTCCTTGTTTAAAGTCTCTGGGGCACATCACACCGCCCCACTCGCATGCCACTCTCTTACGCTCAATTGCATCATGTACTTCCAGGACCCCGGACTAAACTCAGTGCCTATTAACGTTAATTATCACCAGCCGGCCCGAAGAGGCCGCTCCGTCCCTTTTGCATACCTGCAGAAGGGGGTGCCACCTATCTAGGGAGCCTACATAGTGAGCGAGGAGCAATAGTAGATTTGAGTGCACGCCCATCACAGGCGCACGCCATGACAATACATTTTAAATGCATGTGGGTTCAAAGTGGTGATGAGTAAGGAAGATAGATGGCACTTATGCAAGTAAACATGATTCTAAAGCGATTTCAGGTTAATTTAATTTCATATAATTACAACAATGTCAGGCACAAATTTCCAGTTCTGTGCATGACTTGTACTTATTTAGAAGATGTTTGCGTTAAAGAATCTGGTGAAAGAATAAACCAGGCAGTAATTTAAGTTGAACACAGAAGGATGGCAAAAAGTTGATCGGAAAGTTAATGGGAACAGAAATAGGAATCATCTCGGGTTACTTTGCTGTAACCCTGTTTCCTGAAAAAGCGGGAACGAGATGCTGCACGAAAGCGCTATGGGAAACGTTTCATCGTGACAGGTTGTGAAGCACGTGTGTGTCAAACATGGAAAAATTCTTGGCATATATAACCTCGGTCAGGTGACCTCATTCAATTGGGTGCCCCTGGAGGTTATAAATAGGCATGAACCGGAAACATCCTCAGGTTAATTTCGTCTGAAGGATGTCCAGTCACGCATGCAGTGCGGCATTGGAGCGCAGCATCCTGATCCCGCTTTTTCAGGGAACTGGGTTACAGCAAAGTAACTCGAGACGTTCCCTTTCAAAAGTTACACTCGATGCTGCGCGAAAGCGCTATGGGAAGGAGAATACCCACTCCGCCGCACTGCAAGTGTCTGGACCCCCAGAGTTGTGTAGTGTGCGCACAGTCCCCCCAAGGAGTCTTAGACTTACTTGGAAACCCCTCTTGCCAGAGCATGAGGCAACCTTCCTGGTCGAATGGCCCCAAACACTAGAGGCGAAGTGTGCGAGGCGCCTAATAGGCTAGGGCACTAGCATCTCTCACCTGACTCGTCCAGTGGCGGCTGTAATTCGTCCGCGGCCACATGACATATGAAACCCGCTCTGATTTACGCCACTGGCTAGTGCAGTGGTGTGCTGTAAATTTTGAAGAGCGTGAACTAGACACAGTGAATAAAGTCTTACTGCTTCAGAGCTGTAACGGTGGAGGACAGAGGCTTCGAGAACAACTGCGGAAGACAGTTGGGCGAGGATGCAGAATAGCTCTAGCTAGCTAATTGACACAGCCTAAGCACCATAGAAAGGCTAATGAGGCCCGCAAATAAGCCGGCAACTAAGAGGTGCTTTCCACAAACCCCATGAGTCAGGACGTAGGCCGGCGTGAAAACGCTATGGGAAACATCTTGTCATGTTGCCGGTTGTAAAGCATGTGTGTATCAAACACGCCAAATTTTTGGCTTATATAACCTCGGTCGGGTGACGTCATCTGATAAGACGCACCTGCAGGTTATAAATAGGAGTGAAGCTTCAAGCCGGCACGCATTTCTGGGACTTAAACTCGTGCATCCGGCAGAGCTGTGAAAGACGGATTCAAAAACTCCTTTCTTTCGCGTTCTCATCGGATCGGGAAATTCCTCTGTCCGCTCTCAAGCGCGCCCTGGCGCTTATTGTGAATGGGCAAGGATAAAACATCCTCTCTTGCTTCCGCGGAGATGGTAATAGCCTCTAAGTATTTAAAAAAAAAAAAAAAAAAAACATAGATGGCAGTTCTGTCGGGTGGCCGGGGGGCAGAACTTCAACGACGCTCTCTCCCCTTTTCTTAGCAATCTCCATATGAGTTAACCCTTTTATGGAGTAAGCTGTATTCATCCCGTGTTTTCCTGCCATCAACTTATTTATTTATGGTTGACGTGGAAGCGCGGGGCAATATGATGACACCCAGATAGAAGAGACGCTTCCTGGCTATCTCTCTCCTGGGACATCATCCTTCCTGAAAAGCTATTACATCCTTTCAAGCTGTGTAGACTTTTATCTTCCCTGGAGAGAAAAGCTTTTCAGGCAGCAGAGACTTGACTACTGGCGGGGCTCTTCAAGGTAGGGCATATTGGAGAAGCATCGTGCATTCCTCCTTGATGCCCCCATCTTGCCTTCCGGCCTACTTGGCGATGCCGTTAACTTGGTCGCCACTAGGTTCATGAGGCGAAGTTATATAACAAGCCTTCGGGAAATTTCTTCCCCGCCGTGCTCAAGAGTCGGGACTGTCGGCCACCCTGTCTTGACCGGGGTCTGACTCTTGCGAGGTGTGAAACACACAAGGAGAGTGTTTTTGAGCCGGGCACGCCTTCGTAAGATTGGGGTACCTCAAAAGAGGTCAGACTGGCATATTGTCTTCTTCACAAAGAAGCCCTGAGGTTCATGTGCCCAGGACCGTGGGGGATGGCCCCCCAATGGGAAGAGGCATGCAGAATTTCTTTCAAAGAATAAAGTGTCCTCCCTGGCACCCCCAGGAGATCATTGTTCTTGCTCCGCCACCACTGGTGCTCCCCCCACCCCCCATCTCCTTGGGTAATAAGCACTGTAGAGAGAAACTACAGGATTCAGTTCTCACATCACCCTCCGCGTTTTAATGGCGTGGTCTCCACTTCCATGACACTGGAAAGTGGACATCTGCTGACAGAAGTTGCTGGGGAATGGGGCCATGTGACATGTTCCCCTACCAGACCAGACAGAGAGTCAGGCTACTTCAGTTGGTATTTCTTGGTTTCCAAGAGGAATGGGGGGCTGCTTCCAGTTTTTAGATTTTGCGGGTTTTTGCCAATTGCCTCGAAATGATGGCTCTATTTCTGGCCCTAAAGCACTAAAGACTACCATGTTCTAGTGCGGGTGGACAACACTATGGCAGTCTCATATATTAATCGCCAGGGCGGACTGTGCTCACGCCGCTAAATAGCTAGCGCACCAAGTTCCTGTCCTTCAGGGCGATTTACATTCTGGGAAAATTTCATGTAGCAGAGGTGGACCTCTTTGCCTCGCAAGATCAGCAAATGTCCCCTTTACCACTTTGTACTCTTCCAGCCCCTGGGTCTGGACGCCTTGACGGTCCCTGAACGGGACCAACTAAGTCAAGCTGGTCTTCCAGCCAGCATAATTAAGACTATTCTAAGTGCTAGGGCTTCCTCCCCTAGAAAAGCTTATGCCTTCAAATGGAATGTATTTAAAAGTTGGTGCATGACGAAGCAGGTAGACCCAGTCCACTGCCGAATTGTTTCAGTGCTGGAGTTTCTGCAGGAAAGTTGTCCTCGGGTTTTTGCCCCCTTGTTGAACCACTAAAGTCAGCGCCTCAGGTTTCTGACCCTCAAGATGTTTTTTCTAAATGGCCGTTACCTCTCTAAGAGGATCGGAGATCTGTCAGTCTCCCCATCCTGCCTAGACTTTGCCCCTGGCTAGTCAGGGCCATTTTGCATCCTCACTGAACTATCTTCCTAAAGTTCCATTCCCAACATGCACCCTATTGTTTTTGAAGCCTTCTGTCCTCCGCCTTTACAGCTTCGAAGCAGGAGAGAATTCACTTACTGTGTCCAGTACGTGCTCTTCAGATTTACATCCACCGCATCAGCTAGTGGCGTAAGTCAGAGCAACTTTTACATGTTCTGGGGCCGCAACCGGGGGGCGGCCGCCACTACACTGTGCTATTGCCCTCTCCTATGAGGCGCGTGGGCTCACTTTTCCTGTAGGAATCAGGGCTCATTCTACCACTAGCAAGAGGTATTCCCCTGCGGCAAGTGTGGGACGCAGAGGGTTGTCCTCTCCGCCCACATTTGTTACATTTATAGTCTGGATGTTCATGCTACTCCGGGCTCACAGGACCTCGAGTCAGCTACCCAGACATAGTTCTGAGACCTTCTCGGCCTTGTGCGCACACGCTACACAACCTTGGAGTCCAGACACTTGCAGTGCGGGGGCGTTGGCACTGTCATTCCCATAGCGTTTTCACGCAGCATCGAGTGTAGCCTTTGATAGGGAACATCTCGGGTTACTTTGCTGTAACCCTGTTTTCTGAAAAGGCGGGAACGAGATGCTGCATCCCAATGCCGCACTGTGTACATGACCGGACGTCCGTTCAGACAAATCAATCTGAGAAATGTTCCCGATTCACTTCTATTTATAACCTGCAGGTGCGTCTTATCAGATGTCGTCACCCGACCGAGGTTATATAAGCCAAAAATTTGGCGTGTTTAATACACACATGCTTCACAACCAGCAACATGACAAGATGTTTTCCATAGCGTTTTCACGCAGCAACTCGTTCCCGCCTTTTCAGGGAACAGGGTTACAGCAAAGTAACCCGAGACGTGTTTCTTCAGCTCAATATTCTCATGTTTCATTTCATGGTTTTCACATCATCGATCTCGCTTTGATTTCTTGTTTTCCCTTTTCTCTTCTCCACGATTTGGATTCATCTCTTCCCTCTGATTTTATGGCTTTTTAAACTCTTTTGTTTCCTCGAATATGGCTCTGCTTAACATTTTGGTTTTACGCCCTCGCTTACAGATCTCACATCTTTATACTCTTGCTCTCGTTTTCTCGATTATGGCCCTGCTTCACGTTTTTAAACAACATCACAGACAGATAACATGGCTCTGATGTAACGCCTCCGCCTTCATGACAGTGGCTCAGTTTAACGTCTCGGGACTGTTACATCGCAGATGAATTTCACGGCTCTGATCAACCGCTTCTGC
Source organism: Clarias gariepinus (assembly GCF_024256425.1). Classification (NCBI taxonomy): domain Eukaryota; kingdom Metazoa; phylum Chordata; class Actinopteri; order Siluriformes; family Clariidae; genus Clarias; species Clarias gariepinus. The sequence continues at coordinate 33,907,386 of NC_071108.1, read as the reverse complement.
CTTCATGACTGCGGCTCAGTCTCACATCTTGGTGTTGGAAATCATTGCCACAGGGCAGACCCTAGCCAACTTCACTACTGGGTTAACTTGTCCCACCCTGTCCCACCACCCAGGTTCAAAGACCATGAAGCCTGAAGCCTGAAGCCCTCTCGCATCAGTTCCCCCACTGACCCCCTGCCAGCCTTCTCAGACCCCTACCTGTGCCACACCATCCCTGGTCCCATATTTCTCTTGAATTTTTCAATGGCCTACCTCCATCTGACGGCAACACCTGCATCATGATCATTGTTGACCATTTCTCTAAGCCAGGGAGACAGTGGAACAACTAATGCTTCACGTCTTCTGACTTCATGGCCTACGAAATGCTTATCACCTCATCCGCATCTGGGAGGACAATGAGTGGAAAAAGACGTTTAACACTCCTACTGGGAGCTATGAATATTTGTGGTTCCATTTGGACTGCCCAACATCTCTGCCATATTCCAGGCCCTTATTAACACCTGTATTAACACCTGATGTCCTCTCAGATTATGGCCCACAGTTCACCTTCTGGAATGCCTTCTGTAAGCTCATCAGGGTCACTTCCAGCCTGTCCTCATGATTCCACCCCCAGTCCAACAGACAAACAGAGCAGAAGAATCCTCCGGTGCATGACCACTTGGGATGCTACCTCCTATAGCAAGTTTCTTTTGTGGGTTGCCTAGGCTACCAGCCTCCACTCTTCCCAGCACAAGAGGCAGAAGTGAATGGCACCTCAGCTCAATAGTTTGTCCGCCGTTGCAAACGAACATGGTTACAGGCAAGTTGCACCCTGCTACCATCCTCTAGTTCGTACAAGCAGACCACCATGATACCAAGGCCCGAAGTACCATGTAGTGACAGAGTCATACTTGCTACCAGAGACATCATCCTAAAAAGACTGTCACTGTCACGGGGGAAAGGGCAGACGATATGAATCCAAGCGCGGATAATGACTGTATCGAGATGTGGGGGGGGCGTGGTTGGAGACGTGAGCGAGGGTCGAATGCCGTGAGTCCATCAGCGAAGCGTTGAAAACAAAACAAAAAGCGAGAGCCGTAGTCAAAAGAAAAGCGCGAGGTCAAAACCGAGAATACAAGCAGCGAGGAAAAGCGAAACCTAATGGGCATGAGGCGAGACGGCGCAGCTGGGACACGTGGAATGTAGGATTAATTCGCCGCATAGTTGAGGGGAGCAAGAGTTTAACAGCGCAGGGGTTGACTATCTTGGTGATGGTGAAGGGGCCGAGGTAACGAGTGGAGAGCTTGCGGCAGGTGGTCTTTAGGGGGATATCTCTGGCATGACTCTCTGCCCCACCCTGTACTTGGGAGCCTGAGAGCGTCTGCGGTCGGCCTGTGCCTTGTATCTTCTGCCGACCCGTAACAGCGTTCTCCTCGCTTGCAGCCAGGTCTTTCTGCAGCGCCTGACAAAAGCTTGGGCAGATGGGACACTGACCTCCTCCTCCTGAGATGGGAATAAGGGCGGTTGATAGCCCAGGCAGCACTGGAAGGGAGACAGACCGGTGGATGATGAGGTTTGGGAGTTATGGGCGTACTCAACCCAAGGTAGGAAACGGCTCCAGGAGGTAACATCTCGAGCAGCCATACACCTCAGGGCAATTTCGAGGGACTGGTTCTTTCTCTCCGTCTGGCTGTTAGATTGGGGGTGGAAACCAGAGGACAAGCTGGGAGTGGCCCCAATCAGCTTACAGAATGTTTTCCAAAATCGAGAGGTGAACTGGGGGCCCCGATCTGAGACAATGTCCATAGGCAGGCCGTGGAGCTTGAACACGTGGTTAATCATGAGCTCAGCAGTCTCCTTGGCGGACGGAAGTTTTGGTAGGGGGATAAAGTGAGCAGCTTTAGAGAACCGATCAACCACGGTCATGATGCAGGTGTGGCCGGCGGAGGGGGGTAGCCCAGTGACAAAGTCCAGGGCAATGTTGGACCAGGGGCGATGAGGGATGGGCAGAGGTCTGAGGAGGCCAGCTGGGGCCGTGTTGACATGCTTGGATCTTATGCAGATATTGCACGCCGAGACAAAGCTAGAGACGTCCTCCTTGAGGGTGGGCCACCAAAACCGCTGCTGGCCAGGGTTCTGGCGGAGCCTGGGTGGCACGAGAGTTTAGAGCTGTGGGCCCACTCCAGGACTTGAGAGCGCAGAGCAAGGGGAACGAAGAGACGGTTAGGGGGCACGTTGCTTGGGCTTGGTTCATGAGATAGGGCTTGCTTGAAACTGGTTTTGATGTCGAGCTCGGCCACAGCAAGTAGGCAGGGGGGTGGCAAAATAGTTTCTCCTGCGGCAGGGTCTTGGGTGGTCGTAAATAGTCTAGAAAGGGCGTCCGGCTTGGTGTTCTTAGACCCTGGTCGGTAGGAGAGGGAAAAGTTTAACCTTGCGAAGAAGAGGGACCAACGGGCCTGGCCAGAATTGAGCCTCTTGGCACTCCGTAGGTACTCGAGGTTCCTGTGGTCGGTCCAAACTAGGAATGGGACCTCCGTTCCCTCTAGCCAGTGTCTCCATTCTTCCAGGGCTAACTTGATGGCTAAGAGTTCACGGTCTCCGATGCCGTAATTACTTTCAGCAGGAGTTAGGCGGTGGGAAAAGAAGGAGCAGGGGTGCAGCTTATTATCCAGGTTGGATCTTTGTGAGAGGATGCCTCCTACTCCAGTGGTGGAGGCGTCGACCACCACGATGAACTGACGTGACGGGTCTGGGATGGTGAGGATAGGAGCGGAGGTGAACCGCTTCTTAAGCTCGCTGAAGGCTTTCTCAGATTCCGGGTTCCAGCAGAAATGGGTCTTAGTAGACGTGAGGGCTGTTAGAGGGGCGGCGATGGAGCTGTAGCCTCAAATAAACCATCGATAGAAGTTAGCGAAGCCTAAGAACCTCTGAAGTTCTTGCCATGAGGTAGGGGTGGGCCACCTAGTGACAGCTTGGACCTTAGCAGGTTCCATCTCGATGCCTTTGGAGCCGATGGTGAACCCGAGGAACGTGGTAGACGTGGTGTGAAACTGGCACTTCTCAGCCTTGATGAACAAGTTGTTGTCCAGCAGCCTCTGCAGCGCCTGCCTGACGTGATGTTGGTGTTCTTCTGGGTTCCGAGAGAAGATCAGGATATCATCCAGATAGACGAATACAAAAGAATTGAGAAAATCTCTGAGAACGTCATTAATTAAGGCCTGAAAGACTCCGTAAGTCCAAAGGGGACCACCAGATATTCATAATGTCCAGTTGGCGTATTGAAGGCTGTTTTCAATTCATCCCCTTCCCGAATGCGGACAAGGTGATAGGCATTGCGCAGATCGAGCTTGGTGAAGATGCTGGCCCCCTGAAGGAGTTCGAAGGTAGTAGACATTAGAGGAAGGGGGTACAGGTTCTTTATTGTGATGTCGTTGAGACCCCTATAATCAATGCACGGGCGAAGGGAACCATCTTTCTTGCCTACGAAGAAGAATCCACCTCCTGCCGGAGAAGAAGAAGGGCGGATGATTCCTGCAGCGAGGGATTCCGTGATGTACTGATCCATGGCTTGGCGTTCCTTGGGTGACAGAGAGTAAAGACGGCCCTTATGGTGCCTGGGAGAAGGTCAATGGCGCAGTCGTATGGTCAGTGAGGGGGAAGAGAGACAGCACGAGATTTGCTAAACACAATGAATGATGAACAGCAACGTCTGTTCCAAGTGATTGCCAGAGACCCTTAGACCAATGAGAGGGGTTCTGTGGGTGATAGATGGGAGCGGACTCCCGTCGAGGGCCTGGACCTTGAGATGGTTCTCCAAGGGCAGCGCGGGAATACCCAGGGTTTGGCTGAAGCCGCATTCAGCAGGTCAACCTGAGTCAACTAGGGCCTGCACAAGGTGGGTCTGACGCTCATGGATGAGAAGGATGGGAAGCAGGTGACGTTGCTCTGGGACCCTCCTTGGAGTCCCGCCCTCTAGTGCTCCCAGCTGAACTAGAGGGCGCCCCCTTTTGCTGGACAGTTCCTGAGTAGGTGTCCTGGTTTTCCACAGTAAAAGCAGGCCCCTTCCACTCGGCGGCGGAGACGCTCTTCTTGGGTGATGCAGGTTCTGCCCAGTTGCAAGGAGTTTCTCCTGGGGTTCAACTAGTAAATGTGGAGGTCGCGGCAGAGTCCTGGGTGGAGAAAACCGGGATCATAAGCTCTTAGAGAGACGAGGGGAGCTCTCGTGATATTAGCTCATCTTGGAGCTTCTCTGTCAGACCCTCCATAAATACGTCGCATAGCGCTCGGTTGTTCCAGCCGCTGGAGAGGGCCAGGGTCTGGAACTCAATGGCATAATCATAGGCCTAGCGCGAGCCTTGGCGGAGTTTCAGCAGTCTTCGGCCAGCCTCTATGCCGTGGCATGAGCGGTCGAACACCCTCTTCATTTCTCTGGCGAAGTCCTCGTAATTGGAGCAGCAGGGGTCATGGGCATCCCAAAGCGCGGTGCTCCATTCCCGGGGGCGTCCTGACAGGAGCGTGATGACGTAGGCCACCTTGGATCGTTCGGTTGAAAAGGCAGAGGCTTGGAGTTCGAAGATCAGGGAACACTGAGATAGGAAGGAGCGGCAGGTGCCTGGATCTCCCTCGTAGGTGGGAAGGGCGGGGAGGTGTGGCTCCTGCTGCACGTGGGGGTTTGCTCCTTGCGGTAGGGAGAGTTGGAGCCTCTGGAGCTGGGACGTGACGTCAGCGAGAGACTGCTTTGTGCTGAGCAGTTCCTGTTGATGAGTTCCAAGCAGAGCACCTTGACTCTCCAATGCCGCTCTCATACAGTCAGAAGCCGCTGGATCCATAGCTGGCTGGATTATTCTGTCACAGGGGAAAGGGCAGACGATATAAATCCAAGCGCGGATAATGACTGTATCGAGATGTGGGGGGGTGTGGTCGGAGGCGTGAGCGAGGGTCGAATGCCGTGAGTCCGTCAGCGAAGTGTCGAAAACAAAACACAAAGCGAGAGCCGTAGTCAAAAGAAAAGCGCGAGGTCAAAACCGGGAAGACAAGCAGCGAGGAAAAGCGAAACCAAAAGGACGAGAGACAGGAGCCGTAAATCAAAGGGGGAAGCGTGAGTCGAAACCGGGAGATCAATGGGCAGGCGAACAATCAAAATCGGCAGGCAAAAAATCAATAACGAGAGAAAACAAAGCGAGGTCATAACGTGAAAGACAATGAAAGAAAACGCGAGAGAATCGAGGTATAAATACACACAATAATCCAGCTATCTGAGCAGCGCGCAGCGCGTGCTTAAATCACTGGGATAATCAGCGGAGGAGATGAGAAACAGGTGTGTGGACGGGGCGCCAACGGGGGCGTGGGAAAGAATGTATGGCAGGCTGGGGGAAAACATGGGCACGTGGGTAAAATGACAGCGTGGAGAAAAAAAAGGAATACGAGGCAGACAGGGCATAAATCATGACAGTCACACAAACTATCACTTCGTTTTATCGGTTCTTTCACTGTGACCAAAACTGTCAACCCGTGTGCCGTCCAACTCCTGCAACCTTCTATGTGACGCATCCACCTAAACTTTCATGTGTGCCAGCTTTGACATATTGTAAACTGCTCACTAAGTATATACTGTACATACTTAATTGATGATCCTTTTGCATCAATAACCTCTTCTGAGCTGGTTTTGATAAAAACCTTTTGATAAAGTTTTCGGTTCACATAAGCCTCCTCGTTGGTGCTCGGGACAACTATTTTAATGTGTGTGTCATGGATGACGTATACACATCCAGGGAATCCAGCAATGTGCATGATTTTATGCTGCATGGTGGAAAAATTTATGAATCTGAGCATGATTGTTTAATAAATGTTTGTTGATGGACCAGTTGCACATGATCTGTCTTAAACAGTATTCCGTTTTTGTCCAAAAGTATTTTTTATGAGCTTTGTGTTAGTCAATGTTACCAAAATGTAGATAAAGAACCACACTCCCATTAACAACAATCACAAATTCCTTCCTAGGGACCAATAGAAATCCCTGAACTAGAAACCTCTGCTCTTTTATTCCTCCACCAATGGATTATCTGAACAAAGTAAACACATGAGTTCAGCCCTGTTTCTGAGCACATGATTTCTTTTTACTGGAAATAAGTAAAAGGGTCTGTACAAATTCATTCAATTTACATGAAGTCTTCATTTAAAAAACAAAACAAAGACCAGAGTGTAAGGTACATACTGTATCACTGATATTTACAACTTTCTGAAGAAGAGATCGACGTGCGTCTCACTGCTGTTTTACTAGGTCACTCTGAGGTCAATCACACACAAGATTAAGTAGAAGGGTGGAATCTCTGTCATTTAGGAATGCATGCTCTATTTTTAGACACACTGTGCAAAGCAGTTTTCCAGCAATGTGCACAGTGCAAAGCGGTTTTCCACCTTTTTAGAAAAAACAAGCAGTTCATAAGAGAGTTAACAAGCATCCCTTCAGTCATATTAGTGTGGGACAGCGGTGAAGTTTACGATCTAGTGGGATTTACTGCAACTGATTAGAGCATTTTTATACAATATTTAACCAAAACTTTGTGCACCACAGACCATCACACATACATGTGTTACAAATTTATAACAACTTTCCTCCAGTTAGCTAAGAAGCTCAGATGCTACTAGTGTGACGTCTAGGAGGCTCCAGTTCCAGTTCATTTCGGGCTTTCAATAGAATATTAAACTTGAATGAAAGCCTGCACCCACACTGGCCTTTTTTTTAATAAGACTGGACGCCCCTGGCCTAGATATATATGTTTGAATCCAAAATAGTAATGTCATGATCACAATTGGCCAAAACACCGACTGGTGCAGATTTTAGTTTTTTTTTGTTATACATATAATACAGAAAATGTGTTAGCCAAAAAAGCTACTTCTAAAGTTTATGCAACATGTAAGTGACCAATCTTGCTTCCTTAAAAATTTCATGTTGCTGGATTCAGCAACGATTTCTTTGTTAAACTGTCTGACTTTAAACATAAATAATTTTAAATGCTAATTAATCATATCTGTATGACGCACCCACCCAACCTTTCATGTGTGCTAGCTTTGACATATTGTAAACTGCCCACTAAGTATATACTGTAGATACTTAATTGATGATAGTGTTGCATCAATAACCTCTTTTAAACTGGTTTTGATAAAAAAAACCTTTTGATAAGGTTTTCGGTTCACATAAGCCTCCTCGTTGGTGCTCGGGACAACTATTTTAATGTGTGTGTCATGGATGACGTCTACACATCCAGGGAATCCAGCAATGTGCATGATTTTATGCTGTGTGGTGGGGAAATTTATTAATCTGAGCATGATTGTTTAATAAATGTTTGTTTATGGACCAGTTGCACATGATCTGTCTTAAACAGTATTCCGTTTTTGTCCAAAAGTATTTTTTATAAGCTTTGTGTTAGTCAATGTTACCAAAATGTAGATAAAGAACCACACTCCCATTAACAACAATCACAAATTCCTCCCTACGGACCAATAGAAATCCCTGAACTAGAAACCTCTGCTCTTTTATTCCTTCAACAATGGATTATCTGAACAAAGTAAACACATGAGTTCAGCCCTGTTTCTGAGCACATGATTTTTTTTTACTGGAAATGAGAAAAAGGGTCTGTACAAATTCATTCAATTTACATAAAGTCTTCATTTAAAAAACAAAACAAAGACCAGAGTGTAAGGTACATACTGTACCACTGATATTTACAACTTTCTGAAGAAGAGATCGACGTGCGTCTCACTGCTGTTTTACTAGGTCACTCTGAGGTCAATCACACACAAGATTAAGTAGAAGGGTGGAATCTCTGTCATTTAGGAATGCATGCTCTATTTTTAGACACACTGTGCAAAGCACTTTTCCAGCAATGTGCACAGTGCAAAGCGGTTTTCCAGCTTTGCAGAAAGCAGTTTATAAGAGAGTTAACAAGCATCCCTTCAGTCATATTAGTGTGGGACAGCGGTGAAGTTTACGATCTAGTGGGATTTACTGCAACTGATTAGAGCATTTTTATACAATATTTAACCAAAACTTTGTGCACCACAGACCATCACACATACATGTGTTACAAATTTATAACCACTTTCCTCCAGTTAGCTAAAAAGCTCAGATGCTACTAGTGTGACGTCTAGGAGGCTCCAGTTCCAGTTCATTTTGGGCTTTAAATTGAATATCAAACTTGACTTGAATAAAAGCCTGCACCCACACTGGCCTTTTTTTTTTTTTTTTTTATAAGACTGGACGCCCCTGGCCTAGATATATATGTTTGAATACAAAATAGTAATGTCATGATCACAATTGGCCAAAACACACTACTGGTGCTAATTTTAGTTTTTTTTATGTTATACATATAATACAGAAAATGTGTTATCCAAAGAAGCTACTTTATGCAATGAAGTTTATGCAACATGTTAGTGACCAATATCGCTTCCTTAAAAATTTCATGTTGCTGACTTCAGCAACGATTTTATTTTTGCCCCGCAAAAAAGGCAATTTTTCTTTGTTAAACTGTCTGACTTTAAACAAAAATAATTTTCAATGCTAATTATTCATTTCTGTATAAGTATTGATAATAAACTTGGTGTAAGTGTCTAAAAGCATATGAACTGTTGCATAAATATTTTTTTGTTAAAAGCTTCAAAACCCAAAGAAATTCTGTAGTGTCTGTAACTATGTCATGTTGCGACATCTTAACAATTTAGCATTTTAGAATAATCACCTTTGTCAAGTTTATACCTTTTCATGTGAAATCTAGATTGGTCAAGGTTCATCTAATGGAAAAATTGGAATAAAAAAAAGTTACAGACACTAAAGATATAAAAAGGCTTTCACTTAGGTAAGACACTTTTTTTAGCACCAATATGTCTAAATAATAAAAAATATTTTATTAAATTTTATTTTTCAATCAAATCATGCAGCCTTATTTTGCAACAGGACTGTTTTTAGACTTTGCGTGTCTTAAAGACTCTGTTTACCCAGACAGAGACATGTTGTCACCTCTGCTTAATAATGTTAATTTCCCTTAAAAACTTTAGGTGCTCAGTAGTGAAAATAAAAATGACAAACAGGTCCAAAGTTCTCCAAAGGTGAAGAAGTTCAGGTCCCTGTGAGGCTCGGTGGCAGAAATTAGGCAAAAGTGGGAAACATTAGGTGTGTGTTCTTCACACACCTTATCAAAAGGCAAGTTTCAAAAAAGGCCTGATTAACACCCACAAAAAAGATAAAAATAAACAAATGATTCATTCTATATTTTTATAACCGCATCGGAATCTACTTCAGTTTGTCCTTGGCGCAGTTGGTTTGGGCTGTTGTGTGTACAAGAATAACAGTTGTTATTGCAGAAGCTTGGCAGATTTCTGTGTTTTCTTTTGAAAAATGCAACTTACACATGTTTTCTTTTTGAGCAGGAAAACAGGGTAGTCAGTGTGCACTGGTGTTTCTCCACCAATATTTTTCACTTTGTGCGGTTTGTGTAAATTTTGCAATGTAAAACTGAATAAAAACTGAAGTTAAGGTATGTTTACAGGAACGTCACCAAGAAATGTGGCCTCTCCGTGGGGCCTCTTCTCAAACAGAACACAAGGTGCTATTTCATAGTTTAATATCCACAAGATTAGCATTTCATGCCCATTCTGAATGACAAGAACGTGAAGAGGCTTCTGAGAGTATTTTTAACATACAGCACTGGTCGTGTGACTGAAAAAAAAAAAAAGGATGTTGAAGTTCTCTGACGTCTTTTCCGCTCGGTTTGACGCAATTAAGAGGTCGTGTGGATTACAAATGCAGAACAGGATAGACCGACAAAAATAAATAGCATTTTGAAATAATTATAATAATAATAATAATAATTCATTACAAACTGAAGTCCAGTCTTGAGTCCATTTCAGTTCTTTTGCATTTTGCAAACTCAGATCTATGTCACATTTGAAGGGATGTTTTTTTTTTGTTTGTTTTTTAAAGAAGTCCTGTACATTTTATTTACAGACACACGTTCTTTTTCAAATGACAGTAAGACAATGCATTTCTGCTTTTCAGTTCAAAAAAAGTTTTTTGGATGGCTTTTCCGTTTCAGAACACTGCAGCCAAACTTTAAGTGAATCTATGCAGCATTCTTTCATGCACAGAAAGTCTTGGTATGTTCTTGTATAGAAGCCAGCTCTATACATGCATTCACACACACACACACACACACACACACACACACACACACACACACACACACACACACACACACAAACACACGTATACACATATTTTCTTCTGTATCTTAAAATTTTCCACAAAACACTGACAAACACTAGAATGTTTTGTATGTTTTTCATCAGCCTGAAGCTTTTCTTACGTGCTGACGTAATGCAGATTACCCAAGACATTGTCAAGTGTCAGTGTCAGTCATGTGCTGATAATCATGCAATATAACCTGTGTAATTCTCCAGTTAATTAATTTTAACCTAATGTCTTTTTTATATTTGCAGTTATGTGAAAAAGTGTTGCCAGGAAAATTACTTCTGATCTTGGCAAGGAGAGAGTCTTAGTAGATATGTGGGTGGAGGCATGGCCAAGAGTGGGGTGAGTAATGGGGCATGGCCAAGAGGGCAACTACAGTGAGGTAAGTGGTATGGCCAAGAGGACAACTAATATAAAGTGAACAAGGAAACCACTACAGTGAATTGAGTAATGGGGCATGGCCAGGAAAATGGCTACAAGAAGGGAAGGAGGCATCGCCAAGAAACCAGGTACAATGAGATGAGGGGCATGACTACATTTAGGTGGGTAAGAGGTCAGAAAAATGAATGAGAGAGCATGACCAGGAGGTACAGCTAGAAAAAGGGTAAGGAGACATGGCCAAGGAAACAGCTACAAAGAGGTAAAGAGGCGTGGGAAGGAAAATAACTACAAAGGGGTAAGGAGGCATGGCAAAAACAACAGCTACAAAGGGGTATGAAGGTGCAGGTGGAAAAACAAAAGGATAAGTATTTGTGGGCAGGAAAACAGCTACAAAAGGATAAGGAGGCGTGGCAAGAAGAACAGCTATAAAGGGATAAAGAAGTGTGACCAGGAGGACAACTTCAAAGATTTTTGCCTTATGAACTTTTTGTTTCACTTTTGAATAGTTACACAAAACTTTGTTAATTTTTTTCTGGTGATTTATGCAAGGCTGTCAGATTTTTTTTGTCAAGATGAGTATATCTTAACATATATCTTAACATATGTCAGAAGCTTGCTTACATTTGAACACTAATCTTTAAGTAGTTTAAACTGTTCACATTTTACTAATGTAAATGAGGTATATATTGCATTAAAAAACAAGTATGATATATCGGCACATGACGAACCGTTACAAATTTTGTATGTTTTCTGAGCACTGAAACAACAGTCAGGTTTGTCTCTTGGCACTCTATCAAGAGTGTACAATTTTGGTTTGGACGTACAGACATAAAATGTAAAACAAAGAAGAAATAACAGAGTCAGTGGAGAAAAAAAAAATCGTGTTCTCCCCAAAGTCACGAAACACCTCTTTCTCTTTTCATTGGAATATCATTCAGCCAAAAATGTTGGTGTTTTTTCAAATAGTCTTTACTGGATTGTGAAGTTAAAACTTAATTACGCAAGGGTCCCACGGGTGTCAATGCTATGATTTAATACGATAACTTCAGATGGTTATTTGTGCGTCATTCAGATTTGCCAGGAGCTGGGAGTGGACAGTGTGTGCAAGACATAATGTTCCCTCATGACAAATAAAAGAATCACTTTATGGTTTTCAGAGCCCAGGCTTCATGTGATCTTGAGAAATGAATGCTGAGACAAATTTCAGCGTACAGTGAAAGCCATGACTAACAGTCATAATGATTACAGTCTTCCTTGTCACTTCTTATTTTTATATCCAGCTGTAATTTTCCAGTATTTAGACATGGTGGTAAAGAATGAATGCATGTTCCCCTTGGGGATTCAGGGTTTTATGCAATCACCAGGAGCTCAGGAATGGGGAAAAAGCTGTTGTTCATTTCTATTAAGATTAATCAATCGCTTACACTAAACTTTTCTACTGTCTAAAAAAAGTTGAACGTCAAGTGTCTTGGTTCAGTTTCTACCACAACTTCCTTAATTGTGCCGGGTAAATGTACACCAATCAGCCATGACATTAACACCACCATCATTTGAATTGAATTATATTTTATATTCATATTATATATTTGAATCAATTATACCCCAGTAAACTGGGGACAGGATCGTGGGGACCCAAGGCTCATCCATGCCTGCAGGGACCAAAGGTCTGACAAAAAAGCCAATGCAGTACAAACCTCAGAAAAAAAGATCAATGACGGCCATTATTGAAAGCTATCTTAAACAAAAAGGTCAACCAGCCCCCAAGGCCAAACTCCCCAGATCCCTATGTGATTGAGCATCCATTGGATGCGGCAGACAAACCCTACAAACCACCACACCCAAAGGATCCGCTGCCAATGTGCTAGTGACAGACATTTACATTTCAAGGGGAAACTAATACCACCTAGGTGGTTTTAATGTTAATGGTTAATGGTAAAGTTATGGTTGATTGGTCTATCTCTGCTATCGAACACTGAACGTTCATTATCACTTTAGGTCAATAATGAGAAAAATCTTATTTAGAATTCATAGCCTAATTTAATTTATTTTCATCCAAAAAGCACCTTTTTTTTTTTACATTTTTGGTTACAGCTACCTGAGGTGTACTGTACTTTACACGCGTAGCTAAACTCACTAAAAACCCGAAATATTTACCACATGCTTTTATTAAGAAAATCAAGCTGAAAGGTGTGTTAATTGAGAGGTGAGAGAAGGAGCAGGGTTTCCACAGGGTCATGAACATACCTAGCTGTTGATCATACAAGACTAGGATTTTTTAATTTTTAAGATCAATTTTACAGCTAAGCAAAAATCTGTAAATGTTGGCAGGTCAAAGACAGACACTGGCTTTAACCAGGACATTTAAACATTTACATGGGTCTAACTGTCTAACTGTCTGATGGTTTATTATCATTATCTTGCTTTGTATCAGTTGAAGCAGGTTTCGCAAGATTGACAAAAAAGCAATTAAAGGTCGCGCCACTGGACAGACATACTAGCATTAGCTTTTGACTGGGGTTCTTTGGAAACTTAAAGCAACTGAAACATTATCTTCTATATCTGGGATATATATCAGCACTTCACCACAAGCATACCTTGTTTAAAAGCAACAAGAACAACAATACGACCTAGACAGATTTTGAATTTGCATCTTTTCCTTTCATTTTTTTCATAACCTTTCAAAACTGGCTTTACCTCACTTGCATTAGCGGCTCATATTCCTTGTATTCTAGCGTTTTTTTTTTTTGTTTCGTGTCCTCAAAACAACGCAGCAATCCCACACCAACTAGACCAAGATTAGCTTCCAGCTCTCTATCTTATCCATATCCTCTTCCTTTTATGCTTTGTCCCTGGTGTTAATCAAAATTAAAATAAAAGATGTTTCGATGGATGGTTTACTGCACTGAGACGTTATCAACAGTTCCTAGCGCAAGCCTTCACTCTTTGAATATGACATATTGTCAGGTTCTAGAGCTCATCAGCATGCTTCATATATGACACTGCGATTAAAAACTGGTTCAACTAGCTGATCCACAGTAGAGATATTTTAGCATTTGCTCCATGACAAACGATGAAATAATAGCGTTTTTTGAAGTTTTAATTCTGAATCTTGTGGACGCTCTTACTTTTTTGCCTTGCACATGACATTGATGGGAAAAGAGATAAAAAACCTTGAAAGCTTTTTCCTCTTTATGTTGCTAAACAGGTTTAACTGAATGATCCACGGATTGAGATGTTCACAACTTTTAGGGCATTACTGGAAATGTTAAGCGTCTTTGCCACAAATTCTGCTCTGTTGTGTGAACACACTTCCTGTCATGCCTTGTAAGCGACGGCAGCAGGCGCTAACGCAAGCTGGCCGTTAGGTGGTGCAGAGCATTGTTCCTCCTCCAGCAGGACGCCAGGCTCAGCGTGCGGGATACTATCATGGTAGCTGCTAAAGCTGATGTTGTCCTCCTTGAGCTCGATGGTCCAGAATGGTGCGTTGAGCTTGCGATTGCGGTACTCGCGGTACGTGTACACAGCACCCACGAAGCCCATCAGCAGTACCAGCAGGACAATGATTACAGCCAGGACGATGACGTTGAACTGCGTCCATGAGACCACAGCAAGCGCCGAGGCCGTGCTATTGCTAGCTGTGGGGTCTCCTGGGCCAGACTGGAGGGGCGGGGCCTTGCTGGGGCCGATGGAGGCAGGAGAGGAGGTAAAGAGGAGGAACAGAGGAGGTGCAGATGTAGAGCTGGAGGTCTGAGGGCCTGCGTTGATGGATGTTCTTGTAGGAATGGGGAGGAGCCTTGGGGCTGAAAGATGAGAACACACAGCACACAGTTTCAGCTCACAACTACTGAAATCCATAAAAAAAAATACAGCAGTGCATCTTTTTTAAAAGTAAGTGCCCCCCACCCAAGACTGGCACATGCAAGTAAATGCGGCAGAGCAAGGATGTCTTCAACAAAAAAAGGGGGGGGGGGGGACTCCATAAAGTCCAGTAAACAGAAATTACTGAAATAAAGTTAGTTTTTGACATTTTAATGACACTTCGAGGACCCATTAGTCTCAGGTTCAAATCAGTTTAATAAGGGAATTAGCTACCAAGTTTTACTTAGCACCGTCACCTTGCATCTCCAGGGTTCGGGTCGATTCCCGTCTCTGTGTGCATGGAGTGCATGTTGTCACCATGCTTTGTGGGTTTCCTCTGGGTACTACGGTTCTTTCACAGTTTAAAGACACGTGGTGTAGCCTCAAAGGCATTCCCAAATTGCTCGTAGTGTGAATGAGTGTGCGAGTGTGTTTGTGTGTTCCCTGCGATGGATTGGTACCCTGTTCAGGGTGTTCCCCGCCTTGTGCCCTAAGTCTCCTGGGATAGGCTCCAGGTGCCCTACGACCCTAAATACAGGATAAAGCGGTACAGAAAATGAGCAAGTGAGTATTTCCTTATATACAGTGAAACCTTGGATTACAAGCATAATTCGTTCTGGACGCGGGCTTGTATTTCAAAACACTTTTAAACCAACTTTTCCAATAGGAAATAATGGAAACTCAAATTATGCGTTCCACAGGCCAAAAAAATAAATAGATAAAAATAATTAATATAAAGTAAAAATAAAACAAATCAACCTACACTTTACCTTTAAAAAAAAAGTTAAAATAAAATAAAGTGTTTCCGTTTATGCGCGTTTGTGTGTTTTTTCTCTCTCTAGCGCTGCAAAGTGTGTGCGTTATCTGTGTGTGCTCGCGTTATTTGACACCGTGCCGGTTCTCTTTCTCTCAAAGACACAGACAACAAACACACACACACATAACTACAAAGAGGGAGAAAATGGATTTTTAACCTCTGAGACTTTCTTTTGCTTTACACGCGTGCACACGTGTGTTATAAGAAACAGTACACACGCACTTTCAAACACAAAATAAAATGTGTTTTTACACACACACACACGTCACAGTGTTAAAGTAAACAGTACACTTGTGCATGAATGTTGATTGTACCAGTAAGTGACAAGCACTAAGACCCAGCAGGGGTCTTTTCGCAGCACAAGAGAGAGAAAAGCCGTTGGCTCAGCAGTGATCACGTGGCGCTCGGCGTCAAAACATGAAGTGCATGCGTGATACATGATACTCGGTACTCGTAAACCAAGACTTATTAGTTTTCCAAGTCAAAATCTATTAAAAAATTTTGCTCGTCTTGCTGAAAACTCGCAAACCGCATTACTCGTAGTCCGAGGCTTTACTGTAATATACTGCTTTCTTTTCCAGCATACACATACTTTTTTTTTTTTTACATTTAACTTTTTGGATAAAAAAGGTGATTTAAAAATCAGAAATGTTTTTGAACTAATTAATTTACATATAATAAAACTGTAAAGTTGGCGTACATTGTAAAATCTGTACATTGTAAATATTTGCAAAAAAATATTTGTGGGTACGTGAGATGCGTAATAGAACACATCTAGAAAGTTTTGGGAATTTTTGGCTATTTGTCTGCTTATTCATGCATGCATCTACTGAACGAATTTTAATAGAGTTTTGGCCAAGTTTAAGGTAACAAATAGGCTTTGTTTTATCGCAATCAGCCCACGAGAAGACAAGTTATTTAAAATAAATTTCATGCCCTTATATAAAAAAATTATAATTAACCTTATTATTATTCTATAATTATAATTACTATAATTATTAGTTCTTCTTAAAATTCAACAGCTTTCAATTGCATGAGTACATTTCTTAATACGAGTTCATGCAATCGAAATCTACTTAATAAATGCAATATCACACCTTTATTTCACGCAGTACATAATAGGACAGAAAAAGAAATTTAATTAATTAAATTCAACAGATGGCACATCTAGTTCAACAATAAAGTCAAAAAAAAATTTTGTGCTGAAAAATCCACAGGGTGCACGACTTTTGCACATTATTGTATAATGTGTAATGTGTATAATTATTGTACATTATAAACTCCAGAGCATTTTTATAAGAGTTACAATTTAATTTGGTATGAGTAGAATATTGCACCTTTGGCACATGGGTGCAATAAAACCATTACCAAACTGGATCGTTTCTGTGTCATTTAATGCATTTATTTCTGTGTCATTTCTGTGCATTTTATTTCACTTAATTACAATATTTTTAAAACTATGACCTCAAACAATCCTGGCAAAGTTGGTATAACAACAACTTAAAATTATAGCTAGCAAAAGTTTCCAGTAACTTTGTAAATCAATATCAGTGAAATTTTAAAGTTATACAAACAAAATATTTATACTGATACATGAAAATAAAATTATAGCAAGTCACTCACAAGTATTAATTTGACTAAAAGAATATTTGTATATTTTTAATTAATTAAATAAGTTCTTTTTTTTTTCAAATAAACATACATACATATCTGTTTTATTATCATTATTATTTATTTAAATTTATATATATATATATATATATATATATATATATATATATATATATATAGTGGTGTGAAAAACTATTTGCGCAGTTCCTGATTTCTTATTCTTTTGCATGTTTGTCACACTTAAATGTTTCTGCTCATCAAAAACCGTTAACTATTAGTCAAAGATAACATAATTGAACACAATTGAAGGTTTACGTTATTAAGGGAGAAAAAAAACTCCAAATCTACATGGCCCTGTGTGAAAAAGTGATTGCCCCCCTTCTTAAAAAATAACTTAACTGTGGTTTATTACACCTGAGTTCAATTTCTGTAGTCACCCCCAGGCCTGATTACTACCACACCTGTTTCAATCAAGAAATCACTTAAATAGGAGCTACCTGACACAGAGAAGTAGACCAAAGGCACCTCAAAAGCTAGACATCATGCCAAGATCCAAAGAAATTCAGGAACAAATGAGAACAAAAGTAATTGAGATCTATCAGTCTGGTAAAGGTTATAAAGCCATTTCTAAAGCTTTGGGACTCCAGCGAACCACAGTGAGAGCCATTATCCACAAATGGCAAAAACATGAAACAGTGGTGAACCTTCCCAGGAGTGGCCGGCCGACCAAAATTACCCCAAGAGCGCAGAGACAACTCATCCGAGAGGCCACAAAAGACCCCAGGACAACATTTAAAGAACTGCAGGCCTCACTTGCCTCAATTAAGGTCAGTGTTCACGACTCCACCATAGAAAGAGACTGGGCAAAAACGGCCTGCATGGCAGATTTCCAAGGCGCAAACCACTTTTAAGCAAAAAGAACATTAAGGCTCATCTCAATTTTTCTAAAAAACATCTCAATGATTGCCAAGACTTTTGGGAAAATACCTTGTGGACCGACGAGACAAAAGTTGAACTTTTTGGAAGGTGCGTGTCCCGTTACATCTGGTGTAAAAGTAACACAGCATTTCAGAAAAAGAACATCATACCAACAGTAAAATATGGTGGTGGTAGTGTAATGGTCTGGGGTTGTTTTGCTGCTTCAGGACCTGGAAGGCTTGCTGTGATAGATGGAACCATGAATTCTACTGTCTACCAAAAAATCCTGAAGGAGAATGTCCGGCCATCTGTTCGTCAACTCAAGCTGAAGCGATCTTGGGTGGTGCAGCAGGACAATGACCCAAAACACACCAGCAAATCCACCTCTGAATGGCTGAAGAAAAACAAAATTACTTTGGAGTGGCCTAGTCAAAGTCCTGACCTGAATCCTATTGAGATGTTGTGGCATGACCTTTAAAAAGGGGGTTCATGCTAGAAAACCCTCAAATAAAGCTGAATTACAACAATTCTGCAAAGATGGGCCAAAATTCCTCCAGAGCGCTGTAAAAGACTCGTTGCAAGTTATCGCAAACGCTTGATTGCAGTTATTGCTGCTAAGGGTGGCCCAACCAGTTATTAGGTTCAGGGGGCAATTACTTTTTCACACAGGGCCATGTAGGTTTAGATTTTTTATAGGTTTTGAATAATAAAAAACATCATTTAAAAACTGCATTTTGTGTTTACTTGTGTTATCTTTGACTAAAAGTTAAATGTGTTTGATGATCAGAAACATTTTGTGTGACAAACATGCAAAAGAATAAGAAATCAGGAAGGGGGCAAATAGTGTTTCACACCACTGTGTGTGTGTATATATATATATATATATATATATATATATATATATATATATATCTGTGTTTACATCACATCATGTGAAATCCATTTGTTGGTTTACTGACAGTGGCATAATTTCCCAAAATATGGACTGGAATTATATCAATCAAAGGCGCTCAATCTTTAAATATCTACATATTTTTGAGACTCAAACTGCTTTGACGCATTCAAAGGAAGTGATTGTGTGCTTTGTAAAGAGTGCCTGTCAAATGTTCCTAATAACAGCCGAGAAACTTTCAAGAAAGCATCTGATTGTTCTTAAAATATATCTCATTAATTCATATGGCATGACATTTTATGTCATACAGTATATATAGTATTCACAGATGAGTCAGTAGGTTGTGGCTTTTAGGGGTCAGGGTTCAGAGTCTTCTATGGACCCTTGTGTTGAAACCCAGTTATGGTGTCTTTGTCTGGATAAGTTAATAAATCAGAAACACTTTTTAATTTAAAAAAAAATATTGAAATGCGTTAATAAAATTGAGATTGTTTTAAGTGAATAGAGCTTTTACAATTAAATGTGTGGTGTCACAGCCTGCATACATGCAGGGCCTTCCAAGTTTCGTACCCAAGTGCACAGGAGGTGACCTCAAAAAAAATAATGAGGATGTGGTCCCTTTTGAGTCTGGTTCCTCTCCATGTTTCTTTCTCATGTTGGCTTAGGGAACTTTTACTTGCCACCATTGGCACCATACATACAATCTGTAAATTGTTTCAAAGTATCGGAACAACAAGTCCATTTATTTTGTGTTTGCAATATATTAAAGAAATCTGCGTTCGAGATTTAAAGACGATTCAAAAATATCAGAAAAGGTGTCTGACAGGTGTTTAATGTTGCCCAGGATTAAACAATGAAAATAATTAATAGCTCATCATCTGTAAGCCTTAAATATCTTCAATGTATAGCAAAAAAAATAAATTACTGATCTTGGAGTTCTAATATTTTGAGAAGAGATTCTTTCTTGCACTTAAACATATTTAGAAACGATCATAATGCCAAAACAACTTTGGTGTTCTCCCACAGCTTAAAGACATGCAGTGTAGCCTCAGTGGCATATTTAAATTGCCCGCTGTGTATGACTGTGTGTGTGTGTGTGTGTGGTACCATACACAGGATCAGTAGACAATGACTAGACAATGCTAAAATACTGTATTCAAACAATGAGAAGTTTTTAGTCAGATTATAAAAAAATTCTCATATGGTTTGATACAAAAAAATATTCTGAAATCATTTGAACAGTTTTAAGAATAAAACTTCCACAAACAGTTTTGTACCCAAGTGGACAGGAGGTGACCTCAAGAAAAATAATGAGGATGTATTCCCTTTTGAGTCTGGTTCCTATCCATGTTTCTTTCTTTTGTTGTCTTAGGAAGCTTTTACTCGCCACCATTGGCGCTGTACTGTACATACAATCTGTACATTTTTCACTTTACATCCAGATTATTTTTTTTATTTCTGTAAAGATGGTTTGTAAAAATGTCCATTATTAAAGCACTTTTTAATTTTTTATTAAATTATATAATATATATCTACTCTCTCTCTCTCTCTTTATATATATATATATATATATATATATATATATTAAATGTGTGATGTTTATTAAGATGCATATAGTTTTGTGCAAAAGTTTAGGCACCCTTTGATAAATAACAGATTTTGTTTTTTTGTTTTTTAATTGAAAAGATGTTAACACAATTTCTCTTGAAGATGGGAAAAAATGCACAATATTTTTAGCAAACATTACTTTTTATGCCATAAATTAAATAAAGATAAAAAATAAAAACATTATTGTGGCACTGTGCAAAAGTTTGGGCACCCTACATAATCAGTACTTAGTAACACCTCCTCTGGCAGATATCACAGCTTCCAAACACTTTTCATAGCCAGCTAAAAGTCTTTCAATTCTTGTTAAATTCTTGGGATTTTTCCCCAGATTTCCTTGCAAAAGGCTTCTAGTTCTGTAATATTCTTTGGTTGTCTTGCGTGCACATTTTTTTAAGGATCTTTCCACAAATTATTAATGATGTTTAAATCAGGGGACTGTGATGGCCATTTCAAAACCTTCAGCTTGCGTCTTCTGAGGGATTCCATAGTGGATTTCGAGGTATGTTTAGAATCACTGTCCTGTTGTAGAAGCCATCCTCTTTTCAGCTTCAGATTTTTTTTGTGGTGTGATGTTTGCTTCCAGAATTTGCTGGTATTTAGTGGAATTCGTTCTTCCCTCCACCCGTGCAGTGTTTTCTGTGCCACTGGCTGCAACACAACCACAAAGCATGATAGATCCACCCCCATGCCTAATAGTTGACAAGGTGTTCTTTTCTTGAAATGCCTTTCCAAACATTTCCAAACATGCCTTTGCTGATTGTGTCCAAAGAGTTCAGTTTTAACTTTATCAGTCCACAGCACTTGTTTCCAAAACGTATCAGGCTTCTTTAGATGTTCTGTTGCATACTTCTGACGTTGTATTTTATGATGGGGACACAGGTAAAGTTTTCTTCTGCTGACTCTTACATGAAGGTCTTGTGAAACGGTGCACATTAACACATGCATTAACAATAATGACAACATGAAAAAAGTTAACTTAATTTTCAAAAAAATTAATAAAAAATATTTAAAAATTTATAAAACACAAACTTGGGGAAAAAACACAAATCTGGGGAAGGTTACAGAAGAATTTCTGCTGCCTTGAAGGTCCCAATGGGCACAGTGGCCTCCATCATCTGTAAGTGGAAGAAGTTAGAAACCACCAGGACTCTAACTAGAGCTGGCGGGCCATCTAATCTGAGCGATCGGGGAAGAATGGCCTGTAACCTGTGAGGGCCATCTAACCTGTAGCCTTCCCCAGATTTGTGCCTCGCGACAATCCTGTCTCAGAGGTCTACAGACAATTTCTTTGACTTCATGCTTGGTTTGTGCTCTGAAATAAACGGTCAGCTGTGGGACCTTATATAGACAGGTGTGTGCCTTACCAAACCATGTCCAATCAACTGAAATTACCACAGGTGGACTCGCCTGATACGCCTGAGCTCAATTTTGAGCTTCATGGCAAAGGCTGTGAATACTTATGTACATGTGCTTTCCCATTTTTTTTTTTTAATACATTTTCAAAAATCTCAAGGAAACTTTTTCCATGTTGTCATTATGGGGTGTTGCGCTGTGAATACTTTCCGGATGCACTGTACGAGCAGTTTTCCCTGAGTGTTTTCTTGGTCTTCCAGATCTCATCTTGACCTCCACAATTCCCCTGAATTGCCATCTCTTAATTACATTTCTCACTGTGGAAACTGCAAGCTGACAACGCTTTGCTATCTTCTTGTAGCTTTTCCTGCATTGTGGGCATCAATAACTTATAATCATCAAATAATAATTTTCTAGCAATCCGAGGTTTCAATGTTCCTAGAAGTTTCATGTGTTGTTTTATGGATTTGGTTTGGATTGAATCAAGCCATTAATTTTGACAGTATAATGTCATGATATCATTACATGATTTAGGATTTCTTGTAAGTGATCCTACAAGCAAATATACAGATAAGTAAGCTTTTTGTAAGAAGTTTGCTCCTCTCTAGTTTGATAAAAACTGAAGAGGAGCAAAAGTTGCTTATCTTTTTCCCTTTCGTTTTAACTGTTATCTCACATGTCTTACGAATTGTTCGCAGTGATGACTACAAGTTTATATTGCAAGCCATTTATCTTTGTCTCAAGCCATAGCCTTACTTGTAAATAAACTGGCTGCAAACCAGTGAAAATAAATGTCCTATTTTTTGGATTAATTTTGGTTGGTACAAGCTGTTTAAATGGAATAATGTCATGATATCATTACAAGGATTTTTCGTAAGCAATCCTACAAACGAATTTACAGATAAATTAGCTTCTATCCAGTGTGATAAATTAGTCATATTCGCTGACGCAAAGTTGCTTCTCATTTTTGCTTTCCTTTTTTTCTGTAATTTCACATCTCTTTCGAATGTTATTACAGCAATATTTATGTGGTTATATTGACTCTGTTGAGTTGCTCTGATGTACCAACGCGAGCCCTGTTGCTGTGAACGGATTGGTATAAATGCTAAAATGACATTAGTTCCTATAAATTATTAAAATGAAGGTCCACAAAGAATTTTTGTCATTTACAAGTTTTCATTGTTAAGTTTCATGTGCTGTCGATTTACTGTCATTGACTACTCTTTTGAATTGACTAGTTTTTTGGCATTCTCTTTTGCATGCATATGGGCATAATAACCTGCAAGTAGGCATATTAAATCTAATTTTAATGTAACTCTGCTCAGTTAATCTGTAAACCCACTTAGTAAATCTGTAAAGCTAAAACTAAAAATATAAACATGCTCATTAAATCTCTAAATCTGCTTAATAAATATGTAAACATGTTCAAATCTGTAAAGCTGAACAGCAACTTTAAAAATCTGTTAAATGTGTAAACCTGCTCAGTACATAGGTCAATCTAATCAGTAAATCTGTAAACTTGTACAGTAAATTTGTAAACCTGCTAATTAAATCTATCAATCTATAAAATTGCACAGATAATCTGCATATCAGTACAGCTGTGCTCATTACATTTGTGAACAGCCCCTCCTCTTACACAGACACACACACACAAACACACACATACACACACCTCTAAGCGTGCAGTTGTGGGCGAGAGCATCCCCTGTGTATCCGGATGCACAGAGCTCACAGTATGTCCCGGCGGTGTTGTTGGCACACAGGAGGCAGTGTCCACTCTCTGGGTGGCAGGTCTGGGGTGCTGAGCGTGGATCTGCATTCCCATTACACTCACAGCGCACACAGTCGCCTCCTGATTTATAATATCCAGCGGTACAAACTTCACAGGTGGGTGGCGCAAAGCCAGCCTTACACTCGTCGCACACAGCTTGGCCACTAAAGTCTGATAATAAAATGAAGCACACATACACACAAACACACACAAAAAAAAAGAAAATCAAGCAAAGTTTAATTTTGCACAACTTTTACTTGTTCAGGTGAATGAAAAAGCTTTTTATGTGAACGGAATGCATTACAGTTTAAACTGTCTGAAAACTTTAAAACAAAATAAAGAGTTCACTACTGTACTTTGTCAAAACTCTATAAATCTCAGGCAAAATAAAACACAGCACTCAAACCCATGTTCTTCTCAAACTGGATTCCACCAACCAACACACACAGCAATCGTAGGTTTTTTAGTTACTGAGCAACAAATAAACACTTATATGATCAATTCAAAAATCTACCGTCAAATTGTTTTCCCGACGTTTGGTGTACTGAAAAGTGTTCACATATATTTCGGCTTTATGAGGCCATGCTCCATATTCAAATGCATGCTTTTACATTAATTTACTGTTTTTCGCTTTGTCCCAAAATAGCACTAGCATTATTACATACTTTATTTGCAACTTTATTTATTTCCTATTTTAAGGAGTACGTAAAAAATAAAGCACGGATACAAAAAGGTAACAAAATATTTATTTGTTACTGCAATACTGCAAAATGCAATGAAACAGATCAGTCTGCATCCTTGGCCAGAATCAGAAGACCTCATCATATATGCTGCAATGTTCTCACTGGCCAGGCAGCCTAGCATGGCAGATTCATTCCTGGCATTCGTCTGCGTAGGTGGCATCACATTCTCCAGTGCCTAGTGCCACATGAGTGCTCATGGGTGGGCGTTTGAACACGTTTCACCGCCGTGCTGAAAATAATTTCTCTATTGTATTTAGGAAGCAGGAAAAGACAGTGGCAGGGACAGCATTACTAAGGGCTGCTGTTTTTCCCCTTTTCCATTAAAGGATGGCAATATGTTGGAGTTCGTCTGGACATTTTAGCAAATTGGGAGTATTATAAGAACCAAGTTTTGCAAGGTAAATGGTCCATGCTGACCAAAAGCTACACACATGGTGGTATTTCTATCACACTGCTCAGGAACGCTGACAATGGCACGATTGTCAAGGATGTCCCTGCCCTCTCTCCTACTTGAAGAAAAATTCATAGGGTTTTGCGCTAGCATCTAGTTCAAGCACTCTCTGAAAAAGGGAAGAATGATGATAGTCAAAAGTCTTACAGACAAGAACACTAAGGTTTATAGTGACATGTCTATACAGAGAAATGAGAGGATGCTTTGTGCACATGCACATATTCGTATTGCTGATCCATTACTCCACCAGAGTTATGCTCAAATGCAAGACGATAGATCAGTTTCATCCTCAGCTGGTGTTGATTCAAGACATGGTCTGATTCTGATTTCCCTCACAGTGAAGTAATTATTTTCCAAAACCATGCCAAACTTGGTGTCTTGCTTGTCTATGGATTTCCAGCCTCTATTACATCTTGCTGGCTGTCTTTCTGTTCTGTAAATTAAAGTAGATACACACTTTATAGAATACAAGATTTATTGTATAGCTATGTAAATCTAAGACAAACCATAAACTATACCATACATTTCTGTAAGCACTGTAAATACAGTACGCATATAAACCATACCGTTTTTTTCTATACTATAATTACTGTAGAGAGTACAGTAAAAGTGGTCACTTACCTATTCTGTTTCCTCTGAGGCGACCCTGAAGCAAATCAAATTCAGTTGGACTCGCTGCCCAGCTTCAGTCATGGTTAGGCCACAAATATTCCGTAATAACTCTCACTAAAGCAAAGCAATCTGAACGAAACAATGTACAATGTGCTCCTCAGTATAAGGAGCTTGAAACATGCCGGAATGCCCATTAGGACCAATAATGTATGGTTTATCACTGCACCCCGTCACTGGACTTCTTATCAGGATAGTGGTGTACTGAAATGAGCACCGCATTCTCATAGTGCAAGCCTATTGGGTCACCAATTTGTTTAATCAATGTTAGAGTGAACTTATGAAGACTTTTGGTGTTCCTGACGTACCCTCAAAAAGTTTTACTCAGAGGATGGTACAGAAATATTGAAAGACACAATCGGTGTCTGCAGCAGTCGCCTAGGAAATCTCTGAGAAACCTCTTAAAGGAGACTGGGAGGTCCTATTCAACATGTCATGGCAAAATTGCATTTGTACCATGTCATTGTTGTTCAGGAGCTCAAAGCAAGTGATATGGAAAAAAAGAGTCAGATACCGTCACTGATTCCAAACATTTGTGAGGGACAATATGGGACATCATCATCGTTTAGCATATTTTTTGGGGTTTAGATTGCTCCATCATAGCCAGAGCTACTGTATTACAGAATATATGGAGCCTCTTTTGAGTGAATCACTCTGTATATGTAATCAGATCTAAACAAAAAAAAAATCGAACTATGCACTTAATTATAAAAACTTAAAGCTAATGTAACGACAATATAAATCCAGGTTTTATGTTATCTATTTCTCTGTCAGGCTACACATGCCGCTTCTGAGCTTTAGTTGGATCTCTGAGCTTCTCAGTGATCCAACTAAATGTCTTTTTGCTACATTCATCTTTTCACTTTCGTTCTATGTCTACGTTTTTCTTCTTGTTGTGAATATCAGGACTATCAGGCTAAAGTAGTTAGTGTTACACTCTACTGTTCACATACTCCTTAGAAACGTTATGCTTTCTTCTTCAGCTCTGTAAAAGCTCCAGTGTGTGGGCGTCTGAGAGCTTACAGCACCCTGTGAGAATGCTGTGGCCTGTGGTACTGTGTACTTAATAAACCAAGTCGTCCCCCTGTTGATTGCTTTATTTGTGTTAACTTGCTTTATTTGTGTTGACTCGCCATATTTTATGTATAGTGTGTAAAACTGTAATACACTGATGAGTGTGTAGAACTGCAGAGCGACTATACTTTTCTGCAAAGTGATACTAAATCCTTGTTTCTGATCAGACTGATGTGTGTGGTGGTAACACATTTTCTACAGTATCATAGCAGCTTTGTCAGTAATGGTTCTTATACATTACCGTTTCCATAGTAACAGCTCATTCACATCAAGTTCAGGTAAATGATAATTCATAAGAAAATACATTTTATTAGCAGTTATTACTTGAGGGCTGGTGTTTTGTAACAGTTTGAGGTAAAGCTATAACAGTTTTAGGTAAAGTTTAAACAGTCAAAGGTTAGGTTGTAACAATATGTAAAGATGTAATAATCTGAGGTAAAGCTGTAACAGTTATAGGTGAAGTTGTAAGAATACTGAGGTAAATCTGTAAAAATCTGAGGTCAATATGTCATATTTTTAGGTAAAATGGTTTTAATCTAAGGCAAAGTTGTAATATTCTGAGGTAAAGCTGTAATTATCTGAGGTAAGGCTGTAACAATCTAAAGTAAAGATGTAATAATCTGAGGTAAACCTGTAACAGGATAAAGGTAAAGTTGTTTGAATCTGAGATAAAGCAGTATTAATCTGAGGTAAAGGTGTAATAGAAGTAAAGCTGTAATAATCTGAGGTAAAGGTGTAATAGAAGTAAAGGTGTAATAATCTGAGGTAAACCTGTAACAGGATAAAGGTAAAGTTGTTTGAATCTGAAATAAAGCAGTAATAATCTGAGGTAAAGGTGTAACAGGATAATGGTAAAGTTGTTTGAATCTGAAATAAAGCAGTAATAATCTGAGGTAAAGGTGTAATAGAAGTAAAGCTGTAATAATCTGAGGTAAACCTGTAACAGGATAATGGTAAAGTTGTTTGAATCTGAAATAAAGCAGTAATAATCTGAGGTAAAGATGTAATAGAAGTAAAGCTGTAACAGTTATAGGTAAAGTTGTAAGAAAATCTGTAATAATCTGGGGTAAATATGTAATATTTTGAGGTGAAACGGTAATAATCTGAGGTAAAGTTGTAACAATCTAAGGTAAATATGTAATAATCTGAGGAAAAACGAACAGTCAAAGGTAAATCTATAACAATCTGAGATAAAGCTGAGGTAAAACTGTAGCAATCTGAGGTAAAAAATATAATAATCTGAGGTAAAGCTTTTGTTTGTTTGTTTGCTTGCTTGTTTGTTCATTTTCGGGGGTGTTATTAATTTTAATACAGATTCATTACCTGCTATTAGTAAGTGAGAAAATAACCTAGCTTGTATTTCAGCCATTTCACAACATTAATTGTAACTAAATTGATAATATATAGGAAAAGGTACATTCTTTAACAAATGTAAAAACAAACCAACTCCAGGACCCACTGTTGTAGGAAACTGATTAGCCTCAGGGTAGTACAGTACTCTGGTATGTTGCCTTGTTGCTCAAGTCTATAATTTAAATCTTAGATCAATTTAAGGGTTTAGTGTGATAAATTACAGTCTTATATAGAACTCCACACTTCTGTAGGCTATACACCCCTGAAAAAGCTCATTTCTAAAATGCTGAATGTTTATGCATTCTAAGAAGGTGTGGTTTATTTGTTTTTCTTGTTCACGCAACTCAATGTTTAATGACTGCTTCCTGTGCATTTCAGGTTATCACATACACACCTCTATTCTGCTAAAGCTTTTAAATTGCAAGTTATTTATTATGAGTTTTTTGTAATGTTTCATATAATGAACATCCTGTGCAGATCGCTTAAAGTGCTTTAATCGTTAACAGTTTCTCTGTGAGCGGCTGAGATTCGATCACAGTTTGCGGAGGAGTGGGTAAGATTGGTCATCTCCCCGCCAAGAGTGGGTGGCTATCTTCAAAGTTTGTGTAGGATTGATCATAGTTCAAAAGAACAGAAGGAAATGGTTAGGATTTACGTAGGAGGTGGTAAAATTGGTTAAAGGTTCAACAGGAGTGGCTCGGGTTGCTTAAACAATATACAGGAGCAAAAGTGAGTTTTGTTCCACTCCCCAGGAGGAAATATCCAACATATTACAGTAACTTAAAAGGTTTAAAAGGTAAATTAATTAACTTTTCATCAGGTTAGTTAATTTCACGTACCATAGGAGTCACTAATAACTATTTTAAATAAAGGGTCCGCCAGAGCAACAATCAGTATTTGATCGGAAACAAACTGATCTATACGGTAAGTAAACCTGATTAACTAACCGGTTAGATTAGAAGCACAATATTTATAACACTACATGTTTGAAATAAAAGAAAACACATCATATTTAAACTTTATTAAATCATAAACTTCTGATCCTCTGTTCATTTAATTCTGCTCCTTGATAAACTTTTCATTTCAGCCACCAGGTGGCGCAGTGACCTTACAGTTCTGTTTCTTTCTTCAAATTTCAGGTCGAGCCAGTTTTACATACAACAGGTCAAAAATTTGCATCCCCTATGGCTGACTGGACATACATGTCATAAATAATCAGCATTTTAAAAACAGGTATGGATCGAAAGAGACAAGAAAAGAAGTCCTTGACACCTGTGTTGAAACGGCAACCCCACATCATCACACTATTCCACCACTGATGACGTTTTCTAGCCGTTTTCTATACTGTATGCATTATGATCAGTCATGGCACTTGGTTCATAGACTGTAACACAGTCTCACTCTTTCGCAGTCCTACTATTAATGCTTGTGTATGTATTTCTTTCTTAATGCTTATCGTCCCACTGCCATTATGTTTTGGTGTCCTTTACGTAAATCTTTCTGTCTCATTGCTTCATGGTGTTGCTGACTCTCTTTTGCTATTTATGTTTTACTGTGTCTCGCTGTCTCTCTCTCTAAGTCTCCTCCTCGCTGTCTTTCTAAGTCTCGCTCTAACTGACTCGCTAAGTCTCGTTCTTACTGTGTCTGTCTCTCTTTCTCATTGTCACTCTAAGTCTCATTCTCGCCGTTTTCTCACTGTCCCTCTGTCGCTTTAAGTCTTAGCCTCAATGTCTCTCTAAGTTGTGTTCTCACTGCCTCTCTGACTCTTTATGTCTCATTCTTACTGTCTCTGTCTTGTTGTCTTTTTTGTCGCTTAATTGTATAAATGTCTTGCTTCCCAAAACACATCATCAGTTCCAACACCATTGTTGCCAAATGAGCATTGCTACGTTTTGATAATCGAAAATCTAATTTTTCTCCCTTGTACTTTTTATGTTCTTACTCTCTCTATCTCTCTCTCTCTCTTTCTCTGCCACACACACACATACACTCTTTTGCTGTCACTGTATCCTACTGTCTTGCTCTCTCTCAATCTCACTGTTATGCTGTCTCGCCTATGAGGCATGACATTTTTTTGTAAACCTACACACACACACACACACACACACACACACGCACACACACACACACATTGATTTTTGCAATGTAACACAATGTGATTTGGCCCCACAGACTACTTAGAATGATCTAGACTGTCTGTACTACAGACACACACACAGACACAGACACACACACACACACACACAGCTCAGTCTGAGTCAATTTGAAATATTGATGACACTGGGGAAAAGGGTGAGCGGGAAAGCTGGCTGGTTGACTAACAGACAGACAGACAGACACACACACACACACACACAAACACACACAAGAACATTTAGCTAAGTTTTCTTACATGGACTAAAATTTTATAGAATTAGTACTATAACAACATATAATAGGACAATTGAATATTAAAACTGTTAACAATTAAAGCACCATCAACCTCCGTTACCATGGCAACGACTCGCTTCAAAAGACAGACGGGAGCCAAATCATCTCGTGTTGGTGTCTATGCCTACCATGTCCCCTTTCCCTAACTTAATCATAATCAATAGCATTATTATCACCGTCAACATCATCAACGTCATCATAGTCATCATCAACAACACCATCATAATCACCATCATCAACGTCATCATCATCATCACCATCAACGTCATCATAGTCATCATCATCAACAACACCATCATAATCACCATCATCAACGTCATCATAGTCATTATCATCATCACCATCAACGTCATCATAGTCATCATCAACAAAACCATCATAATCACCATCATCACCATCATCATCATCATCACCATCAACGTCATCATAGTCATCATCATCAACAACACCATCATAATCACCTTCATCAACATTATCATAATCATCGTCATTATCCTTACCACCAACATTATCATCATTATTAACATAATCATCACCATCAACATTATGATCACCATAATCATCACCATCATCCACACCATTATCATCATCACAGTCATCACCACCATCATCATTAACATCATCATCACCATCGACATCAATAACATCATAAATTAACCGCGCCATTATCATTTTCGTCATTCCCACCATCATCACCATCAGCATCATCATCACCGTCATAATCAACATCGTCATCATTATTGTCAACATCAACATAAACACCATCATCATTATCATAATGAACTAAGCCTGCATCTTTACCATCATCATCAACAGCATCATTATCATTAACCGCGCCAGAATATTTATCATTAGCACAATCATCATCAACATTTTCACCACCACCAGCATCATCACCACCAGCATCATCATAGTCAACAGCATCATCATCACCACCACCACATTATAATCATCACCACAATCATAATTACCATTATTACATCATCATCTCCATTATCACCATAATCACACTCATTACCATCAACGTCATCATAATCATCATCATCACCATCACCATCATCAACATCATCACCTTCATCAACATCATCATAAACGTCAGCTTGATTCCAAATAACTCCTCACACACTTCCCTCAAACACACTTGACCCCAACACACCAAACATGTATTTTCTTCACCAAAAAACACCATACAAAGAATGTTTTAAATCCACTCATATTAAGGTAACAATAACCAACCAGAATTCATCAACAATAAGGCAGGAGAAGGCAAAAGTGCATAAGTTTGTACACTTTCAGAATAATATTTTTACCTGCCCTCCACCCACATTCTCCACCCTGATCATATTAAATCAATGAACCAGCTTTTAACCCAATACCAGTATTTTCCAAACGCGTGTGTTGTGTCTCACCGAGGTGGCAAGTGCCTGAAGAGCTGTGGGTGGAACAAGGGCAGGGCACACACTCATCCTTCAGACCTCCACCTGGGGCTCTGTAATAGTGTGGCATACACTCCTCGCAGTTCTGTCCCTGAGTGTTATCCTGACAGTCCATACAAACACCTGAGAAAGAGAGAGAAAGAGAGAGAGAGAGAGAGAGAGAGAAACAGGTTGTATGTATTAGGATATGTGGCACTGACTACAACACTGTTCAAACATTGCTTGGCCCATCAATCCCTGCAAAAAAATATATACGTCTATACATATTCTGAGGGATTCTATAGAATGTGTGTTCTATAGCATTTTACTCAGTTCTTTGGAACTCCATAGACCTGTAGTAGGATGTTGTAGAACTTCTGCTCATTTCATTAATTTGTTTTGTTCAAAAACTTCTCCCTGGCTGAATATTTTGAAATGAACCAGGCGTGATTGTGGAGACAAATTGTTCATAATCACCAAAAGCCCATATGTATTAAATGCTGCAGACTAGGACAGGAGGTAGCAGGGAACCCTGGGTACATAGACATAAATTAATGTAAATTTTTTTCATAGATAATGGATCGTTTAAGAGGCAGGCAGCTAGTAAGAGTGAAGATCAGCTTTAGCTGCCTCTCATCACTTATTTTGCAGTATTTCCGTTGAAGTAGGTAGCTTCAGAAGATAAATATACTGTACTATATACTGTACAGTCCTGTGAAAAAGTAAATTGTTTTTTTTGTGTGTATTTGTCACACCTACATTACTAGGGTAATCAAACTAAATGTCATATTTCACAAGAATAACCGGAGTAAATACAAAATACAGTTTAAAGAAAAACCTACCTGTCCCTACGTAAAAAAAGTGATTATGTATTAACTGTGATTTTTAGAAAACTGCGTTAAATTTTACTTTGCCAGCACTGTTGAATCAAGAAATCACTTAAACAGAACCTGTCTGATAAAATGACGCATGTTAAAAGATCTTAATAAGCAACAAAGTCTAAAGAAATTCAAGAACAGTTAAGCAACAAAGGAACTGACATGTATCAGTCTGGAAAGGTTACCAAGTAATTTCTAAGGCTTTGGGACTCCAGCGAACCACGGTGAGAGCCATTATCCACAAATGGAGAAAACTCCCCAGGAGTGGCCGGCCTACAGTACCAAAATGTCTCCAAGAGCGACGCCTCATCCAGGAGCTCATAAAAGAACACAGAACATCATCTAAAGAACTGCAGGCCTCACTTGGCTCGTCACTCGCCTTGTTAAAAAAATATAGTATATACAAATAATCGGGATATTTATAAGATCTTGATACTTACAGAATTGCAATACAAATCAAATCAGCACAGAGGTATCGTGATAATGTTGTATCAGGTGGTCCCTGGTGAGTCAAATTACTAGTATGTACTGTATATAATTACTAGTCTTGCTCAAAAAAAAAATAAATAAATAAATAAAGTCTTAACAGAGGCAGACGCCCACAAAAGAGACAATCCCACAAGCAACGTAAGCTTTTCATCCTCATGTGGTAGATAAAATCTTTTTTACTCAACCTTCAAGATTTTTTACCTGTCTTAAAATTTTTTAAGTAAAAATGTGAATCTATTTTTTCTTTTTCCCACAAAACAGTAAAAAAAAAAAAAAAAGATGTCAATGCTATTTTATTTATAAAACTAATACATTAGCCCCCTGGTTTAGTAAGCTACTGAGCTAAGCTTAATGAAGAAGCTTAATGCATATACGATTGCACAAATAAAAAATATTGGCATAAATAAATTCACGTACAAGTTAATATCAAATATAAAAGCTATATCTAGAGTAATTCTACTGTACTATTCTATTCATCAACTCAAACGATTTTCTCTCACACACACAGAGTGATCTTCATTTCCAAGGTGACTCTCATGTTGTTGAAAACCCCTCTCAGGTTGTGGGTCAATCTATATGCATTGACTCCGCCCTCTGCTTTGCATATTCATTAATTCAGAAGAAGAATATGTGCTATTTAGGTCATGAAGAGGGAAGTCCGGGCCTCTGCGAACACATATACGACACGATTTATAGCACATAAATCACGTGAGCTAAGTCGCTGTCTGACAGCCCAGAGGCCCAGAGCATTGTGGGAAACCAGGTGGGGAGGGGAAGGGGGTGAGGGAGGCAGTAAATCAGAACTGAGCTTCCATCTGCACTCACACACTCACTCACTCACACACACTCACTCAAACACACACCCACACTGCGGAAAGTGGCAGATGGACGGCTAGATGGACACACAACACGTTGGCATGCTGGTATGAACACAGAAGTATTCACCCAGACACACACACACACACACATACTCATACACACACATACAATGCTGTTAGGATGTTAACGAACTATTAAATCAGACAACGTCTCTCTGTAACGTCACTGCAGCAACGTTCTGAAAACATTCGCTTTGTCCGTTACGCTGATGTTTTATCACATCCATCTATCACGCGTGTCATTTTGTACTGTATGCATACAATTACTAACAGTGTCTTCCTGTTGCTCTCCCATCTGCTGTGCTGCACAAAGTATTGGCACCCCTCTACATCATCCATCATCCAGAAGTAGTAAGCAGATTAAGCACATATAATTTGAGTGGCTGTGTTTTATTTCTTTGAACAGCAGGGACATAAACGGTATATTGTGCGCGTGTGCGCTGTACAGCTATTAGTACATTAAAAAAGATCCAGCTGGAGAATGATTAACACACACATATGCATAAACAAACATAAGCCTAAGTCTCTAACTGTATAAATAACTGCAGTAAATTTATAGGTGACTTACAGAATAGCACTTGATCCAGCGCACAATATTTTGTGCAATTGATTTGCTTATTTTCACGCCCAGACAATGAAACGTCCAACACGAGCAAACACAATAATGCAGCTACAGGATATTCCAGTATATCGAGGTGATGAAATAATAAATATGTACCTTGTGCGATCGCTTCATGCATTTAAATTAAATTGATGTAATAATGGCAGCTATTTTACACGTACTTCAGCACTCTCAGCGCGATTACTCTCACCTGGGTGCCTGTTGTTTTCACGCAGGATGCCGACAACCCTGTGCTCTAAGGGGAGAGAGGTGGTGTGTCGAGCTCTTACCGGATTGCGGGTGGCAGTAGGTGGAGTGTGCGTTGCACTGACACGGCTGACACCCCGTGCTGCTGAAGTGGAAGAATCCCGGGTGGCAGTCGTCACACTTGGGGCCATACACTCCCGTCTTACACACACATGTCCCTGAGCTGTGAGAGGAGACAGAGGACACTGTCAGTACACACACACACTATTATTACTATTATTACTGCTACTACTGCTACTATTAGTACTACTAGTAATGCTACAACTCCTACTATTACTGTACCACTACTACAACCACCTCTACTATACTGTCACAGTTGTACGGTGTAGTATTACTACTACAACTACATTTACTACTGCTAACAGTACTAATAGTATTACCAATACAATTAAAACAAAAACAACTACAAAAGTAACTACTACTAGTAGTAGTAGCATTTCTACTATAACTAATTCCACACCAGTAAAATGACTACTACAACTACTACTAATAATATACAACTAGTACAAATACAACTACTACTACCACTAATAGCATTACTACAATTATAAAAGCACCTACAATCACTACTATACTTGTTCCAACTACTTAAAAGTCCACTTCTTTAACTTCTATTACTATCACTAGTAAAACAGTTACTACTAGACTACTACTACTACTTCTACTGCTGCTACAACTACTACCATTAAAACTACTACCGTTCCCACATTTACGACAACTACCAGTAGGATGTCTATGGCTACTACATACATACTAATACAAATAGTAATAGAATTAATTCTACTACTAATATCACTACTACTAGTATTACTATTACAACCACACAATAACCAACCAACCAATTATTAAATATCGATTTTTAAATAATCAAATAAATAATATTTAACATTGAAAAGAAGAAAATATTTCGAACAAAATCTATACAAACTTGAACTGGGGATCAAATCAGCTTTAATTTTTAAAGGCATTAATGTTGAGGGCAAAAAAAAAAAAACAATCACAATATTTTGAATCACTACAGCATATAGTGGTACGCTGGAATACGAATGTCCAGCCTCACTAATTTTCACCTTAAGAAATTTGCCTTGCTATAGGAGCGAACAAACTGAAACAAACTGAATGCCGGCTAAGTTACACGTACGTCTGGGAGTCGTTCAAAACTTGTTCGCATTAGTAGAAAGCCATGGCGGCATAGCGCCACATTTCCTAAGAATGTCAAGGATGGTAGCCAGAAGAAAAGGGAGCCACTTTAAGTTCGGTTTTTAATGCAGCCCGTGCCAAGAGAAATCATAGATTAAGCTTAAGTAAGGGTTTAATGTCTATTTATTTCATATTTTACTTCATTTACATGTCTTTTCTTAATGTTTTGATATGCAAAAATATGATTATAATGTTGGAAATTGGTAATATTGGTAATATTTTTGGGTGGCTGGAACCGATTATCTGCATTTACATTATTCCCTATGGAACAATGCATTTTGCAATTCGAAATTTCACCTTAAGATCTGTCTCTGGAACGGATTAAATTCATATGCCGAGGTACCGCTGTACTGATATTATATCAGCATATCACACAGCTCAGAGAGGGAGAGAAGGACATGCCACCTTTCCAACACACACATAACAACTGACAAAAAACACAATTATCCTAAAAAAGGATTTTTTAATTACATTTGACATTTTATACAGAATACATTTTATCTTTATGTTTTACTGCCCTCGCTTTTTCCTTTTCTTTTTTTTTTTTGGTTCAGTGCGTGACTTTGACTTTAACCAGCTGGTGAAGCTAAAGACAAATGAAGCTCCATTTTATTGTCCATTACATAACCCAAGTCACAGATTTGCACAACACATGCACAGCGCAATAAAAACAGAGCATATCACTGAAAAACATTCCAGAGAACACACCCAGTGTACCAGCCGATATGTGGACGTGATGAATAAACATACAGTAGAGTCAATAATCAATCAATCAATCAATCAATCAATCAATGCTCTTTCAGCTCAAGCCTTATTCTCATTTCTTGTCTTGTGTATCACACACACACACACACACACACACTTTGGCAGGGTTTAAATGCCTGTGCAGCCTCACGACCAGGAAATAAGAAAATCACCCCTGACCCATCTATCTTCCGGCAAACGATCCGGAGCAATCAGATCCGCGATCACATGACGCATGAACGGCGCCATTCCTCCAGCTTGGTGTCACATCGATCACGCCAAACACTGACGTGTGCAGATGTCAAACACAACCCAAACCAGCCTCTTAGCTCTTTGTTACAATAAACACAAGATCAGATTTTCATTTATTTGTAAAGATTTTACACGCTTACATTTAAATATTTATATTTATATCGATTCCATTGATAGATCTTAAGTTGCTGAGTTACTATTTAATACAAGGTTACAATATTATCCACTCGAATGCTATCACGTTGCCACGAAATCCTGTGATGTTTAATTGTTGATTATTAAAGGTGTTACGCTACAATAAAACCCGCCGTAATTTAAAAATATTGCAACTCTACAACACATTTGATTTTTTTCCAAATTTAGTTTTGTCCAATTCCTCCCCATCACTAGGGGGCTCCCACATTAAGGCTACTACTACCACTCAGTCGGAAGGGCCAAAAGACTATCACGTGTTTTCTTCGAACCACGTGACGCCAGCCAACCGCATGTTTTCAAACTGCTCGCTCACGCTCCGTTGGGGGCGGCGTAACACACTCGGAGGACAGCGCTAGCCGTCCTTCCGCTTGCATGAGCTCACAGACGCCCCTGATTGGCTGTAGAGTCGTGGATAATCCCTCCCTTCTGAGAGAGCTCGGCCAATCAGCTCTCTCTAGACCTCCGCTAATGTTTCCTGAAAGCTCCACCCGCCTTCCTCCAGCTTGGGCTGATGTGTCAAACTTTTCAT
The DNA here is from genome assembly GCF_024256425.1 of Clarias gariepinus. Lineage (NCBI taxonomy): Eukaryota > Metazoa > Chordata > Actinopteri > Siluriformes > Clariidae > Clarias > Clarias gariepinus. The sequence continues at coordinate 33,869,784 of NC_071108.1, read as the reverse complement.
TCATGATACACAAATGACCTGCACGTATTCATTTCACTTCGCTCCAACTTTTTAGTCCCTTCACTCTTTTCTCCATATTTCTCATACTTCCATCTTCTTATTTCTCCATCCTTTTCATCTTCTTATTCCTCCATCCTCTTCATCTTCTTATTCCTCCATCCTCTTTATCTTCTCATTCCTCCATCCTCTCTTCCATCTTTTCATCGATTTATTTTCTATATCTTTCAATCCTTCCTTTCATCTTTTCATACTTGTATCTGCTTCATTCCTACGTTCTTCTAATCTTTACATCTTGTCCATCTTCTCATCCTCTTTATCTCCACATCCCCCACATCATCCATTCATAGACTTCATCCCTTCATCCATTTAATTCTTCCATCTTCTTATCCCTTCATCCCTACGTATCTCAACATCATCCTGATCTTAATTTTTCTCTCATCTGATTATTTCATTCACACAATTCTTCAATCTTCTTTGTCGACATCTTTATCTTTTCCTTCCTTCATTATACCTCCTATCCTCTTATTGCTTTATCCTTTTCTTTTACCTCTTTATTCCATCTTCTCTGGATCTTGTCATTCTTCTGATCTGTCCATCTTCTCATCTATTCACCCTCTTTATTTCTCCATCTTCATGATCTTTCCATAGGTTTTATCGCTACATCTTCTTCATTCTTACACATTTTTCTCTATTTATCTCCTTGTTTTCTCCAAACTTCCTCCATTTCTCCTTCTTTTAAATCTCTGGTCTCCATCTTTTTATCCTCTTTATCTCTACGTCCTCATTTTTCCTCTATTTTCCCATCCCTTCATCCTCTGTCTCTGCATCTCCCTGATCTTTCAATCTGATCCTTCCTCTATCCTCTTTTTTTCTTTGTCCTTTAAATCCTTTCATCCATCCATCCATCCATCCATCCATCCTCTTTATCTTCCCATCCTCGTCATCCCTATATCTTTATCTTTCTCCATTCACATCTCCATAGTTCTTATTTCAGAGCCTCTGAGAGTGTAAGGTTTTTAACAGCCTCAGATAAAATCCCTTTGTGATTCTGTGTGTCTGCGTACGTGCGTGTGTCTGTGTTTAAATCAGCCTTGCTCCAGACAGCTAACCCACACTGACACACACACACCAAACAACAAAGCTGTCTATGTCTCTCATTTTTAATTCAGCCAGCTCCAGACGAGTGACTGGGAAAAAGCATGACTCACATCTGGAACCGTACACGTACGCACACACACAGACACGTGCACACACACACACACACACACACACACACGCACAAACACACATTACTCTCTTTTCATACTTTTTTTTTTTTAAGATAAAAAATGCAACAATATTTTAAGAATATACAGCTAAATACAGATAAGAACACTGACTGACAGATCTGACCTAATATTTTGGCCTTTTTGATTAACGTTGTGACATCGCAAAAAAAAAAACTTTATTTCAGTTCAGCAATCCTTCTTTCTCCTTTTAAAGAACAAAACACAATTTTTTCTTAAATCTCCAAATGTTGGACTTATCTCAATAAATCTGAGCTGACGATTCAGTCCCAGAGGAAAGGATAGAGGGATGAAGAGGATGAAAGAAAGATACAAAAAGCGATAAAAAAGATGAAAAGGATGGAGGGATAAAATGAGAGAGATATGGTAAAAGGGGAAAGAAAAAAAAATAAGTAAGATAACCAGGTGAGAATTAAGAAATGCAGAAGAAAGAGTAGGAAAAAAGATGAAAGGATGAAAGAGAAAGAGAGAGAAAGAAGGAAAGAAAGAAAAAAGATGTATGGATAGAAGGAAGATGAGGATCTTTTTTTCCTCGATTCCCGTCTCCGTGTGCATGGAGTTTGCATGTTCTCCCTGTGCTTGGAGGGTTTCCTCCTCGTACTCCGGTTTCCTCCCACAGTCCAAAGATATGCAGGTTAGGCTAATTGGCGTTCCCAAATTGTCCGTAGTGTGTGTGTGTGTGTGTGTGCTCTGTGATGGATTGGCACCCTGACCAGGGTGTACCCCACCTCGTGCCCTAAGTCTCCTGGGATAGGCTCCAGGCCCCTGCGACCCTGAATACAGGATAAAGAGGTATAGAAGATGAGTGAGTGAGAGGATGAGAAAGAAAGAAGAGAATGTATGGAGGGGTGAAAATAATGTAGGGTGAGAAAGAAGAAAAGAAAGAAAGAAGCAGGTGAAGAATGAGAATAATGAACAGATAAAGAGGATAAAGAGATAAAGAAGAATTAAATAAAAGGATGTGAGGATGAATTGAGAGATATGGATGAAGGAATTGAGGAGACAGTAATGCAGAAGAAAGAATGGAAGGTAGAGGTAAGATGTAAAGGGATGAGAAAGAAAGAAGGGAAGTAAGGATGATGGAATGAAAATGATTTAGGGATAAGAAAAAAATGGAAACTATGGATGCAGGAATGAAAAAGATGAAAAGGTATGAAAGGGTGTAAGGGTATGAAAAATGAAGGGAAGAGAAAAAGAATGAAATGTATGAATGGAGAGATTGTGAGAATAAAAAAGAGCGATAAAAAGCAAAAAAGAAAAAGCACAGATGAAAAAGCAGGAAATGTGTGATGAGTAATGAGGAATAAAGAAGGGTGTGTGTGGATGGAGGAATGGGGAAGAAAGGATGAACAGTTTGGATGGAAGGATGATAAAAATGGAGGAATAAGAAGGAAAGGCAGACTGCAGGGAGGAGGGCGGTGTTTCTTCTGAATGCTTTCTCTTTAAATTATTGGCTGGCTTATAAAATATGCATCACACACACACACACACACACTCATATATGCTCTCCCTCTCTCTGTCTGTCTCTCTCTCACACACACACATGATGATGTTTCCAGCTGTGCTGAGCTGCTAGTGTGAGAGAGACATAAAGAGGAAACACCTCCTGGGGATTAGTGGGTACATTTGCAGTCTGTGTGTGTGTGTGTGTGTGTGTGTGTGTGGGCGCATGTATGTATATGTGAATGTGAGCCGACCGATAGCCAGGTTGCCATGGTGACGACTCAAGAGCATGCAGCATCCTGCGGAATGAGAGAGAGGTGTGACATACGACCTGTCCCATCAGAGAGAGAGAGAGAGAGAGAGAGAGGAAAAGAAAAAGAGAGAGAGAGGAAGAAACAGGCGTAGGAGTAAGAGAGAGACAGAAAGGAAAAGAACTCACACAGACAAACAGAAGACAGACAGTGAGACAGATAGAGAGACACATTCATAGACAGAGACAGACAGAGGAGAGAGAGAGACAGAGGCAAATAGAAAGACAGAGTGAATAAAAGACAAACAAAAAGACATACACCAACAAAGAGAGAAAAAGACAGATTGTGGGAGAGACAACAAGATAGGTAGAGGGACACAAAGACAGATAGACTGAGAGAGAGAAAGAGACACGTACACAGACAGCCAGAATGGTGAGGGATGGACAGACAGAGAGTGGGTGACAGACAGACAGGAAGTCGGACAGACAGACAGACAGAGAGTGGGTGAGAGACAGACAGGAAGTCGGACAGACAGACAGACAGAGAGTGGGTGAGAGACAGACAGGAAGTCGGACAGACAGACAGACAGAGAGTGGGTAAGAGACAGACAAGAGGTCGGGCAGACAGACAGACAGACAGACAGACAGACAGACAGAGAGTGGGTGAGAAACAGACATAAAAACAGAGTGGAAGAGACAGAGGGTTAAACAAATAGAAACAGACAGAGAGTGACACACAGAGGCAGGCAGGGAGAGACAAACAGCTACAGGCAGACAGTGTATAGCTCTGTGACACACACACACACACACACACACACTCCCTCTCCCTCTGTCTACTTTATAAAAACCTGATTAGTCATCAGTCTTGAGTTATGAATGGTGTGGGAGGCTTTTCTCCATTTACACACACACACACACACACACACACACACAGATTCGATTATCAGTGTGAGATAATGATCGATTTGTCCCTCACTAACCCCCCAAACCGACATTATACTTCACACAGGGTATTTGTCTCTGTCTCTCTTTCTATGTGTGTGTGTGTGTGTGTGTGTCTGTGCGCACATGTGTGTCTCGCTCTTTCTCTTTCCAGATGAAACACGTCCTTCATGCAGTGTTTGGTGTAAACACAGACATCCGTGTTGCTTTGTAGTAGAGGAACAAGACACACACACACACACACACACACACGTCTCATTCCTGTCCCTTTTAGAAAGAATTCACTAATGAACTACGGTCCTGGCAGCTCAAGCTCAAAGTCTGTCTGATCGACCGGTGCGTCTCTATTATACATGTATTTATCATTTTAAAATCGATTTATCATCACAAAAAGAATCGCAATTCATAACTGAATCGATCTTTCCTCATCTCTACTGTCCGGCCAATGAAAACGCTCGGTTTCAGTGAAAGATGATGTCGAGCTCTGATTGAGAAACACAACCGGACGGGATTGTGTTAGTAACTGATGAAATAAAAACTCTGTAGTGGCGTCTGACTGAATCAATAATTGATTAACGCTAATCAACAGCGCAGTGTGAGCCGAGGGTTAAAGACGCGAGTGTGTGCATTATTCAGCCGCTGTACTTTTCCATCTCACACGCCGCACAGACGGACATATTGATCACACACACACACACACACACACAGTCACACACACACAGTCACACACACAAACGAACAAAGAGACTTTGACTCACTGTTGAAAAGATAATATGAAAAACATGATACATAAAAAATAACATATTGTATCCAGAACATTAATATAAACCTGTGATTGGCGGCTGCACTGATGTTGGTATAAAAAATAAATCAACACCTTCCGACCAATCAGAATCCAGAACCAATCCAAAAAAATATACAGTAGATAAGCTTTTAACCAAAGCTCATGACATGACCTTAGTGTGTGTGTGTGTGTGTGTGTGGCAGTAATAACATTTTAAAGAGCCAAAGGCATTCAGCTGCATACTACGTAAGTAGGTCAGTGTTACACAACGACTAGAGCTCTGTGTGTGTGTGTGTGTGTGTGGGCACGTGTCCGATTTCTCTCCCACTGTCTCAATCCCATAATCCTCCTCTCTAGCTCGAAAACAGGAAGTGTTTATTTCTCTCTCTCCCCCTTTAGCTTCTTATTCATTTATTTATGCAGAAATAATATAATTTAGCATAACGTTAACCGGCTAATTCATTTTCATTTTCTGCTGCCGTGTCACTAATAGCTTAACAACATTAGCATAGTATTAATAGCGTGCTGTAGTTTACTGCTCATAAGATAACTTAGAGGCTGAATGTTTGTATCCTTCTTGCAAACAGCTAATCAGCTATTTGTTCCTTTAGCATATAGCGCTAATAAGCTAATACAGATCTGCTGTTAGCTAGCTGTTAGATCTGCTGTAAAGAAGTTTATGAATTTATGCTAGGAAAAGTGAACACAAAAAGCCACTCTTTGTAGCTTAATGTAACTAGCTAATACCTGTGTGAGGCTATTTATTTAGCTTTATTTAGCTTTTTATATGGACACAAATATCAACACTTGACTTAGATGCGTTAACTAAAATTTTGTTGAAATAAGTTATATAAGCAATAATATATTTAAATAAACATTAAATATATTAAAACCCTAGCTAAACGCTACCTAGCTAGCTAGATATATTTTAGTACAAATTTTCGGTAACTGAAGCATCTCAACTCTGTCACAGTGTTAATACAGCTAGCTAGCAAGGTTAATGAATTCATATCTATTAAAATAAATGTTAGATACACTGTTTCACTAGCTAAATCCTAGCTCAATCACTTAGCTAGCTAAAAAGAACTGCAGTAGCAATCACTACTATCTAACTAATATGTAATCTACATTACCGTTGTTTAGCTATCATGCCAGCTAGTTTTAAAAGTAGCTAAACAGAAATTTAAAAAAATCTACTTAAGTAACTAAGCATAATTCTTTTACTAGTTAAACGCTAGTCATATCCTAGCTAGCTACATATTTTGCAGTGTCATCACTGATTGCTAACCGAAGCGGCTCATCTGCTGCATTTAGCCATGGAAATAACATTTTACCTTTAAATTGGATTATTTTAATACTTTATTTTATATAGTTAAAATAAGATGTTTATGTTAAGCTATTCCTGCAACAAACAGAAATACCCAAGTGCTTATTTTTTTATTTATTATCTAGCTTCCCGTTTATATTTACCCAATGTTTCTATGCTAGTAAGCCTATTAAATACGCAAATTCCAATAGGAAGGTGTTGCAAAGATAACTGTAATGATTTGTAAAATACACATTTTTAATGCATCAGTAACATAGAGTTGGGTGCAAAAATTTGTGCACCCTTCGTACTGAAAAAAATTTATGGCACCAACATCAAGAAGACATTTAATGCGAGTTTGCCCTCACAGATATTTCTTTCATGAGTGACAGTCAAAAGGTTTGTTATAAGATTTTTTTCTAAGTCTAAAGTCGTTTTTTTCTACTTCTTCTTCTTCTTCTTCTTCTTTCCTTGCTTTTTTCTTTACTTTTTCATTTTGATTTGTGGTGAGTATAAATATCAGAAGTGACGAATTTACCTCCCACACGTCAGGATAGATTTGTTCCCCTGAATCCAATCCAATGCAGAATCAAAAGCAAACTCCTACACACGCCTACAGCCGGAGTCCACACATACATACACTCACACACACTCACACACACACACACACACACACATGTATCTGTTAAGCTAAGATTAGGAACTAAAGCTTCTATCGACCTCCTAATGTTGCTGACCCTATACAAACCATTGATTGTTACCCAGAATGCCTCTCACCTGTCACATCCCGGACCAACGGCGCCAAATGTGTCGCAGCTGCAGGGGAGACAGCCGATGGTGCCGTTGCTGAAGTGGTCTTCCTTACACTCCTCGCACTGGAGCCCTGTGTATCCCATCATGCACACACACTGTCCCGTGTCACGATCACACTCATCCGGATCCAACACACCCTCTGTGCTGCAGTTACACACCAGCTCTGTGTGTGTGTGAGAGAGAGAAAGATAATTTTATTTTGGAAACATTTTTTGTATAAATATTTTTAAAACAACAACAACAATAATAATAATAATAATAATAATTGATAAATAAAAGACATATAATTTATTAATTATATATATATATATATATATATATATATATATATATATATATATATATAATTATATATATATATATATATATATATATATATATATATTAAATAAACAATAATTAAATCTGCAACTTAAAAATATAAATATGAATCAACCAGTTCTATAATTGAACATTTTTTGTTCAATATAAATGAGATTTTGTTTTTTGGAATCTGTTATTTGAATTTTTAAAAAATTAACAAAATATCGATATCAATAATTTAATCATCATGTTACCCAAACATGTATTTTTATTTATATTACTCAATTTCACCTCATATATTTCTTGCTTTATTTAAAGAAACATTTGCCTTATTTTTAAAATAACTGTGGAAAATAGAAAAACAAATCTGCTTATAAATAATCAATAAATAAAAAGAAACGTTTATTAAGGTTGAAAACCTTACATTTTAATGAATTAATTTTCTTTTCCTTTTAATTATTATTATTATTATTATTATTATTAGCTTATATTATCTTATCTTAAATATATGTTATCTGCTAAAAAGTATTTTTGATATTTGAAATGTTTCTTATTTTTTATTAGGTTCATTACCTATTATATACAATACTGTGTATAAAATATTCTACCTAATTTCCTACTTATATATAATGGAACCAAAGATCTGAAAATTTAATGTTACATTTAAAATTGTAATAAAATTATAAGCGAGAAAAAAAACACACACACACATACACACACATACAGTACACACATGCAAATGGAGGTAAATTACAGTTTTGAATTCCTATTTCTCAATCAGCTGCACATTTCCCATCATGCACTTCACCCTGCCATAGGATGCAGCATGAAAGGGCACCAGCTGAACAAAACATCATTTGTATGCTCCGCCGCACACACCCACACACACACACACGCACACACAGGCGGAGATCGTCTGTATAAACACCTCCGGGTCCTAAGGGGGGTCATGGAGAACCCCGTTAAGCCTCTTACAGCTTTCCGTCTGACGGCTCACACACGTCTGTATAAATGAGGCGGTGTGCAGGGATTTCTGTGATAGTAACAGGAATTTAAAAATGAAAGCTGGTAACATGACGGTGTGAGAGTTTTTAGGAGGTGTATTTAGCATCTAATGTCATTTTGTTCCGGTGTAAATTTAGTTCAGGTGCGAATGTAACAATTCATTGAAGGTTTTATGATAGAGAAAACACTTACAATTATTGCACAGTGCTCTCGCTCCAATTATCCGAGACGATCATTATTATGATGATCCGGTGTGTTTCCATGGAAACAATTTAAGTCAGGTTAGCATGCCGTTCATTCACAATTAGTTTCCCTTAATCTTTAGTGTTTTATTAATTTTATTCAGGCTTTGATCTTTGAACCGTCTCTTCCTGAAACATTGCGTCATGAGCTTCAGGAAAATGTACCACTTAGATTTAACAAAACTGATTAGCATTTCATTGTTAGGCGCTATTTATTTAACTCTGTTATTCATGCCATGCCCTCTTTTAGGTTCTTTTATTGCATTTAAAAAAACAAACTATTTTATTTTACTATGCATAACTGCATATGTGCCTTATCATGCCAGTGTTATACATGTATTGTAAACATTGTATAAACAAGTACAATTTGCCCAACAAACCGCAATCACATGCATGATGATTTAACCACCAGATAAAAATGTATAACCGTGACCTGGCTAAATATCAATATTATGGTTTTATAAGTATTAGATAGACAGTAGATTACATTAGATATAATTGCTTCTGTAAGACACAGTAAAGGGTAACAAGGAAAGTAAGATATGAAGCAACAACTGCATAATATTACAAGTAAGAAGTCACAAGTAAATGAAATTGTCAAGAATCAAATATAAAGTCAATTGTAATGTATCAAGATGTAAAGTATGAGATGAAATAATTAGTACGTACCTTACTAGTAACAGGTAAAGAAGTAAAGCAAAGTAAAATATGAGGCAACAACCAGGTAAATTAAAGTAAATTAAAAAGTAATGTGTTGAATAAAGTAAGAAGTAAAGTAGTTAGTAAAGTAATAAATAAATAAAAGCAAAGTTAGATTTAAAGCAACAAGTAGCTAAAATTACCAAGTAACAAGTAAATTTAATGTTAACGTAAGAAGAAGGAGATGAAGTAAGAGGAAAAGTAACAAGTAGCTGAAGTTCTTAAGTAAGAAGTAACATAGAAGTAAAGTAAGATAGAAAGTAACAAGTAGATAAAATCATTATGTAAAAAGTGAAGTCAATTAAGATGTGAAGTCATGAATGAAAATAAGACATAAAGTAATGAGGAAAGTAAGATGAAGCAACACAGCTGAAATTACCAATTAACAAGTAAATTAAAAATTAAAGTAATGTGTAAAGTAAAGAAGGTAAAGTAACATGTGGCTGAAATTAACAAGTAACAAGATGTAGCAGGAGAAGTAAATTAAATTAAATGCTCATGCTATATGTATCAAGGATTTGAAAAGATTCAGCGAATTTTGTGATAAAAAAGAAAATAAAATGTATTTAGAATAATATGATACATTCTTGGTGTAATGTTGTTATTGGATGTGACTGATGACGGTGATGGAGATGTTGCACGTCTCAATGCCACCTAAGGAATACGACAGGACCAGAAGACAAGGAAAGAAAAGGACGACCTGCTCCTGGTAGATTATACTGTAAATGGTGACGGCTTGGACAACCTCACCTCAGACGAGTTCGTCTCGCCCCCTAATGACGTCACACGGACATTTCACACTTTTAGCAGTGTTCAGGTTGTGAAACAAGGTCAACATTCGACCATTTCAACTCATGACCTTCAGGTTACTAATATTCTATGCGCTTGTGGGTGAAAGATGAAAAAATGCTTGTCGTTCAGAGATTTCTTATGAAATTTTAAGGTTTGTTTTTCCACAGGTGGGAAGGTGAGCAGCACTTTTGTTGTTATTAATATTATTATTATTATTATTAGTCCTTACAGACGGGAATCATGCTGTCTTTGGGCTCATATCTGGGTCAGACTCACTGTGCTGTAAAAATCAAACGTGTGAAACTAAGTGCACGATTCCACTTACAATCTGGAAAAGTGAAATAAATCAATTCAATAAATAAATAAATGAATAGTTCTGAGCAACGATAGCATAAAAAAGAAAGTAGGACGTGGCACCTCCAGACATCAAACATGTCTATGCTGGACAGATGTGTATGGTTATTAAACAGGTTTTCTTTCTTTCCAAGCCTCCTTATCTGTATACACTTGAAACATGACGGAGGTGCCATTATTTTGTGTAAAAACTGGACTGGTTCTTTTGTCAACACATCACGCTAACGCCTGATACCTCGCAGGTATACAGGACGTCTTTCTGTGACCTCTCCCATCTAAGCATGTTCTATACAGTACGAATCCTTCCCGAGTGTCCAGGGAAAGTTAGGATGTGATGCTTGGAACGTTTCCAGAAGGTGCCAACAAAAGGCGGCTTATACAAGCTCAGGCTTTTGTCTCGGTTCTTTGACCTCCTGCTTTAGGAACAACAGCTGTGGCTGCGGCCGTGGGGCTACGCTGGTCTCCATGGCCCCCTGTTTTGTTTCGTTTATTTATTATTTTTTAGAGGAGATGCCTTATGACAAGGGTTCACCTCGACACAGGAAGAAATCTCAACAGGACTGGAGAGGTTGAAACAACACATTATCAGTTCTTGATAAGGACTATAAAACCTTTTACAGGCTTCAGGAATTGTTAAGACAATTCCAAGACATGTTCACCTTAGCAGTTTTGTGCTAGAGCTTGTACAGCACCGTGCAAAAGTCTTGACCCTCCATTTCTCCGTATTAAACGAAATTAGGTAAATGATGTAAATTAAATTTCAAGAAATGGGAACAAATGTTTTACTGCATCAACCTGCAAAGTACCTTAATATACAAGTTTTTTTTTTTTATGTACGATCATCAGCAGCGACCTCATTTTCCCTCTCGTCTGTTCCAAATACTCAGCGTTTAGTATACTAATCACCGCCCTGATCATCTGCCATCATCTGCACCTGTTTCCCACTGGGTCGTGCCTTAAATTTGATGTTTTTTCATGCTTATATGATTAATAGATCGTTAAACCCCAAAAAACAAAACAAAAAAACCTCCTTTAGGAAGCCAGGAGAACTATTCCTGCGGATTACATACAGTATATCTGGCGCTTTGGCAGCAAAATATGAAAACATGAGGGGGTCAAGACTTTTGCACAGTACTGTAATGCTTGTAAGATGTGATTATTTTTGTTAATTTTGCTACTATGTGTCATCCATAGTGAAGTCCCGTGACCTGATGTAAGGTTTCATCTTTTCCTTCCTCATACAGATTATTCGGGCTTCTGATTTGTTCTTTTCCCCCTTAAAGACTAGAAAGTTTGGATCCTTTTAGTCCTCTCACAGTCAAACATCTAAACATCACACAAACCTAAACCTAAAGGATTTCTCCCACACACTACGAACAAACAATACGAACTTTCTCTCACCATAAAACTCTTTATACAGTGTTTAAAAAGGGGAACTTCATCACTTTATCACTTCCAGTTTTTGGGCAGCAATTCCTCCTTCCACTGAGAAAAAAAAGTGATACCGCTTTCCCAAAATGCCCGCCTTCCATTATGTGACTCTGTGTGTTCAGTCTAATGTTGATGCACTGCTCGTGTTTACAATAGGTTTAGGACTGTCTTCTGTAAAGAACATGATACTGATTGAGGCACAAATGTACCGTAAAGCAATTTATATAACAGGGTTGTAGAACTTGTTGCATAAGTGATGTCCAGAAGCAAACCCAAGGCCATCAGACATCCAGAGATAGATTCCAATTTTTTTCTTGTATGACATACAGTATATTACCAAATCCATCCATCCATCCATCTAGGAATCTCTGTAGTTTAAATAGGAACCGTGGAGGCCCAATATGACCATTGTATTTATTCCAATTGTACAATCGTGGTAGGATCTCCATTCAACATTTACACACTATGGCTAATTTGGGAATAAACCTAATCTGCATGTTTTTGGACTGCAGGAGAAAACCAGAGTACCTGGGCAGAACTCACCAAGCACGGGGAGAACATGCGAACTCCATGCACACAGACCCCGAGGTGGGAATTGAACCCGGGCCCTGAAGGTGCAAGGCGACGGTGCTAACCACTACGCCACTGCCCCACCATATTACCAAATATTTCTACATTTGTTGTTTATTGTAATATGATGCTTTACAAACCATTTTGGTAAATTCAGATTTTTTAGGTCAGATCAGATTTGCGTGTCATGATGGTACACGTTGAAAATTACATTACATGTGACTTTTATTAGACTCTAATGTTGAAGCGTCTGTAATATGAAACGGCACGCATACGCACATCGATATGTCTTTGGTCGCGTTATCTGGGTTAAAAAACAAATGTCATATTCATGCGGCAAACAAAGGATGGCATTTTAGCAAACAGGAAAAAAAAAATCTTGTGGTTTTGCTCTGGAGGACGGCGAGCAGTGAATCGGATGCATTTGTTGAGTTCCGGAAGAAGAAAGAAAGCCAGACCCCTCGCTGTTGCTAGCACTGCTATGAAATCCCCACGCTGACGGTGTTGACTGTTGACAGCCGTATGAAAAAAAAAATCATAGTTGTGTCACATTAGGGTAAAAACAAAATTCTGATTTGAGTCACTTCATGCTGGTGATGTGAACGTACGTAGCCTTATACACTTCTGATCAGATGGCTTTGTACATGTACATGCACTTTGGACAATAACAATAAAGTTGAATCTAATCAAATCTAAAATAATAAATGTGACAGAGACTGGATATGTAAAAAAAAAAAAAAAAAACACACAAGCAGATAAGCACACTCACATATAACGCATCGATAAAGAGCAAGAAAGCATGACCTGAGGGCTGTTACTGCATACAACTGATTTTATACCTGTAATAAAGTGCCATAACACTCTGTGTCATGCGGGCACAAGAAAATAATCAACTATAGGATGACGTTATGAAGTGGACGCACCTTTCCCTCAATCTGAAGTTCTTTTCCTATCGCATCGTTTCTCTGACATTTTATTTTTCTATTCCTCTTACAGCAACCTGTCCATGATTTGTACTGACATTTTGTACTTTGTATACTGTACATCCCACACCCTCACCCGACACTTACTTTCTCTCAGACAGAAAGGGAAAACCAAAAACAATGACAGATTTGTGTTAATTCGTCCAAAAGTGTAAAAGAGCCACTCACGGAAGAGCACATACAGAAGCGTAAGGATATCTGCAAACAAAACGTGGAGCGATACTCGAAGCAAGGTGAACGTTTCTTATAGAGAATCATTACTGGTGACGAGACACGGATTCATCACTACGAGCCTGAGAGTAAACGGCGGAGTGCGGAACGGAAACGTCCTCAATCACCGACCGAGAAAAAGTTCAACAATCAGCTGGAAAATTCATCAATGCTTACAGTTTTCTGGGATTCTCAAGTGCCAGAAGTATTGGAACATAACCAGGAAAAGGGTTCGCTTTCCTGAAAGCAGCCCTACGAGGACGAAGACTGATTTCTGATGAAGAAGTGAAGACAGCGGTGCATCCGTGGCAAGACATTTTCTAATGAGGGAAGCTTGTGGACAGATGGACAAAGTGTATTGAAAAGCAAGGAGGTTACGCATGTCAAAAAATGATGGCTTTTACTTCTAAAAGTAATTTTACTTCTAAAAGTAAATTAAAATGAATTTTACTGTCAGAGTGCAGATTTTGGACTCACGCTTTCTACACTGTATGGACAAAAGTATTTGTTCAGTCCTGTTAATTACCGAATCACTAGTTTCCACCAGGGCCCTTATCCCCAGTGAAGGACAATCTTAAATTTTCAGTATACCGAAACATCTTGGACAATGCTACGCTTCCAACTTTGCTCCAACAGTTTGGTGAAGGTCTTTTTCTATTTCTACATGACTGAGCCCCAGTGCACAAAGCAAGGACTATAAAGACATGGTTTAATGAGTTCAGTGTGGAAGAACTCGACCGGCCCGAACACAGAGCCCTGATCTCAACCTCATCGAGCACCTCTGGGATGAACTGGAACGGAGATTGGGAGCAAGGCCTTCTCGTCCAACATTAGTGCCTGACCTCTACAGAATGAATGGGCACAAATTTCCACAGAAACACTCCAAAATCTTGTGAACAGCCTTCCAAGAAGGGTGGAAACTGTTATACAGTAGCTGCAAATGGGGGACCGACTCCATAGAGACCCGGACTTTACTGTTGCAATTTGTACTATACATAATAGTTATATATTATACATAACAGTCCTTATCTGAGGATGGTAAAGGGTACAATGTCATTACAGGTTTAGCGGAATTCTATTGTCCATATAGTGTACACTGCATATAAATAAAGGACCAAAGAAGTCCTTTGGTGTTGGAGCATGAGATCAGACTGTCCTCGACTCCAGAATCTCACACTGATTTAATGTCTGCTTTTCTTTTTTTTTTTTTTTTTTTTGGAGCTGAACAAGTGCACACACGGTGTAGGAGTGTAAATCAGACCATGCTGTGCAATAAAAATAAATTGGTCTCCTTGGTTTGTCTCATAATAAACGGCATAGCGGATGGAAGGAGAGGACAGAAGGGTTGTCGCTTCGCTGGCTGTCATATAGAACATTCTCAGAAGAAAAAGGGGACATATATGTGTGTGTGTGTGTGTGTGTGTGTGTGTGTATAGAGAGAGCACTGTAGCCTCGCACCTCCAGGATCCAGGTTTGATTCCCGCCTCAGTGTCTGTGTTCATGGAGTTTGCAGGTTTTCTCCGTTCTTGGTGGGTTTTCTTCTGAGTATTCTGGTTTCCTCCCACAATCCAAAGACATGCAGATTAGGCTCACTGGCATTCCCAAATTACCCACAGAGCTCAAATGCACATGTGAATGTTGGCCGGAGGTCCTACCACTGGCATCCACCCAGTGTTCCAGATAGAATCAGAGTCCATATTCCATACTCTTCCATAATTTCTTACTCCATATGCCATATTTACTATTCCCTATACTCTATACCTTATTCTCTCATTCCCCTACTTCTTATCCCAAACTCTCTAATTTCTACTCCCAAACATTTCATATTTCCTATTCCCTGTTCAATATTCCCTACTCCATATATCCTTAAACCTTGCTCCTTATGACAAATTTTATTCCATATTTCCAATTATTGCACATTGTCTATTCCCTTGTCCCTGTTCCATATTCATTATTCCCAACACTCTCGTGAAAATACAGCGGTCATTACGGTACAGACGGTTGATTTATATATATATATATATATATATATATATATATATATATATATATATACAAATCAATCTAGGAACATATATACATAATATATAAAGTGAATTGGAATTGGTGATTAGATGGATGGAAGAGACAATGAATTGTAATTAAAAGACATCCGCTCTGATGGTGATGGTGGGAATGGCTAGACCACAGGATCAGAGACTCACCTTGGGAATTGTCTGAGGTTGTGATAACCCCTGCGTCCTGGTCCTGATCAGACACGGAAGTGAGGCGCCTTTGTGGCAGGAGCAGACGCGCGGCTCCGGGTTCGAGGCGCGCCGGGAGCGCGGCATCCTCCCCGAGACGCGCCGGGGGTGCTGGGGTGCTGCCGGGGTCGCCGGGGGGCGGCTCGGTGCTGGTGGAGGTGGTTTGTGCAGGCAGCACGGTGGGCGCCGGAGTCAGGCCGAGGCGCAGGATGGACTGGGGATCCGCATCAACTGCGCTGAGCACCGGCCGGGGTTTCCGGACCGCATCGTGCGCGCAGGACCACCCGAGACACACCAGCGCCAGGAGCGAGGACGCAGGAGACATCATCATCATCATCAGCATCACCATCAGGAGCATCTCCTCCTCTCTCTCTCTCTCTCTCCTTCTCTCTCTCTCTCTGTATCAAACCTTCTCCTCCTCCTCGAACAACAACGGCGCAGCGATCAGATCCCCTCCTCCAATTCCCATTAGCTTGTCTATAACATAGGTCTATAATATAAATAACATTTCACTCCAAACCCATCCAGCGTTGAACACACACTCACAAAAACACCCCTCTTTTATTTCTAAAGGCTATAATAAATCCAGCAGCGCAAGGTGTTTGTCGACGCATCTTAACCCACACAAGCAGGTGTTTCAGCCAATCACAGAACGAGCCGGCGGGAATCGGACCAATCAGGAAGCAGGGCGGGATTAATGCTGCGTTAGAATCCCTCCCTGCGCTGCAAAAACAAAAAAGGTTTTGACCAATCAGAGCGCGCAGCACGCGCACCGCGGTGTTACGCTTCTCACCGATGAGGAAGCTGATTGGTTTATAGAAGAAGAAGAAGAAGAAGACCGAAACGCTGTGAAGTACCGGTTGTTAGACGCAAAATAAAAGCGATTTCGCGGCAAATAATCCACAATGTAAAGTCGAAAGGTTGATTTTACAGTATTATAATAAAAATGTAATGTACTTAAATGCAGTTATGTTCGTGAACATGTGAAAAAAAAATAATATGAACAAGATGTGAAAACGTGTTGTTTCCTTATGTAAGGTTTCAAAATTATTGGCACCCTCATTTCGTTTTAATTATGGACTTGTCTGGACTTAAGAATGTGTCTATAATGTCTATGACCTTTAATTATTGTTTTGTTCGCCGCATTTATTTGAATGTTTAAGTGTGTGTGTGTGTGTGTGTGTGTGTGTGTTTTATATGTTTCATGTAAGTTTTAACCACCTGGCAGGTGCAACCCTATTTAGCACCTATATTCTGGGCCACACTGAGAGTTTGCATGTTCTCCTCGTGCTCGGTGGGTTTCCTCCGGGTACTCTGGTTTCCTCCTACATTCCAAAGACATGCAGATTAGGCTAATTGATGTTTCCAAATTTCCCATAGTGTGTGTGTGTGTGTGTGTGTGCCCTGCGATGGATTGGCACTTTGTCCAGGGTGTACCCCGCTTCGTGCCCTAAGTCTCCTGGGATTGGCTTCAGGCCCCCCACAACCCAATACACAGGATACAGCGGTATACATGATTAAGTGTGTGATCCTGGTAATTAGGCCCATATTGGTTTCACACCTCCAGGTTTAGGTTTTAAGTTCTCGTCCCTGGCCTGTAGGTGTGTGTGTGGAGTTTGCCAGTTCTCCTCATGCTTGGTGGGGTACCTCCAGGTACTCTGGTTTCCTTCTACAATCCAAATGCATGTGCTGTAGGCTGATCTTTTAAAAAAAAACTTAAC
Source organism: Clarias gariepinus (assembly GCF_024256425.1). NCBI lineage: Eukaryota > Metazoa > Chordata > Actinopteri > Siluriformes > Clariidae > Clarias > Clarias gariepinus. The sequence goes on along the minus strand of NC_071108.1, from coordinate 33,852,407 downwards.
CCTAAATTAAATAAAAAGAAAAGTATTCTAAGTACAAGTCAACTAATTCGACTTCTTCTTAATGGCAATTTAAATTATGCTGATTGTATGATTAACTGTACATTTTGGGTTCTGTTGATATAAAATACGCACTCCAATAAATCAGCTCCATATGTCCTTATACCCCTTGTACTATGAAGGTAGCTGAAGGCCTGTAGAGTCTGATCCAGCAACATTCCCCCTGTTTCAGCTTTGAGGTGAGAGTCAATGTTCTGCTGGTGTAAATAATTCAGATGTGAAACTCTACACCTGCACATCCTGCGCGGTGTATTACTGCATTTTGGTCACTGGGTGGCAGCAGTGAGGATGCACATGTTCTTCATTCTACAGCAGGAAATGGTTTCTTGTCAGAAAACAGTAAAAAAAAAAAAAAATTGGGAGGAAATACCCTGAAAGACATACAAGTGCTCTGATTAAGTCCCAGGCTGAAGCAGGATTGGGAAAATGTGTCTCAGACCATATGTAAGATTTTGTGCCGATTCTGAGCTGAAAAATATCACTAACAAACTGCAGTGTGCTGTTTCAACCTGTTTTGCTCCTGGTTTATTGTTATACTTCATACTCTTTAGTCCATACTTCATATTCACTATTCCCTATAATTTTATTCAATATTTTCTATTCTCTACTCGCTATTGCATATTCTCTCATTCCTACTCCCTATTCACTATCCACTATCCCCTACTCCTTATCCCATACTCTCTAATGCCTACTTCATATTCCCCAAACATTATTTCATATTCCCTATTCAATATTCCCTAATACCTATTCCATATTCCCTACTCCCCAATCCATATTCTATAAACCCTATTCCTCACTCCTTATTCTATATTCTCTAATCCTTACTTTATACTCCTTATTAAACATTTTATTATATTTTTCCTACTGTTGCATATTCTCTCCATATTCTCACTCCCTATTCCCTACACCCTGTTTTATATTCTCTAATCTGTACACCCTACTTTTTCCACTTAATGTATTCAATATTCCGTACTTCTCACATATTCTTTCATTCCTATATTCTATTTTCCCTCCTCTGTTCTCCACCCTCTATTTCATATTTTCTAATCCTATTCTTCATTTTGTGAACTGAATTCCTTAATTACTATGCCCTCTTCCTTATTCCCTACTCCCTACTCCATATTTACTCCACCCTATTTTATATTTAAATTGAAAATGAAATTAAAATTTTATTTGTCACACACACAGTCATACACAGTACGATATGCAGTGAAATGCTTACACGACCGCCAGTGACCTTAACAAGAGAATTAGCTTATAATAAGAATTAAATATGAATAGAAGAAATACGGTAGAAAAATTTTATTTAACCAGGATCAAAATAGAAGTATGAAGTATTCACCTATACAAACCTTCTTTCACATATGCATTCCATATTTCCTAATCCCTATTCCATATTCCCCATTCGTTATTCTCATCCTTCCTTTTAATTCATATTTCATACTATTCCTATATTCCCTATTCCTTATTCTAATTCCTTACACTATTTCTCACTCCCTATCCCCTACACTCTATTTTATATTCTCTAATCTGAACCTCCTAAACCTTCTCTCACACAATGTACTCCATATTCCACTATTTATTCCACAGTATATTCTCCATTCCCCACTTTCTTTTTAATTTTTTTTCTTCCTCTCTCTCTATTCCAAACTTTTTTTTCCCTATTTCCCACTTTTTTCTATTCCCCATGCCAATTAGCCTAATCTGCATGTCTTTGGACTGTGGGAGGATGCCCACCAAGCATGGGGAGAACATGCAAACTTCACACACACAGGTCTGAGGTGGGAATCGAACCCAGGACCCTGCAGGTTTAAGGCCACAGCACTAACCAGTCATATATATTTCCTACTCCATATTCCCTCCTACCAATTCCTCATTTTCTCATCAATACTCCTTATTCCACACAATTCACACCCTATTCTCCACCTCCTTATCCCTACCCCCTACTTCTATATTACCTACACTCTAGTGTTCTAGTGTTAGTGTTAGTAACAGTCTCTAGTGTTAGTGTTTAGTGGTAGTGTAATGTAGTAACACAATGCTTTATAACACACACACACACACACACACACACACGTTTCCTAACCCTTTATGTCAAAACACAAGGAGAATAAACAGATTCAGCTCAATAAGCCTCACAGCCAATCAGATTCCGTCTCCTCGCCACCCCTGACCAATCAGAACGCAGGTCCCGCCCCTCCCCCCTCCCCCCCCGTATGGTCAGAGTGAATCCGGTGAGGGAGGATGACGTGGTGAAGTCGGTTAGCATGGAGGCTAACTGCTGAACACCTTGGTTATAATAACAATAACAGCCCCACAGAGGGGTAAAAACACAGCGGCGGGGGCAGATAAGAAGCCGGAAGTGTCTGTGAGGGGAGGGAAATGAGTTTCCGGTAGTTGGTGTTAGTTTTCCACAAGGTAAGCTAAGCTAATTGTTTGGATTAGAGATTAGCATTAGCGGTGCAGCTAGCCATATAATGTTATTAGCGCTCAGTGTTGTTAGCTTTTAGCTCTTAGCCAAAGAATATAAACGTTTCCTAAGTGTCCATAGTGTCCTCTAACTGGCGAAGTGCATTATGGGGCAATAACCCCCTCAGCAATGCATTGTGGGTAAATGTATGCCCTTTAAACTGTGGACCACTGTGACTGACAGGTGTGTGGGTGACAACCCCGGAAGCCCCGCCCCCTTTTCTGCCCCTCTGGCACTGGAGACTCCTTCCTCCGTCCAGCCCTTAAGGATAAGAGCGGATTCCACGAGAGACATTTTCGGATGTTTGTGTTTCAGCGAGTGATGAGTGCAGCGTTGTAAAGTCTCGTGTAGTGTGTGTGTGTGTGTGTGTGTGTGTGAGAGAGAGAGACACGTCAGAGCAGCCATGTTCGCTAAGCTGAAGAAGAAGATCGCAGAGGAAGCGGCGACGCCGCGCCCCGGACGCCTGCCCCGCTCCTACAGCAAAGAGTCCATCACATCAGTGGGAGCCGACTCGGGGGACGACTTTGTGAGTGTCTGTCTGCCTGTCTCTCTCTCTCTCTCTCTGTCTTTCTGTCTGTCTCTCTCCCTGTCTGTCTAACTGTCTATGTCTGACTTTCTGTCTAACTGATTTTCTCTCTCAGTTTGTCTCTTTCTCTCCCTGCTTGCCTCTTTGTCCGTCTCACTGTCCGTCTATCCGTCTCTCTGTCCGTCTATCTGTCTCTCTGTCTGTATATTTGATTCCCTCTCTCTTTTTGTTTTTTCCTTTTTTTGTCTGTCTGTCTGTCTGTCTGGTTTTCTTTCTATTTGTTGAATTTTAATACACAAACATCTTCCTTCTATACATCTCTCTCTCTCTCTCTCCACCAACCTTTCTCTTTCTATATCTGCCTCTTTGTCCTTTGCTCATGCTGTCTCCCTATCTGTCTACTTCATGCCTGGTTTTCCTGTCTGTCTCTCTCTCTCTCTCCCTCTCTTTCTGTTTCACTGTGTTTCCCTGGTTTGTCTTTTTGTTTTTCTGTCTCTCTACCTATCCGTCTGTCTCTTTTTGCATCTGTTTGTCTTTGCTTCCTGTTCTGTTTCTCTTTCTAGAACTTTTTCCTTTTAGTCTGTTCTCTTATTGTCCTATATGTCTTCTCTACTATCTTTTTTAAGTTTCAGTCTCTCTCTCTCTCTCACTCTGTTCAGAACAGTCCATCATTAAGAACCTGCACTGTACACCCGTTCTCTCTATCCCCATTAACACTGTGTGTAAGATTTAGGGGTCACCTCAGTGGTTAAGGCATTGGTCTACGGTTTAGAAGGTCTTAGGTTCAAATCCCACGACCACTAAGTTGTCTCTTAACCCTTAACTGCTTAGATGTATAATGATATAAAAATGTAAGTTGCTCTGGATATGGGCGTCTGCCCAACGCCTAAATGTAAATGTGTGTACCTCTGATGATGTCATGAGGTTCACGCTGACGCTCGGCACGTGCTGGTGAACATCTCCACCCAGCCGGAGGGAGCGTGCACCGAAGGCCACTGCATCATCCAACCTGTGTAACCTGACACTCCTGTTCCACTTTATACACACACACACACAGGGACCGCTGAATAATTAAAACATTGTGTGCATAAGGAGCTGTGAGCGTTACTGCAGCTCTGATCATGAGCCAACACACAGGTCCGAGTTTTGTTAACGAACCCCAGGAACCAGGTCCGAGTCTAGTTTCTGAACAGCAAGAACCAGGCTCGAATCTAGTTTCTGAACCGCAGGGCCCAGGCTGGGCTTAATTCTTGAACCATTGGAGTCAAGCCCAAGCTTAGTTCCCAAACCGCAGAGCCCAGGCCCAAGCTCGGTTCTCAAACTGCATGAACCTAGTCTGAGCTCAGTTCTGGAACTGCAGGGCCCAACACTGAGCAAAGTTCCTGAACAGCAAAACTCAGGGCCGAATTTAGTTCCTGAACCGCAGGGTCTAGGGCCAAGTTCTGTTCCCGGACTATATGGACCAGGGTCTCTTTCTTAATTTTTTTTTTCTTCTGATTTAGAAAGATTTATCTTTCCCTGCTCTTTCTCTCTTTCTCTCTCTCTCTCTCTCTCTCTCTCTCTCTCTCTCTCTCTCTCTCGCTCTTTCTCCCTCTCTCTCTCTCTCTGTTTGGGTCATCATGTGTTTCTGAGATTAATTTTCGGTGTGTCATGTGTTAACAGGCATCAGACGGCAGCAGCTCCAGAGACGACCTGTCCTCTCAGATCCTGCGTCGGAACGATCAGATCCGAAAGCTGGAGGCCAAACTGTCGGGTAATACACACTTCTCCCACTCTCCCTCTCTTTCTCTCTCTCTCATATACACTCACACACAACATTTAAAAGTGAGAGAAAGAATGTTCATGCACAGGAGTCGGTGAAGTCACACATGTATCAGCGCCCCCCTCACCAGAGCAGTGTGTTGTACTAACCCGGGTTGCCAGATTGGACTTTATCACTACTAGTGCAGTCACAACAGACAGACATTAACAGTGTAACAGGTAGATCCTGAGGGCGGAGCTTTGGGATCATGGGCGGGAATTACTCAGATGTCGATCTCACATAGCTAAGATAGCTAATAGACAGCCGTCCATCTCTCAGTACATTATCTCAGTCAGCACCCGAGTTCTGACCTCAGCTCATCCTCATCCATGGTTTGTGTGAAAGATGTTATTCTGGGCCACGGTTCTGATTCTGATGTTCTACTGATGCCTTATTATGATGTTATGTTGTTTTTCTGTGTTTAAGTCTGTTCCAGTAAACACACACTTGTATAATGTTTTAATTGTTTTATTATATGATCATTGGCTCTCCAACACTTGACTCTCTATTTTTACATTCTTTCACTCACTCACTCACTTACTAACTTACTCCCTTACTCACTCATTCATTCGCTCATTCACTCACTTATTCACTTCCTTACTCACTCATTTACTTGTTCACTCATTTACTCACTCATTCACTCCCTTACTCACTCATTCGTTCTCTCCCTTACTCACTCACTCATTTACTTGTTTACTCATTTACTAACTCACTCATTTACTCCCTTACTTACCCACTTATTTACTCGTTTACTCCCTTACTAACTCACTCATTTACTTGTTTACTCATTTACTAACTCACTCATTTACTCCCTTACTTACCCACTTATTTACTCGTTTACTCCCTTACTCACTCACTCATTTACTTGTTTACTCATTTACTAACTCACTCATTTACTCCCTTACTTACCCACTTATTTACTCGTTTACTCCCTTACTAACTCACTCATTTACTCCCTTACTCACTCACTCATTAACTCACTCATTCACTCACCCACTTACTCATTCACTCCCTTACTCACTCACTCATTCACTCCCTTACTCACTCACTCATTTACTTGTTCAATCATTTACTTATTTACTAACTTACTCATTTACTCACTCACTTATTCAATCCCTTACCCTCTCACTCGTTTACTTGTTCACTCAATTTTTTACTCAGTCACTCACTCATATATATATTTATTTATTTACTCTTTTAGTTGCTAACCCACTTGCTTTATTATTTACATATTTGTATTTCATTGAGTTTTTATTTACTATATATTAAGTAGTGTGTCAGATCTGCGTAACGTCTCCAAAGTCTCCATCCAGACTCTGTTTATTATAATCCAGCATGATCCCTCAGAGGTATTTTTTTCCCAGAAGGCCATGTGATCATCCCGGAAACCGTCTCTGATCAGTATAGACGCAGACGCTGGTTCATGGGTTAAAAGTTTTCCTCAGTCTCTGAGATCTCAGCCTCATTCTGATTCCTCACTCCATTTACTTCTTTACTCAACCATTTCTCCTTTTGTTTTGTTTTTTGTTGTCCCTCCTTCCCTTCTGTCCTACCTGTGGACCCACATCCTCTCCTCCCTTGTCCCTTTCTCCGTGTGTATGTGTGTGTGTGTGTGTGTGTGTGTGTGTGTGTGTGTGTGTGTGTGTGTTGACGTCTCACAACCCCCCCCCCTTCCTTCCCCGAACCCTAGACTACGCTGAACAGCTTCGGCTAATGCAGAAGATGAAGGAGAAGCTTGAACTTGCATTAGAGAAGCATCAGGATTGTACGTACCCATTCTTTTCCTCCCTCTCAGTCCCTCTCTCCGTCTCCGCTCATTTCCCTCTCCTATGCAGTTGTTTTCACGCCCCCCATCCCACCCCCTCGCTCTCTCTCTCTCCTTCTTTCCCCACCTCCTCCCTGATCTAGGATTAGTCCTTCCACGTTATAACTTTGATTAACGTTTATCAGAAACAGGACATGTCCTCTAACTCTCTCTCACTCTGTTTTTAATCCTTAATCATCACTTTTTTTATGTTGCGAAAGCGTTTTGTAGTTTTTCCCGCTAACGTTTTCCTCCGTAGCAGCATCTAACCTTTAAATGCATCTAGATCTGCCTTCTCTTCGTCTTATCATTAATAACCAGTGTCAAGGTTTTTGCTAGATCTTGTGTTCCTGTTTTTTTTTTCCCCTTTCCCCTCCTCCTTCAGCGTCTATGCGGAAGATGCAGGAGCAGAACGAAAGCTTCCAGGCCAACAGAGCCAAGATGGCAGAAGGCATGGCATTAGCGCTGGACAAGAAGGATCAGGTGGAGGAATTAATCAGATTCTAATTTAAAGAAACATAGCATTAACTAGACCTGGACTAACTGTATTGTGTGTGTGTGTGTGTGTGTATGTTTCTGTAGGAGTGGATGGAGAAGATTGCCGCTTTAGAGAAGGTAGAACACACTTTTCAGATGCTGTCACACAAGAAGACTCAACTTAAAAACTTTTATTTTATTTTTTTTAAAGTAACTCCGTACTCGCGCACTCCCTCACTCACATATTTGCCTACTTATTCACTTACGTCCTACTTCTTCACTTCTTGGCTTGTTTGTTTACATTCTTTCTTTAAATGCTTATGCGTTCGAGTCAAACTGGGACTTTTGATTGTACGTGACACAGTTCTGAGAGTAAAATCTCCCTTTCCTTCTCTATATAATCCCAGTGTTTCACTAGTAAACTAGTCTACATCAAGGTAGAAAAGTTTTCTCAATCAGACAATGTCTTAATTTCACTGCGGGTAAAAGTCTCATCACTGCTCTTGAAGTTTTCTGTAAACGTCAGGCACAAAAATTTCCCAGTTTGACTCGAACGCCCCTTAAAATCGATAACGTACAGTGAAACCTTGGATTGCGAGTAATGTGGTTTGCGAGTGTTCCGCAAGACGAGAAAATATTTTAAAAAAAATTTGACTTGGAAAAGTCTTGGTTTACGAGTACTGAGTATAATGTATCACACATGCGCTTCTTGTTTTGACGCAGAGTATCACGTGATCACAACTGAGACAACGTTTTTTCTCTCTCTTGTGCTGCGGAATTGTGGGTAATCGATCCCTGCTGGTCTTAGTGCTCATCTCTTACTGGTATAATCAACATTTGTACGCGTGTGTACTGTGTCTTATAACACTGTGACCATGTGTGTGTGTGTAAAACATATTTTATTTTGTGTCCCTATGTGTGTGTGTGTACAGCGCGCGTGTAAAGCAAAAGCAAGTCTCATTAGAGCGGTTAAAAATCCATTTTCTCTCTCTCTGTCATTGTGTGTGCGCGTGCACACACATAAGTGATTCCTCCTCTTACTTTACACACACACACACACACACACACACACACAAAGCTCCTGCGTGCATAAACGGAAACACTTATTTAATTCAATTTTATTTGTATAGCGCGTTTAACAATTGTTATAGTCGCAAAGCAGCTTTACACAATCAAAAGAATTATTTACTTAGTATGAAATGTGAATGTGTATGAATCAATGAATGTGAATGTGTATGAATCAGATTTATCTGTCTGGATTTATTTTTTACTTTTATTTTTAAAGGTAAAGTGCTGGTTAATTTATTTATAATTTATATTGTATATTTTTATTTATTTATTTTTTGGGACTGTGGAACAAATCATTTGGGTTTTCATCATTTTTTATGGGAAAATTAAATTTAGTTTACGAGTGTTTTGGAATACGAGCCCGCTTCCGGAACGAATTATGCCTAAAATCCAAGGTTTCAACTGTAGTTTGTTTGCTTTTGTACGACAGACAAAAATGTATACACACCTCATGAGAAGAAGAACTTGGATAAGATTTATTGCTGTAGGTTTATATGATAATATTAGTAAAATAATATTAGTAAACATGGTACTATTTTTCTTTTTGTGAAGTGTGTATACATGGTTTTTGGCTTACTCTGTACTGTGCACACCTACTTTAGTGCTTTACATGCTTACACTCAAATTGTTTTTTAGTACTGAACTAACCTGGCTTTAGTCTTTAATCTCTTGCTGACGTGCCTGCATGTTATGCACTTTTTCACACTTATCTGACTCAGTCCAGCTCTCTCCTGTTATTACTGCATACTAAATCACTCGCACTGTTACTTGTTTACGCACATACTTCCTCATTTTCTACCTTATTTATTTACTTTTGTGGAATTGTTGACTCCTGTGCCTCACATCTTAACTTGCTGACTTTCCCGCTTACTTTCCTGTCTGTTTATTTACTTCCTCACTAAATCACCTGCTGACTTTATTAATGATTTAAGTACATTTTCACTTTCTTCACTGCTTGCTTGCTTTCTTGCTTACATACTTGTTTCCCTAATCAGTTTATAGACTTATTTACTACATGCTGTATGTATGTGTGTGTGTTTGATTCAGGAGAAGTCCTCGTTAACGGCGCGTCTGGAGCAGAGTCTGAGTCTGTTCCAGAAGAGGGACGAGCAGGACGAGCTCGAGGGATTCCAAATGCAGGAGCTGGCCAAAGTCAAGCACATGGTCAGGCGCCCTGTCTTCGTCCTTGTCACGTTACCCGTGTTACCGGTTTTCCACTTTGCAATGTGACACTGACTGACTGTGAGTGTGTGTGTGTGTGCGTGCCGTAGCTGCTGCGTAAGGAGGAGCAGCTGAGTCAGAAAGAGCGAGAGCTGAAGCTGAGGGGAGAGGAGCTGAACGCGGCGCGTCTCTCGCTCGTCCAGACTCAGGATAAACTCTATGAGCTCGGGGAGGAGCACGAGGAAACCCGCGGCGCTAACGCACAGCTCCAAGCTCTCAGGTACAGGAGGGTTTACACAACTCACGACCACCGTTTTAAAAATGAACAATATTACTAAGCTTTCCTTTCCTTCTTTAAACTCTGAGTTTAAGGTTACTTTTAAATAAAGTACTCAGTGTCTTTACATCCTCCTCGTATTTATGAAATAAAAAGCCGAACTTAAATTATTCACCTGCAGCAAACCAAAAATGCCATCTGTTTCTGTGTGACATCATCCTTTTATGCCGTGTACTGGGGTGTGCAGTCAGAGGTCAACCAAAACAAAATAAAAATAGAGCTCAAATAAAGATATATTTATATTTATTATCGACGACGACATCATATTAATATGATGCAATTAATTAAACTCTAATTAAATCAAGAAATCTTAATTGATATATAGGCGAGTAATCTGTAAAAAAAAATAAAAATAAATCTCGCTACATCTTTAATTCAATAACAAGGAGGAAGTGACATCAGCACTGGTGACTTTGCAGAGTTTTGTTGAGAACCGTTCCCTTCACCGATATTCACTACAAACGGAGCAGGGAGTAGGGAGCACCCTCTGTAGTGCACTTTGAAATGGAAAGCAGCCCGGGGCTCTGAAAGCTCAATATATCAGCGGTTGTGATTTTTGACCGATAAATTTGAATTTTACAAGATTACCATAATCTTCAAATTTAGAATTAAATTTAAAAAAACTAACGAGCTAAAATTAAATAATTTTCAATTAAATACTGATTATTTATTCATTTATTTATTTATTAATCTGGCTTCTAGACTCTTAAACATTGTAAGGCTTTTTTTAAATTATTTTTTTGTTAAAGTTTTAACCTTTAATCTCAATATTTAATTATTCTTCCCTACGTACATTTTATCGTTTATAGAACGTAAATACGAATTTAATCCATTCCTAATGTGAAATTTTGTGTTGTGAAACGTGTTTTCTTTTTTATTTTCTCTCTCATTCTTTCATCCTTTTACGTAGAGACTGATTTGTCTCCCCAGTGTGGACACTCTGAACACTCTTCAACAATTACTAGTTATTGAACATCCTGTCTATCATAACAAGAGATTTTTGACCCGCTAGTGTGTGTTTGTGTTTGTGTGTGTGCCTGTGATTCCCGGAGTGTGTAACTGTAAGGTGTGTTCACAGAGACAAGCTCCTGAGTGAGAAGGTGGAGTCTGAGAAGAGGATCTCCGATCTGGAGGCCAGAGAAGAGGAACTGCAGCAGCTCATCCGACAAGTGTCTGAGGATTTCCAGAAGGTGAAAAAAACACACACATCTGCGGACATGGACTGGAGACGCTAAGCAGACTCGAATACTGTTAAAGCTTCTGCATCAGCTGGGCTCTGATTTTTTTTTTTGTTGTTGTTTTTTAAAGAGAATTAGACAAGTTAAATTCTACTACTACTAATAATTATCATCATAGAGCTGTAAGCTGGGATGTTTATTAGCGTGGGTGTGAGGAGAATATAATCTAATATAAATGCCCACTTCATGCCTTATGGTATAATATAATATACAGAGGTCTTAATGCCACTTAACTTCCTGCCTCTCTGGTGTGAGATTTCAACTGATTCGCGTCGCCATGGCGACACCGATAAAGATCTTTCATCTTAAGTAGACCTAATTTGCCCGTCGAGACATTTGCTGTCCTCATGGTGCGATGGTTGTGTTTCAGGCTCAGAGTGAGACGAGATCTTTACAGAGAAACATGGAGTCTCTACGGTCTGAACACGAAGAGCTGAGACTGCAGCACGAGCAGCACAAGGGCAAGGTGTGTGTGTGTGTGTGTGTGTGGTTATGCTCTCACTTTCATTGTTAGACACAGCCCATTTCTGTCCTCCTTGTTTTTACTGCGGTTGGCGTCCAGTAGGTTGCATTACCGCCACCTTCCGGTCTCAGGTTCCCTCGTCTTTATTTCAGTTTAAATCCTCTTTCCTCCTTGTTATAAATCACTTTTCACAGTGTACTTGACTTTTCCAAATTCCCGTTGCCCCTCCTATAAAGATTGGGGCGGAGCTCTCTGTGCACTTTGAAAAGTGTGTTGTGAAATAATCGATGGTGAAGTGGAGCTTGAAACGTACATGAAACAGGACATAAAATGCTTTTCAGAGTAAAAGTATGAAATTTAAATACGATCCATATTACATTTACTGATACAGGTATTTCTCGACTTACAAACATTCGCAGATGCAAACAAGAAAAAAAATAGACACTGCACAAGACATCAATATTTAGAATTATATGCAATATTTTCAGTGTGTAGGTAAATGTATAAAATGTCTAGTATATTATATGTGTGTGTGTGTGTGTAAAAAATGAGTCGACCTCACCAGTTTCAATGAATCAGTCCGGGATCACGATGTTAGAAAATGTCTGTCCTGTAAAACTGTCCTGATGGTAATTGATTCTTACTTTGAAAAATCCTCAACAAAACAGAGTTCACAGTCCAATACAGTGAAAAACAGTCCTGAGACAAAATGGCGTTTGGGATTACCCTCGCGATTTAAAGGCGCAGAGACAACACTGTTACATTTGATGAGTGAGATTAATTTCCTTATGAGTGGTTACAGTGTTGGAAAAGAAGACAGATTTAGTCAAGTGTCTTGGTATGATTTACATTATACTGTATATTCATGTCAAAGGCATATAAGACTCACTTAAGAGGGACTTAAGAACAAATCCGACTTATGAACTTGCTCCCGGGAATGGAACTCATTCGTAAGTCAGGGACTACCTATAATTTTTTTACCGCCCGGCGTATGATTGTTCAGGCTGCCGTGACGGAGGAGGAGCGAGAACGGCTGGTGGCCGACCTGCAGGAGAAAGCGTCGTCTCTGGGGCGCAGGCTGGAGGCCAACCTGTCTCAGGATGAACATCTACAGGAGCTGCTCAAGGAGGTAAGAGACCTCAACACACACACACACATACACACACATATTCACACATGCTCAGTGGAGAACCAATCAGTTGGCATGTACTTTATTGTGTTTGTGTAGAAGTCGTTACTGGAGCAGAGGTTAGGGGAGGCCAGAGGAGAGCTCCTGGAGGAACGGACCAATCACACGACAGCAGTGAGCTCACTGGAGCTACAGGTACACCCCAAACACCTACGTGTCACACAGCGCTCTCTGTGTGTGTGTGTGTGTGTGTGTGTGTGTGTGTGTGTGTGTGTGTGTGATGTCATGTTTCTGGTTGTGTGTCAGATTTCCAGGCTGAACGCGAACGTCTCCGAGCTTCAGACACTCCTGAGACACAAAGACGACTCGTCCAGGTCGTACAGGGAGAGGACAGACGCGCAGGTGAGGAGACGTCTCTGCTGCACAATGACCTGGGAGATGATCAGCATTAGTGTCGTGACCCTGTGTGTGTGTGTGTGTGTGTGATAATTTAGATAGCTGATCTGGAACAAAGGCTGAGCGACGGCACTGAGAGGCTGAGGAATTTGGAGCAGCAGCTGGAGGAAAAAGAGTCGCAAAGAGAGAAACTGGTACACACTCACCTGACACACACATACACACACACACACACGCAAACACATCACTCTGAGGAAACACCGTAACCACTAGAGATTGGACAAAGAAATCAGTTCAGTGATGAATTTTGATTCTTGTGTGTGGTGATTCGTGTATCGCCACATTGACTCATTTATAATAGAGATGAACCAGTGAGCAGATATCGTCTGGTTTTCAGTTTGATCGGCCGATCAGCCTCACATGTAAACAATTCTGTACTGAGCGCAGAAGCTTCGGAGTGGAGCGACAGAAACACACCTTCATGGCGTTACATTATAAAAAATCACACATGGTAAACGCCTTATCCAAACTCTGAGCGAATTACAGCGAGACCTCGTCACATGAGTTTAATCCGTCCTGGAGGCGAGTTTCGTATTGTGAAACGCATTGTCCCATAGGAAATAATGTAAATGCAGGTAATCCAGCCACCCAAAAATATAAAAAATATTACAAATTACCAACACTATAATCCTATTTCTGCATATAAAAACAATCAGAACGTTTAGAAAAGACACGTAAATAAAGTAAAATATAAAATAAATAGACAATAAACCGGACTCAACTTTAATTTATGATTTCTCTTGGCACCAGTTGCTTTAAAAACTAAACTAAAAGCGGCTCTATTTTTCTTCTTGTTTACACATATACATACATTTATGTATATATATATATATGTATGTTAACACACTTCTTCTGGCTTTTCACTGACGCAAACAAGTTTTGAACGGCTTCCAGACTGGTGTAATTACAGACACTTGCTCCAATTTCAAAACACCGCGAGCGCTAATTAGTCGAAAATCACATGCATTAAAAGCCACTCCGTGCGCATTCACTGGCGAGTTGGGTTTTGTGACGTTTCTTTATAATCCTACAGGTGGTGCTTTCTGAACAGTTCTATCGCGTGTGGTCGAAGTGAACTATTTATCAAGTTTGTTTAGAAATAATAATTATGGCGGATGATCGAGATGCGCGCTGTTCAGTTTCAATGTTAAACTCTTGTATTTGAAGTTAGGTTGTAGTGTTTAAACGCTGCGCTTTTGGTTTTTAAGTGAGAAAACTAATGTTGTAATGAATGTTTTATGTTATAAGTAATTCTAATTACTCATTAAATGTAATTAAATATAATGTAGAATGGGAATATTTATTAAATCGCACCTGTACAGAGGTATCGTGATATTGTATCGGGAGGTGACTGGTAATTTAACTGAACGTGTGTCACGGTTTACGCTGTGTAGAAATGATACAACATAACCGGATGAGATATTTTACGAAGTGACAAGTGCATTTTTTCCAACCAATCAAAAAGCAGGAACCGGGAAACCTCAGGGAAACATAATACCACCTTTTTTAACCCCACTCATGTGTGAGCGCATAAAATTCTGTATGGTCCCTTTCAATGTTCCAGGAGGTACGAGGGGATAAAAAAAAATTCAGACACGATGATGTCATCTTTTTTTTTTCTTTTCTTTTTAAGCCAGAGAAGTATTTAACACACACTATAGTGAACATCAATGCTGTCCCAGGTTTATGGTACAGTAAGGTATAAGAATAAGATCACATGCCATGCTGGGAGTGACCTTTGACCTCTGACCCCCCTGCAGCAGGCGGAATGGACGGAGGAAAGGGAGCGGTTACAGCAGCAGGTCTCCACGCAGAGGCAGAGAGGACTGGAGAAAACCGCCAAGCTGGAGGAGGAGATACTGGCACTGCGGAGAGAGAGGGAGGAGGAGATCAGAGCGCATCAGGACAGCATGGTGTGTG